>NC_135232.1:715669270-716018020 GCF_051348905.1 Ranitomeya variabilis | reverse complement strand
GATTGTCCTGGAGTGGACGTGGTGGTGGACAGGCTACATCACATTTGGAATCAGGTGGTGGACAATTTGAAGTTATCTCAGGAGAAGACTCAGCAGTTTGCTAATCGCCGTCGCCGCGTGGGTCCCCGACTTCTTGTTGGGGACTTGGTGTGGTTGTCTTCTCGTTTTGTCCCTATGAAGGTCTCTTCTCCTAAGTTCAAGCCTCGGTTCATCGGTCCTTATAGGATCTCGGAGATTCTTAACCCTGTATCTTTCCGTTTGGATCTCCCAGCATCGTTCGCTATTCATAATGTGTTCCATCGGTCGTTGTTGCGGAGGTATGAGGTGCCTGTTGTTCCTTCGGTCGAGCCTCCTGCTCCGGTGCTGGTGGAGGGAGAATTGGAGTATGTTGTTGAAAAGATCTTGGATTCTCGTGTTTCCAGACGCAAACTCCAGTATTTGGTTAAGTGGAAGGGTTATGGTCAGGAGGACAATTCCTGGGTGGTCGCCTCCGATGTTCATGCGACTGATTTGGTCCGCGCCTTCCATAGAGCTCACCCTGATCGCCCTGGGGGTTCTCGTGAGGGTTCGGTGACCCCTCCTCAAGGGGGGGGTACTGTTGTGGATTCTGTTTGCGGGCTCCCTCTGGTGGTTACTGCTGGCACTGGGTGACTTTGGTGGGTTGCGGCCTTTGGTTTCCATCTGTCCATCAGAGGCTGGGTGTTTCCTATTTTACCTGGCCTCTCTGTCATTTCCCTTGCCGGCTATCAATGTGTTCAGATGTGCTCTGTTTGGTTCCTGCCTACCTGCTCCCAGATCTTTCAGGATAAGCTAAGTGCTGATTTTCAGCTGTTTGGTTTTTTGTCCAGCTTGCTTAGAATGTCTCTTTGTTAGCTGGTTGCTCTAGTGGACTGAGGTTCTCCCCATGTGCCATGAGTTGGCACATGGGTTCTTGTAATCTCAGGATGGTTTTTTTGATTAGGGTTTTTTGCTGACCGCTCAGTCCCCTTTTGTGTCATTCTGCTTTCTAGTTTTCAGCGGGCCTCTATTTGCTAAAGCTATATACATCATCTCTATGTGTGTGCCTTCCTCTCATTTCACCGTCAATACATGTGGGGGGCAACTATATCTTTGGGGTTAATTCCTCTGGAGGCAAGTGAGGTCTTTGTTTTCTCTGCAGTACTAGTTAGCTCTTAGGCTGGTGCGTGGCGTCTAGAACCAACGTAGGCACGCTCCCTGGCTATCTCTAGTTGCGTTTGTCAGGCGTAGGGCAGCGGTCAGCCCAGGTTCCATCACCCTAGAGCTCGTCCGATATTTATTATACTTTGCTCATCCTGTGCTATCCCTAGCCATTGGGGATTCATGACAACGTTAAGGAGGTCCAACGTTTTGTTGGTTTTGCAAATTTCTACAGACGCTTTATTAGAAATTTTTCTGATATTGTCCGTCCCATTACTTCCTTGACAAAGAAGGAAAAGCCCTTTAAGTGGTCATCGCAGGCTCAAGAAGCTTTTGATTGGCTTAAGATCTGTTTCACCTCAGCACCGCTGTTGATACACCCAGATCCAACACTTTCTTTCATTGTGGAGGTGGACGCTTCTGATAATGCTTTGGGGGCTATTCTCAAGGAGCTGCACAACAGATCATAGTGCTAACTGACCATCACAATTTAGAGTTCCTTAGATCCGCTAGATGTCTTTCTCCTCATCAGGCTCATTGGAACTTATTTTTAAATCAATTTAACTTTGTTCTCTCGTACCGTCCAGGTTCTCGTAATGGGAAGGCTGATTCTTTATCCCGAAACCAAGCTGCGGATTCCGTACCTGGAGCCCCGTTCAATACCATTCTGATGCCAATTTCATCGGAGTTATCCACGATCAGGACTTGTGGAAGGAGTGCAGGGAGGCTTATGACGGTGATGTATTTCTGGCCAACCCACCTGTGGATATTAATCTTGTCTTTAAGGGTGACATGCGGTTCAGAGATCGACGTATCTACATCCCTGAGGTCGTCCGTCTGCACATCCTCAAGTTGGTACATGACTCCAAGTTGGCTGGTCACAGGGGGGTACAGAAGACACAAGAGTTACTGAGCCGATTCTTCTGGTGGCCAACTTGCCTGAAGGATACCAAGGACTATGTTCTCTCTTGCGAGGTATGTGCTCGTTACAAGATTCCTCATGTGGCACCTACGGGTCTTCTACAACCATTACCTGTTCCATCCCGCCCTTGGGGGTCTATATCAATGGACTTTATTGTGGAGCTGCCTACATCGGGAGACATGAATACAATCATGGTGGTAGTTGATCGCCTGACTAAAGCTGCTCATTTTGTTCCGTGCACCGGCCTCTCCCCTCAACTAAAGATACAGTGAACTTGGTTATACAGAATGTTTCGGCTGCATGGGGTCCCGGATGTGATCATCTCTGACCGTGGAGTACAGTTCACTTCAAGATTCTGGAAGGGGTTTTGCTCTGCACTCAATATTAATGTCTGTCTCTCTTCCGCTTACCATCCCCAGACAAATGGTCAGACTGAGCGTACCAACCAGACGCTGGAACAATATCTAAGATGCTATGTCAGCCATCTCCAGGATGATTGGTTGGAGTTGCTGCCATTAGCCGAATTTTCATATAACAATTCTCAGAGCGCCTCCACTAAATTTACACCATTCTTTGCCAATCTGGGTTATCATCCGTGTATCTTACCTAGGTCTCCAATTAATTATCCGATTCCGGCAGTGGAGGAAAGGCTGACTGCGATGAGGCAAAATCTGGAGGTTCTGAAGGAATCCCTGACCACAGCTCAAGAACGTTATAAGAAATCGGCTGCTAGATTCCGTAAACCTGCACCCATGTTCAAGGTAGGAGATTCCGTGTGGTTAGCAACTAAGAATCTGAAGTTAAACGTTCCTTCACAAAAACTTGGACAGAAATTCATTGGCCCTTTCAAGATCAACGGTATTGTGAGCTCTGTGGCCTGCCGGCTGAAGCTGCCTAGGACTATGAAGGTACACCCAGTTTTTCATGTATCTTTACTAAAGCCTGTATCTCCTAATACCTTCCAGGGACGTGTTGTGCCACCTCCGCAGCCTGTGGTGATTGATGGGCAAGAACAATTTGTGGTGGAGGAAATTATTGATTCCAGGATTCGCAGGAGTCGGCTCCAATATCTGATAAGATGGCAGGGATATCCCCCTGAGGAAGACTTTTGGGAACCTGTCAAAAACATCAATGCCCAACAGAAGATTTCTCGTTTTCATCAGAGATTCCCTGAGAAACCAGGTCCAGTATCGTCCTGAGGCCGCTTCTAAGGAGGGAGTAATGTCAGGACTCTGAACATTTTTTATTACCTTTTGTGCATTAATGCCCTTTTCCAAGATGGCATCTTTGGTCTCATGTGCACTGTGTCTTCCTGCTATAAAACTCCACCCCAGCCTTCAGTCTGTGCTAGAGTATTCTGCCTTGCATCCAGCTCCTGACCCTGGTGGCTGCCAGGCTATATACCTGCTCCTGTGAACCTGTGTGGTTATCCTGCTACTCTGCTCTGAGTTCCTGCTGCATACACCAGTTTCCAGTAATGCTCCTTCATCTGCTGCTTGTGTTTACTTCCATCTGCATTTGATGGACATGTAAGCTGTTGCTGCTCTGCAAAAACCTGAGACTATTACCCAGGCCTTCCTGGTTGAGCTAAGATATTATTTGAACTGCCTTATAAGCATATCTATCTGTGTTTGGACTAAACAAGGACATTCATGTCAAGTATCCTCAAGAATAATTGTGCTTCATACACTTTCTGTGTGATTGCATTTTCCTCTGAAGTTCTCTATAGACTGCTCAGCTGCGTTTAATATTTACACCAAGTGTTGTGGACTTGAGTTTCTCTCTGCACCTGTTTGAATCACCGTGTGATAATATAGACTTTACCACTTACAAGTCTGTGTCCTGTAGTTGTCTTGTTCCACGCAGAGAGTCTCCTGAGTTATCCCCTATAATTATTACAGTTATGTTTACTGATGATGCCGTGCAACCCTGGATGGTCCAGATGGATGGATTAGTGAATGATTGCTGGACGGCCACCATGTCCCAACGACACTGCGACACCAGAAAGGAGAGCACGGAGTCATGTTTTGGTCCGGAATCATGAGGAGAGCTGGTAGCCCCTTTATGGTCCCTGAAAACGTAAAAATGAGCTCAGCAAAGTGTATAGCGTTTCTCACTTCCTTCCATGGTACAAAAATAATAACCTGCAATCCGTAACAAAATCATCTTCATGCTGACAAT
Source organism: Ranitomeya variabilis (assembly GCF_051348905.1). NCBI lineage: Eukaryota > Metazoa > Chordata > Amphibia > Anura > Dendrobatidae > Ranitomeya > Ranitomeya variabilis. Next base: position 716,013,759 of record NC_135232.1, on the reverse strand, counting down.
GTCCCATCTCGTGCTACAAAGAAACCTCAGAGTGATTGTCTGCTATGGGCATAAATGCATCATTGTAGTTTAGTCCTAGCGAAGAGGTTTGTTAACCTTGAAACGCCTTGACAATAAACCGCATTCATGCTTCACCTTCGTGTGTGATTGTACCTTTGAAACATGGGCAGAGCAAACTCAACCACCATATTCCTTATTTATTAGGCTATGTGCACACAATGCATTTTTGATGCATTTTCTCCGTGTGGAAATGGGCCAAAAACGCTATAAAATCATTGTGCAAGCTAATTCAATGACAATCCTGAAGTGTTGTGCACATGATCAGTAAATTTCCTTATGTATTTGCAGTACTTTTTTTTTCTGCAGCATGTCAATTCTTTATGCGATTCTGCAGCGTTTTTTACCCATTGACTTCAATTGAGTCAGTGAAATCCGCAGCAAAAACGCAGGTATAAAAATGTTTGCGGATTTGCTGAGTTTTTGCTTTGCGTTTTACTAGCTTCCCACACTGTCATCTGTGTGACAGTGTGGGAAACAGCGGTGTGGTGGTTGTTATCGGCATTAACGCAATGGCTGGTAAGACCGTCGGTCAGAGCACTGTGTGTTCATGCTGTCAGATGTCACCATGACCCAGCAGCTGTGACTGTGACCCGCAGTAACGTTTCAGCTACCGCCAGTACTGTCGGTTACAGCGCTGCAGGGTCACGCTATCAGATGTCAACGTCAACCCGCAGCTGTGACTGTGACCCACAGCGGTGACCTGCGGTAAAGAGCTTATGTGAGGTCAGCAGGCGTGGACTGATGAGACTACTGCTCCCATCAGGATACGTCTGCTGTCACTAATAAGTGACAGCAGGTGCCACTGATGGGAGATATAGTATCATCTGCTGGCGCCTGTGCTCACAGTTGAAAAAAAAAAAGTATAATACCTACATACACATTCACATAAAAAAAACCACTATACTCACCTAACACCAAATCCCCGATGCCCTCATCTCCTAGTAATAATGTAAAATAATAAACCACCATATACTCACCTTTCCGCCGTAGTCCTCGTAATCCCAAATGTCCCACGGTGATCTCATGTGTAGAACAGTCACATCGGGAGATGTGACTGCTCTACCCGGCTGCCGGCAATACACTGACAGGAGGTGATAGCTCCCGTAGTGTATCACTGAGCTACTGTGAGAGTTCACCGGAGTCCATTAGCTCCAGTGCTCTCAATTATAGCACAGCTGCGTAAGAACTTTCTCACACAGCAGTGGTGCCGTAAGGGAGATCACCAGAGCTGATGAAATCCAGTGAACTCTCTCGCGGCAGCTTAGTGATACATTGCGGGAGCAATTACCTCCTGTCAGTGTATCGCCGACTGTCTTTGAGAGCAGTCTGCTCTCAAAGTGATCAGGATCGTCGTGGGACATTATGGATTATCTTCTCGGCGGACAGGTGAGGAATATTGTTGTTTATTTTATTTTTGTTGCAGGAGACGTTGACTTCGGTGGATTAGGTGTTCAATGAGTATGGTTTAATTAAGATTATCAAAGGAGTCTGTGTCATTATTTCAAATAAAGAACTTTATTCTGGATGTCTGTGTTTTTATACAAAATCACTATAGGGTTACTATAGACGCCTCTCCATTACTAACCTGAGGGCTTGATGTCACCTGACAATACAAATGTGACATCAACCCCACAAATATGAACCCCACTTTCCACCGCTACAGGGCAAGTGGGAAGAGCGAAGCTAAGTGCCAGATTTGGCGCATCTTATAGATGCGCCTTTTCTGGGACAGCTGAGAGCAGGTGTTTTTAGTCTGGGAGGGGTCAATATCCATGACCCCTTCCTAGGCTATTGATATCAGCCCACAGCTTTCTGCCTAGCCTTTGCTTGTTAGATTTTATAGGGGGCCCTCTGTCAATTTTTTTCTGGGGTTCCCCTGTAACTTAGGCAGTAAAGTCTTAGCAAACAGCTGTGAGCTGACATTAATAGCCTGGGAACCTTTGTGGCTATTGGCTCCTTGCCAGAATATTAACAACAGCCCTCAGCCGTCTGCTTTCCCTCTGCTGGTTAGTAAATTTACGTGGGAACCCACACAATTTTTTTTCTCTCTTTTTTTCTTTAAAATCAATGGTTGCTCTCTGAAAATCTCCAAAAGCTCATAAGTTCAATGGACGTGGGAATTATGAAGGTGAAATCACACAAGCTCCGATGTTACATGGAACTCGGCCCCTTAAAGGGAACCTATCACCATCACTATAGAATGCTGTATATCAGCCCTGAAAGGTGATGGCTGAGCAAAAGGTGTGATTACTTATGACCATGTGATATTTCAGTTTTTCTTTTTTTTATTAAATTTGCAAAAAAATTTACATTTCTTTTTTTTCAGTCAAGATGGGGTGCAGAGTGTACATTAATGTGAAAAATGAACTTTTTTGAATTTACCAAATGGCTGCAATGAATCAAAGAGTGAAAAATGTAAAGGGGTCAGAATACTTTCCGTACCAACTGTAGAAGTTTGGCCACCCCTGGTCACAATTACTGTTATTGTAACGAGTTGAAGATGAAATGATTATAATAGGGCCCCGGGGGCTGATGGTATCCCGAGAGAAATTTATAAACAATTAATTAAGATGGTAACACCCAGATTGCAAAAGGTTTTTGAAGAAGCTCTTCGGGAGGGTGAATTACCGGCGTCCATGAGGGAGGCGGCAGTGGTGGTCATTCCAAAAAAGGGAAGAGATCCGGGGTTGGCAGAATATTATAGGCCCATCTCGTTGCTGGCGGTGGATGTAAAGATTTTGGCTAAAATGTTGGCTAGCCGTTTGGCGAGTGTGGTTCAGGATTTTGTTCATCCTGACCAATCCGGATTTATGTCAAATAAGTCTATGGCGATTAATTTGCATAGATTTTTTTGAATTTGCAGCTGCCGTCGGACAATAGGGGCAGTAGGGTTGTGGTATCATTGGACGCTCGTAAAGCATTTGATAGTGTTGAGTGGCAGTATCTTTGGAGGGTGTTGGAAGGCTTTGGTTTTAGGCCGACTTATTTCATGGATACGGTTGCTATATACTTCCCCGAACGCTAGGGTCAGAGTTAACAGGCAAATGTCTGGGAGTTTTGCGCTTCATAGGGGGACTAGGCAGGGGTGTCTGCTGTCCCCACTACTTTTTGCTTTGGCAGTGGAGCCTTTGGCGCAGACAATTATGAGGATGGCTTCAGTTAAAGGGTTCAGATATGGCTTGGTAGAAGAAAAAGTATCCCTGTATACAGATGATGTGTTGCTTTTTTTGAGGGATTCCAGAGAGTCGTTGTTGAGAGCAATGGATATTATTAAAACATTTGGGTCTATATCAGGATTAGAAATTAGCTGGGAAAAATCCACTGTCATGGCTGTAGATGATTGTGTTGTTGATTTGCCAGTGTCGGGAGAGGGTAGTAGGTTGGCAGTGGTGCGACAGTTTAAATACCTGGGCATTCAGGTGGCACTTCCAATTTCGAGCTGTATTGATTTGAATCTGATTCCACTGCGGAGTAAGTTTAGGAGTAAAGTAGGGGCGTGGTGTAAACTGTATCTTTCAGTAGTGGGAAGAATTAATTTGATTAAGATGATTTTGATGCCCCACCTACTGTACGTCTTGCACAATGCCCCTATATGGTTCCCTAGGCAGTGGTTTCGTACTATGGACTCTAGATTTAGGGATGTTGTGTGGGGAAAAAAGCAGCCGAGGATCAGACTTGAGATATTGCAGAGGCCCAAGGATGGAGGGGGACTGGTGCTTCTGAACCCTTGGATTTATTACTTAGCGGCTCAGGGCCAACAGATGAGGGGGTGGAGGGATGTGTCTGGGGCTGGTTCAATACAAAGGGTCTTGGTCCAGGTGATGGGGAGGGATCCCTTGGTTCAGGCGTTGGAGGCAGGAAGTTTTAGGAAGATGGGTTTGATGTATCCTACTTTAGTGCTGATACATATAGTCTGGGAGGCAATTAAAAAGATTAGGGGTTTGGAGCACTTGACAAATTTTTCCCCGATATGGCAAAATGAGACTCTACAGGAATTTGTTAAAATGGGAGAATTTAAAACTTGGATGAGATTGGGAATACAGTACATGGTTCAGGTGCAGGACACGCAGGGACTTGTGCCCTTTGGAAAGTTGCAGGAAGATTATGGGCTACCGGAGGTCTGCAGATTTCAATATGGGCAGTTTAGGCATGCTTATGTTATGCAGAGTAGGACGATGAATATGGAGATTCACAAGGATATATTGATTGATTATGTCTGCGCAGAGGGGGGAACAAAAGGGGTAGTGTCGGGTATTTATAAGGATCTAGTGCATACTTTTTAAAATCATTATCCTATTAGAGCACAGAGTTGGGTAGGATAGAGGAAGAAAAATGGGAAGTGATTATGGAATATATACACCAATCGCTGAGTGAAGCGGGCAAACTCTCGCAGATATATGTACTCCATAGAGTATATAGGACCCCTGAACGGCTCTATAGAGCGGGTCTGAGACAGACTTCTGAGTGTCCTCGGTGCCGAATGGAGGGGGCTGGAATTCTCCATATGTTATGGCAGTGTCCAAATCTGAATCCATATTGGACAGCGGTGCTTAATGCCGTAGGAGGAGCGTATGGTTGTAGGATTGAGAGGGATCCTGTGGTGTGTGTATACTGGGATATGTGGAGGAGGTCCAGGTACATCTATATATATATATATATATATATATATATATATATATATATATATATATATATATATATCATGGTGATTACTCGCTAATCCCGCCCCCTGCACAGTAGCTCCGCCTCCCACCACATCACCGCACACAATCCCGCCCCCCACATCACCGCACACAATCCCGCCCCCCAACACATCACCGCACACAATCCCGCCCCCCACCACATCACCGCACACAATCCCGCCCCCCAACCCATCACCGCACACAATCTCGCCCCCCAACCCATCACCGCACACAATCCCGCCCTCCCACCCCATCACCGCACACAATCCCGCCCTCCCACCCCATCACCGCACACAATCCCACCCTATCACCGCACACAATCCCGCCCTCCCACCCCATCACCGCACACAATCCCGCCCTCCCACCCCATCACCGCACACAATCCCGCCCTCCCACCCCATCACCGCACACAATCCCGCCCTCCCACCCCATCACCGCACACAATCCCGCCCTCCCACCCCATCACCGCACACAATCCCGCCCTCCCACCCCATCACCGCACACAATCCCGCCCTCCCACCCCATCACCGCACACAATCCCGCCCTCCCACCCCATCACCGCACACAATCCCGCTCTCCCACCCCATCACCGCACACAATCCCGCCCCTCAACCCATCACCGCACATATTCCCGCCCCCCAACCCATCACCGCACACAATCCCGCCCCCCAACCCATCACCGCACACAATCACGCCCCCCCACCCCATCACCACCCATAATCCCGCCCTCCCACCCCATCACCACCCATAATCCCGCCCTTCCACCCCATCACCACCCATAATCCCTCCCTCCCACCCCATCACCACCCGTAATCCCACCCCCCACCCCATTACCACACGTAATCCCGCCCCCCCACATCACCACGCGTAATCCTGCCCCCCCACATTACCACACATAATCCCGCCCCCCACCACATTACCACACATAATCCCGCCCCCCACATCACACTCACTAATCCCGCCCCCTGCACAGTAGCTCCGCCCCACATCACCACACATAATCCCACCCCCCACCACATCACATAATTCCGCCCCCCAACACATCACCACACATAATCCCGCCCCCCACCACATTACCACACAATTCCGCCCCCCCACCACATTACCACATAATCCCACCCCCCACCACATCACCAAGCATAATCCCGCTCCCCCCACCACATCACCATGCATAATCCTGCCCCCACCACATCACCACACACAATCCCGCCCCCACCACATTACCACACACAATCCCGCCCCCCACCACATTACCACACACAATCCCGCCCCCCACCACATCACCACACATAATCCCGCCCCCCACCACATCACCACACATAATCCAGCCCCCCCACCATATCACCACACATAATCCCGCTCCCCCACATCACCACATAATCCCACCCCCCCACATTACCACACATAATCCCCCCACCACATTACCACACATAATCCCGCCCACCACCACATTACCACACATAATCCCGCCCCACCACATTACCACACATAATCCCGCCCCACCATATTACCACACACAATCCCATCCCCACACTACATTACCACACATAATCCCGCCCCCCCACATTACCACATAATCCCGCCCCACCACATTACCACACACAATCCCGCCCCCACCACATTACCACACATAATCCCGCCCCCCATCACATTACCACACATAATCCCGCCCCCCAACACATTACCACACATAATCCCGCCCTTCCACCACATTACCACACATAATCCCGCCCCACCACCACATTATGACACACAATCCCGTCCCCACACATTAAACTGTACCTGGTAGAAGTCAAGGAAAGATCTTTGAAAATGACGAAAATTACTATACATTTAATTGTTTACAGAGAAATTTTTACTTAATTTATGTATCGTTATGAAATTTGTTTAGATGATGGAATGAATAAAAAACGCACATCTTACTGAATCCAGTTTGTTTTTGATTTTACACTGTGAATAAAATTAATTTTTGGTATTATTCAGATTTTTAATGATTATTATTGTTATTAACTTCATTTTAAGTTAAATTATCACCTGCGTAAGCGTAATTGAATGTTGTCATTATTTACTTTAGTTTAATCACCAGCAGCGTTAATTAGATAGCAAAGAGCGTGCCGAGCGTTAGCTGGCTGGAAACATCTAGTCTATATATATAAGAGGCATCGTGATTACTCGCTAATCCCGCCCCCTGCACAGTAGCTCCGCTCCCCACCACATCACCACATAATCCCACCCCCACCACATCACCACACATAATCCTGCCCCCACCACATTACCACACACAATCCCGCCCCCCACCACATTACCACACACAATCCCGCCCCCCACCCCATTACCACACACAATCCCGCCCCCCACCCCATTACCACACACAATCCCGCCCCCACATCACCACACAATCCCGCCACACCACCACTACACATAATCCAGCCCCCCCACCACATTACCACACATAATCCCGCCCCCCCCACATGACCACACATAATCCTGCCCCCCACCACATCACCACACATAATCCCATCTCCACCACATCACCACACGTAATCCCGCCCCCCCACTCCATTACCACACATAATCCCGCCCCCCACCACAACACCACACATAATCCCGCCCCCCACCACAACACCACACATAATCCCGCCCCCCACCACATCACCACACATAATCCCATCCCCACCACATCACCACACGTAATCCCGCTCCCCACTCCATTACCACATAATCCCGCCCCCCACCACACATAATCCCGCCCCCCACCACAACACCACACATAATCCCGCCCCCCAACACATCACCACACATAATCCCACCCACCACATTACCACACATAATCCCGCCCCATCACCTCATCACCACACATAATCCCGCCCCCCACCACATTACCACACATAATCCTCCCCACCACATTACCACAGATAATCCCGCCCCACCACATTACCACAGATAATCCCGCCCCCCACCACATTACCACACATAATCCCGCCCCCCACATTACCACAGATAATCCCGCCCCCCCACCACATTACCACACATAATCCCGCCCCCCACATTACCACAGATAATCCCGCCCCCCACCACATTACCACACATAATCCCGCCCCCCACCACATTACCACACAAAATCCTCCCCACCACATTACCACAGATAATCCCGCCCCCCCACATTACCACAGATAATCCCACCCCCCCACATTACCACAGATAATCCCGCCCCCCCCACATTACCACACGAGGCTCCGTCCCCACACATTACCACACGAGGCTCTGTCCCCACACATTACCACACGAGGCTCCGTACCCACACATTACCACACGAGGCTCCGTCCCCACACATTACCACACGAGGCTACGTCCCCACACATTAGCACACGTTAATTTACCACCTGCGTAAGCGCTATTGAATGTTATCATTATTTACTTTAGTTTAATCACCAGCAGCGTTAATTAGATAGCAATGAGCGTGCCAAGCGTTAGCTGGCTGGAAACACCTAGTAATAAATATAAGGTGGCAATAGCTAGATTATTATATATTGCGCGGAAACTGATTGCCAGACACTGGATAAATGAAGATCCGCCGACGTTGAGGGAATTTTTCAGATAGTCTGACTCTACTGTGAATATGGAAAAAAACATTTATGTTAAGAGAAAAGGCATAAGAACATTTGAGACACTGTGTACACCTTGGGTGGAGAGAAGATGACCCTGAACTTAGGTTACATCATGCACCATTTGCTGCTCTTGTATGTAATGGGAAGGGAGGGAATTTCTGAACTAATGACCATTGTTAATGTTGTTCTCATTGCGATTTTTGTTTTATTGCTTTGTACCATTGAATTTGGTTAAATAAAAATTTATCTGATTAAAAAAAAAAAAAGATGAAATGATTTCTAAAAGGCTTAAGGTTAAAAGATGACACGTTTCCTCTGTAATTTAGGCAAAAAAAAAACCAAATAATAATAATATACAGTATATATTGGCATGTTTTATATTAAAATTACAAAAAGGAAAATGGTCTGATTCAAAAGATTGGAGATTTGTGTTCTCAGATAAGCTAATTGAGGTCTGAAACCTTGGTCAAAGTTGTTAGGGTTATCACTTGTTCACTATCATCGTTAGGAAAGGTCAGGTGATGCAAATTTCCCAGTTTTATAAAAACCCAGCCTCCTCTAACCTTGTGCTAAAAAACAACAGCCATGGGTTCTTCTAAGCAGCTGTCGAGCACTCTGAAAATGAAAATAGTGGAGGCCCAAAAAGCAGAAGAATAGCAAAAACATTTTCAAGTTGCCCTTCCTTCAGTTCGAAATGTAATTAAGAAATGGCAGTTACCAGGAACAGTGGAAGTTAAGATAAGGTCTAGAAGACCAAGCAAAATTTCAGTAACAGGAGCTCATAAGATTTCTAGAGAGGCAAATCAGAACCCCCTCTTGCTTTCATAAGACCTTCAGAAAGATTTAGCAGACTCTGGAGTTGTGGTACATTGTACTACTGTTCAGAGACAACCTACACAAATATGGCCTTCATGGAAGAGTCATGAGAAGAAAACCTCTCCTGCATCCTCAACATAAAATTCAGCGTCATAAGTTTGCAAAAGAACAACTAAATAAGTCTGATGCATTTTGGAAACAAGTCCTGTGGACCAATGAGGGTAGAGTAGAACTCTTTGGCCACAATGATCAAAGGTATGTGTGGAGAAAAAAAAAGAGCATAGAATTTCAGGAAAAGAACATCTCGCCAACCATTAAGCATGTGCAAGGATCAATCATGCGTTGGGGTTGTGCTGCAGCCAATGGCATGGGGAACATTCTACAGGTAGAGTGAAGAATGGATTCAATGAAATTTCATCAAATTCTTGATGCACACATAACACATCTATAAAAAAGCTGAAAATGAAAAGAGGATGGCTTCTACAAATGGATAATGATCCTAAATAGATGTCAGAATCCACAATACAAGACCTCAAAAGGAGCAAGCTGAAGGTTTTACAATGGCCCTCACAGTCTCATGATCTGAACATCATTGAAAATCTGTGCTAGACCTCAAAATAGCAGAGGATGCAACATGACCCAGGAATCTCACAGAACTGGAGGAATTCTCCAAAGAAAAATGGATAACATTCCTCAAGTAAGAACTGAAAGACTCGTGTCTGGCTGCAAAAAATGTTTACAAGCTGTGATAAACTTTTACATGCCACTGTAATTTGGAACGTGGGGTAAGGAGAACACAGAGACAGGTTTTATTTGAAAATCAACATTGTTTGCAGGAACAGAACTCTCCTTGAAGATGACGGAAGGCTCTCTTTGTAAAGGACCCGTACCATTTGCCTCTCATTTCTAAAATATTCAATGGGATTAAAAGAGCTTATATTTTTTGGATGCAGGATTGCAACAAGTTTACAACTTGATTCACATCAAGGAGGAGGATGAGTGGAAGACAGTGTTTACTACTTGAGATGGTCACTACAAATACCTTGTCATGCCCTATGGACTTTGCAATGCTCCTGCCATTGCAGAAATTAGATTTCAGAGATCTTTTGACTCAGTATTTTCTCACGAGACATGGAGTCTCACTGTCAGTACATTTGTTCTGTTCTACATAGGCTGCATCAAAACAATAAAACAATCTGAGTAAAAATCAGTGAGTGAGAATCAAGATATGATTAATCTCCTTGGGAACCTTGCAGCTTTACCAGGAGGTTTCAGGAATTGTAGACTGGCAACAAACCCCATAGACTGAGAGCCCTTCACGGTTTTCTTGGCTTCGTCCATTATTTCTGGCAGTTGATCAAGAACTATTCACAAACTGTGCAACCTCTTACGTCCCTAATGTGGAAGGGAACAAATTCAGTGAAGTGGCCGGACTCTGCAATTCAAGCCTTTAGTCTTCTCAAATCCCAGTTATCCTCTTCTACATTATCCTGAGGTCAACAAGCTATTTTGTTTATAGGAAGATGCCCTTTTCATTGGGGTAGGAACAGTTCTTTCACAGTTTTCCCATGAAATTAGGAACTATGACTGCACTTTTTCTCAAAGGAATTTTCTCCTGCTTAATTGAACTATCCCATCAGAGACTAGGAACTGTTAAAGGGAACCTGTCACCCCGTTTTTTGAAGATGAGCTAAAAATAGCGTTAAATAGGGGCAGAGCTGGGCGTTACATTAGTGTCTTTGTGTGCCTTTATTACCCACCTATGCTGCCGAAATACCTTTGTAAAGTCGCCGTTTTCTGCTGTCACTCACGCTGGTCTGGTCCTATGGGCGTGGTGACAGCGCTGTTTCTCCCCCAGAATCCTGCTCATCATTACGTTGGTGGCGTAGTGGTGTGCGCATGTCCAAAAGGCGAATCCACTGCCCAGGTGATGAAAAACAGCGCGATCTGCGCTATTCAGCCGTTTACCGGTGGGCGCGGCCATCTTTCCTGTGGCCACGCGTGCGCAGATGGAGCGCTCTGCTGCCCGGGGCTTCAGGAAAATGGCCGCGGGATTACGCGCGTGCGCAGATGGAGATCGCGGCGGCCATTTTCCTGAAGCCCCGGGCAGCAGAGCGCTCCATCTGCGCACGCGCGGCCACAGGAAAGATGGCCGCGCCCACCGGTAAACGGCTGAATAGCGCAGATCGCACTGTTTTTCATCACCTGGGCAGTGGATTCGCCTTTTGGACATGCGCACACCACTACGCCACCAACGTAATGATGGCAGGATTCTGGGGGAGAAACAGCGCTGTCACCACGCCCATAGGACCAGACCAGCGTGAGTGACAGCAGAAAACGGCGACTTTACAAAGGTATTTCGGCAGCATAGGTGGGTAATAAAGGCACACAAAGACACTAATGTAACGCCCAGCTCTGCCCCTATTTAACGCTATTTTTAGCTCATCTTCAAAAAACGGGGTGACAGGTTCCCTTTAAGAAAGTCTAGGAAAATGGCACCAACTTCAGGAAGGAGTTAAGTTTTCTGTGACAATAATTACTCATCTTAAAAATCTGGAAAATCCATTTAAATGCAGTCTGTCAGCACAGAATGGCTGCTGAAACCAAGCACATCTCCGGCCTTTTCGGGTTCTATAAAGCCAGAGATGACAATCAAAGAAGAAGAGTAAAGAAATGGGAGGACAACAAGCAGCTGACAAGATGCGCTGAAATATTTGGCTGTGCCAAGGATGCGCTGAGATACATAGCAGGAAATCACATGCAACTCCGTGATTTAAATAGATCTCCGCTTTTGTAATACGTGCGGGAAAAAATTAGAATACGAGAGCCCTCCCTGTGTCAGTAGCTGGGAGAATCAACATCAATAAAATAATAGTTCTCCCTAAATTCCTGCATGCTCTGAAATATTCAGCCTCCATATTCCCAAAGAAGGTCTTTGCCATTATCAACTGCCATTTAGCATCCTTCATACGGAGCTCAAATAGACACAAAAAGACTGAGCGCTTTTCACAGGACCAGGGATGAGACACGCGTGTCACGCCTGGACTACTTCTTAATTTACCCAGCTAGCCAACTTCGCGTTCTACAAAACTGGATAGCAGATAATAATTTGAGTAATTCCGAACACCATCTTGAGCACTGTTTGAGTTATAGTTCATGGGGGGGTCTTGGAGGCACCAGAGCAATACTCACGCTTCTTCTTGCCAAGTCACAGACTTGCAGTTCAAGTGTGGAGAGCCACCAAAAGATCCTTCAATTCAAGGACACATTAGCTAAGTCCCCTTTATAGCATATGCTCTCCCCAAATGGCTACACTCCCAAGATGCTCAGTTTTGGTGGAACGTAGAGGTGAAGACTCTGGCACAGATACACAGTGGGGGAAATAAGTATTTGATCCATTGCTGATTTTGTAAGTTTGCCCACTGACACAGACATGAACAGTCTATAATTATAAGGGTAGGTTAATTTTAACATTGAGATATAGAATATCCAAAATAAAGGGTTGCAAACTTTTTCCAGCATGGAGCACCGGTTATGTCAATATTATTGCTGTATTTTATTAACAGTTTAGCTTGCTATGTTTTATTAGAGATTTGCTTGCTCGTCAACTCAGCCTCAGTAATCAATGTTTCCATTCAGTGACAGTAAGCAGAGGAAGACGTGCAGGTTGGATTTTATGCATACATAAGAACAAACCCAAGAGTAGTAATCAAGGAACTCTATCATTCCATTGATCTTCCAGCCATTAGTCTCATTGTGTGGATGGGGATTGTAGACCCTGGGGAGCCGTCACTATAGGGGGTCTCACATGCAGTTCCAGGTAATGGGCTTATGGAATATTCTTCATTTTTTGAATTAAAAGCAAATGGGTAAGGGAGAGGGAGGAAAAGAAGCCACATGGATAGTGATGCAGTTGGGAGAATTACGTCGAAGGGAGAGGATCGAGGATGACATCCTGAAGCCATGGATGGATGGCCTATGGAGTTTTGGAGATCAGTTGCTGGCTGGGCTGGACGTTTGCTACTGTTGAGTGATCTGTCATCTGGGTTTCAGTAATTTTCTTACCTCGAACTGTTGCTGTTGGACACATGGGCTTTGCTTGTGTTACCTGTAGTCTGAAGAAGCGTGGACTGTGACTACTGACTATACTGTCGAGTGATAAGAAAACTGTGGGCCAACCAAAAGGTGGGAGACAGCGAGTATCGCATGATATGGAGGTAGTGGGACTACCGGCCCCAAAACCATGGACATAATGAATAAAAAATAGTTGCATCGTTAACCTGCCTAGTTGATTATTACAACCCACAACCTCAGATATTCACAAACCCTTTAATGACAGAGCCAATTTTAACCTCAACCCCTTCACCCGCGGAGCTTTTTTTCGTTTTTGCATTTTCATTTTTTGCTCCCCTTCTTCCCAGAGCCATAACTTTTTAGTTTTACGTCAATGTGGCCATGTGAGAGCTTGTTTTTTTGCAGGACGAGTTGTACTTTTGAACGACACCATTGGTTTTACCATGTCGTATACTCGAAAACGGGAAAAAAAATCCAAGTGCGGTGTAATTGCAAAAAAAAAAGTGCAATCACACACTTGTTTTTTGTTTAGCCTTTTTATTAGGTTCACTAAGTGCTAAAATTGACCGGCCATTATGATTCTCCAGGTCATTACAAGTTCATAGACACCAAACATGTCTATGTTCTTTTTTATCTAAGTTTTTATTGTTTTATTTTGAATGGGGCGAAAGGGGGGTGATTTAAAATTTTGGGTGGCGCTCATAGCAAGCCGGCACTGAGAACCATAGAGGTCTCCAGAAGACCTCGGGTTGTCAAGCTGACACACCGGTGACCTGCGTGATCGCGGAATTGCCGGACTGCGATTGCCGGAAGCGCCATATAAATGCCCCTGTCAGAGTTTGACAGCAGAATTTAACTAGCTATTAGCCGCGGGTGGATGGATTGCGATTCCACCCGCGACTGGGCCACTTTGAAGATTATTACATTTAAAAACTCCCTGGGATAAACATATCATCATGTACAAGAGATGCTTCAATGACTTGTTATTCATTTGGGATGGTGGTGCCGTCAGCAATTCCAACTCACCTAAGAGAACGATCGATGCCTTATGTCCACATCTACACACACTAATAAGTAGAATATCTGGACCTGCTTACATCTAATGAGAATAGTCTCTAAGACCCTTTGTAATGATCCGGGTCTGGATTGGAGTCTTATTAGTGCAACTACAAGTGTTAGCACAGGCAGGTAGTGTAGTCAGTGGGAAGACAGAGGTCGGCACACGGGAAACTGCAGTACAACATAAAGGAGTATAGGCGGGTGAGAGAGTTACACACCAGTCCTGAATCCCTATCTCGCCACAATGGTACTCATCACAAGAGATGGCATCTTGGCATTCTCTTTAGCCAGTATAAAAGGATACAGAGGAATTAGAACTCTGATTATATCCAACAGAGAGAAATGAAAAAGCCGGGTACCCAAGAAGAGCAGGAACGTTTTTGTAACTTTTTCTTATGTCTACTTTCAGTTTGAGATATTATTTATGGCTTATAACTTACCCCATCTCTACTTTATATCATTGTTTATACCACTGGCCATCCATGTCATATTCCACTGGTAGTCATCAGTTACAGCTTTATTTTCTCTGACTTGGCAGGCGCGGTACTGAATAAAGTGCGCGCCTCTGACTGGGGAGCACATAGAGAGAGCAGCATTAAAATGATGTCAGTGCCAGTTCCCCCCTAGCATCACTCCCCCCTTAGCGATGCACTAATTAGGAGACCCCCAGCCGGCCAGTGGTCACTAGAGGGGAGGGGTCCTACGGCTACTCCTACAGGGGTTAAATCCAGGTGTCCGGCCGGGAACCTCCTCTTTTCCTCCCGGCGGACACCTGGAAGCTTTTGTCTGTATCCCTGCAGTGATGTCGGATCCCCTGGTTGAGGCCCTGCTGAAGAGAGCGGCACAGGAAGGTGAGCACTGGCTTCAGGCCCTTTTTACCGGCGTCAGGGCTCAGCTTCCTGTGCCCTCTCCTGACCCCCTGCTCACAATCCCCTCACCTGGTCCGGCGAGGTCCGTCACCCCTGCGCCCCCAGGTCCCCACGTGTCCGGCTATCCTCCGCCGCTGACCAGCATGCCAGCTATGGGTCGTCTCACGCTGCGTACCTGCAGTCCAGAGGCTGGAGCTGCCCAGATCCCCTCACTGGAGCCCCTATATGCATCACAGCTGATCGAGGGCCTCCCAGCTGTGGGCGTGCAGGCGACCTCCCGAAGGCGGCGGGGTAGGGCTGGGCGCCGCACCCGCCAAAAAAATGTTGGCGGTCCTGCTTCGGAAACGGCATCAGGTCGTAGCAGGCCGCGCGCGGCGCCGCCCCTTTCCCCTCCTGCTGCTCCGGTTGCAGGTGGTGTGTCGGTGGGCTGCACCAGGCGGCTGGAGGCATCCCCCCATTCCCCGGCCGCTCCAGAGAAGCGGCAAACGGTGCAGGGGGAAAGGCGGTCTTCTCGCCTACCCTGCGCCCCGAAGCGGCTCCAGGTCGGGGAGGGGGCGGCCTCGCCGCCTCGCAGCTGCAGGCGGCTTCCTGCTTCTTCAGGCACGGCTCGGAGCTCTGGGAAGGCTCCGCCCAGCCACTTCCGGTCCCCGCCCAGCCACTTCCGGTCACCACATTTTAGTGCGGAGGCCAGCGCTGGCCAGTCCTCCAGTACCTTCCATGCGGGCATATATATGCCGCCCGCAGGAGGTAACCAGGAGGCTGGCATTAACGCCACACAGTCCCCAGAGCACGCTGATTGGTCAAATCTGACCGAGCAGCACGCAGATTTCCCACCAGGCCTGACCTCCAGCCTACCCCCGGCAGACGTAGCACTAATGCCTGCACGGGGGTATCAGGGGTTAGGCTGTACAGGTTACAGGGCAGCTGAAGAGCGCAGTGTTTGGACCACAAGGACCGATCAAGGCGCTCAAGAGCTGCACAGTACGAATCACTGCGAAATATCAGTAATGGCACCAAACACGGACACATTTACACCTCCCCCACAGCCCAAATTCCTAATAAAGATTATCCGTTCACCGCTGCCCCGTCAAATCCCAGCAATATGATTGAATACAGTTACCTCCTAACGCCACCCCTTCTAAGTAGCACGACGGGACCGACTACGGCCAATAATCCCCCTCGGAATAATATTAGAATCCCCCCCATTACACCGCTTAATGACAGCAGACGAAAGCGTAGACGCCAAACGTCCTCCCAATCTTCCTTGGATAACTCCCATCGCCATTCGCGCTACCCCTCTAAACGCCCCTACCGTCACCGACGCAGATGCAGCTCCCATAGGAGCCGACACAGATCGCGGGCCTCAGAATGGCTGTCATCAGCAACATCCGAGGGGTCGGAAGTATCGCAGAGCCCGGATAGGAGTTATCGTGCACGTGACAAATCCGCTAAATCACGGGAACCCTCTAGGGCTTTCGGCCGGGGAGAACAATCCCCCGCGGCTTCCAGCCACAACAACTGCCATGCAGTTGCTGAAGACAGAGCCATTAATCCGCCACTACGTGGTTGTAATCAGGCTCCAACGCACGATAGTCAGCGCATCGGCCAGTCCCTCGCTGTAGCGGGAGCCAGAGTTTCCCCGTCCTGTGACATCACCCCGTCAGCATCATCTGGAGCCGGGGTCCCTCCAGGATCGGAGTACACTCGTCCAGAGTCACACAGCGGTCAGTGTTCCAAGGGTAGCGAGGAAATGTTACGCTACGGGGTTAACTTAAAGGAAATGGAGCTAACCTCAGCGTTAAAGGAGCTAATCCTACACCTATCACATCCGAGTGGAAAAGTGGTGAACAATACAACACCACAGTCAGCTAATCTACACAAAGACGCCTCCTTCTGCGGGATCAGCCCGCTAGGCGCTCATATAGATCAGGAAACCAGACAAAAAATCTGGAGCAACGATTACATCGACATATGGTTGCTGTTATCAGCGGACCAACAAACGGTGGATAAAGCTAACGAGAGGGGTTATGATAGTAGATCGAAAATAGCATTAACCATGAATAATTGGCTCCAGGCCTTCGCAGCATTGGGCTGTATTATGGGCCAGAAACATCCGGAACGCTGCTCCGAATTGTTTATATACCAGGATATGAGATATAGTTCGTACAAGTCGCATGGCGGTTCAGCCTGGCGGCAGTATGACGAGGAGTTCTGCCGGCGTCTGGCCCTACAGCCCGATCTAGGCTGGGGAGTTAAAGCAACAGACGTGTGGTTGCGACTGATGCTGTCCCAAAAGCAGCCCCCCTTTTCAGCCACGACCACTAATTACTCCGCAGCCGCAGGTCAGAACTCAGTGGTCGTGCGAAAACTCGGGACCTGCTGGTTATTCAATGAGGGAAACTGCCGTTTCCACGCATTATGCAAGTTCAGACATGATTGCTCTGTTTGCAGGGGGGGGGGCACCCAGCTTCAAGGTGCACTCGTCAGCCATACAAAGCGCCTACAATGCAGAACCCCAGTGAGCGTAACCGCTATGGCCCCCTGGCTAAATCTCTACCCCAATAAGAAAGCGGCACAGCAGCTGCAAGCGGGATTCTCCAACGGGTTTTTTATTCCCTTCAGGTTTACAAGAATGCCAACCCTATCGGATAACCTAAAATCTGCTCGCGAATTCCCTGGAATACTTAGACAAAAAATAGAAAAGGAGGTAGAATTGGGTAGAATAGCAGGCCCCTTTCAGTAGCTCCCCTTCAAAAACATTAAAATATCACCGTTAGGCATTATACCAAAAAAGGAACCCGGTAAATACCACCTAATCCATCATTTATCTCACCCAAAGGGCGATTCGGTTAACGACGCAATTTCCCCAGAAGAAGCTTCCGTCTCATACGCGTCTTTCGATAAGGCGGTAGAATTAGTTCGGGCAGCTGGACCCGGCGCCCTGCTAGCCAAATCCGACATAAAATCGGCATTCCGTTTACTACCCGTGCACCTCGAATGTTTCCACCTTCTGGGCTGCAAAGTGGACCAACATTACTACTTCGATATGTACCTCCCGATGGGATGTTCCATCTCATGTCACTATTTCGAGCTATTCAGCACCTTCCTAGATTGGGTAGTTCGGTACGAGACGGGCAGCAAATCCCTAATTCACTACCTCGATGATTTCCTGTTCGTCGGCCCCAGAAATTCTAAACTCTGCTCTGATCTACTAGAAAAATTCAAATCTATCTCACACAAATTCGGTGTACCATTGTCACCGGAGAAAACGGAGGGACCATGTAATGTATTGCCTTTCTTGGGCATCGAAATAGATACCAATTCGATGGTTTTCCGATTACCAAAGGATAAAATATTAAAAACCCAGCAAATGTTGAAAGGCTTCGGCGAAGTTAACAAGGTAACCCTACAGCAAATGCAGGCATTATTGGGCCTACTGACGTTCGCCTGCCGCGTAATGCCGGTCGGCAGAGCATTCTCGCGCAGACTATCTTTGGCAACAAAAGGCGCTTCTCAGCCCGGCCATAGAATTAGGCTCACTCGTTCGCTAAAAGCAGATCTGCTAGTATGGCAGACGTTCCTACAATCGTACAACGGTCACACGTGCGTCATGGCTAGAGAGATCGCAAGCAAGGAAATAGGGCTGACAATAGGGTGGAACAAAAAAGAGGGTTTTGCAGCAATTTATAAAAACCAATGGTGCAAATCTGATTGGCCGGAGAAATGGACGACAGCAAAGTGGGGGCAAGACCCGGCCCTATGGGAATTGTTTGCGGTAGTAGCAGCATTGGAGATATGGGCCGATCAGTTGAGAAACACGAACATTCGTTTCCAAACAAAAAATGCGAAAACAGCAAGGAGTCTAAATCACATGTCTTCTCCATCCCTGTCCATACTCGCTCTCTTGCGCCGGCTAGCGCTGATATGCCTAGAAAACAATAATTGGTGTAGAGCCACCGTGGTGGCGGAAGTAGATGACAATATCATTAACCCACTGTTATTTTCCAATTGGCAGGCTTTCAGAATCCAGCAGCCCAACGCGCAACCCCGGGGTATTCTGTGTCCACTGTCCCTGTGGGACACAGTGGCCAATCATTGATGCCCTTAATCCGGGCCTCCGTTTCGCCAGCTACCTGGCAGGTGTATGGTAAGGCTTGGGAGGAGTGGTGCTCAATAATTCAGGGTAGGCCAGTTGATAAATGCGACCGAGCACGAAGCGCGTTGACGACTGATTTTATATTACGGATGAGGGAAGGTGGGGCGTCAGGCACCTCGGCACAACGGAAATTATCGGGGCTAGCATTTTTCTTTCAATTATTGGGATGGGTAGACGTAACTAAGTGCTTCTGCATAAAACAAGACATTAAAGGTTGGAAAAGGCTTCAGCCACGCCAAAAATGTCGCCGCCCCATTTCTGAGACTATTGCATGACCTGATTTCAATATCCCCGTCAGTCTGCGCATCGCAATACGAGGCGGCCCTCACATCGGCAGCTTTTGCTACCACCTTTTTCGGAGCACTGCGCATTAGTGAATTGCTACCGCGGTCAAAAAACGTGTCGGAAGGAGGCCTAATTAATGAGGACATAGTAATATGCAGCGACGCTCTGCGCATCAGGGTTAGAAAATCCAAATGCGATCCCACCGGTAGGGGCACATGGGTCCTGGTTAATTCTACAAATGGCCCAGTTTGCCCGCTAAAAATTGTTAAAAGATACGCTGTAATAAGACACGCAGGTAGATTTTTCTTTACTCATACAGACGGGTCCCCTCTGACCAAGTACCAGTTCCAGGCAATGTTCAAGCTATGCTTGGAAAGAACCTGCGCAAATCCAAAGGAGTACGGAACACATTCGTTCCGGATCAGGGCGGCCACAGAACCAGCTAGGGCAGGAGTGTCAGAGGCCGAAGTGCAGAGAATGGGTCGTTGGAAGTCCGCATGCTTCGCCAGATACATAAGACCCGACTTGCTTAATTAACATATGTTGTCTCTTACAGGGGTTGAAGTTTGGGTTGTAGGAGATTCCTACGTATACTGGGCCGAAAAGAGGGCCAAACTGCGGCCAGGAGGAACAAGTCTTTACCTCCCGGGCATAAAAGTTAACTGGAGGGGTATCAGAGGCCTCCAGTGGAAACAGGTGTTCAAGGAGATGGTTGGCATAGCAAGGATGGCGGAACCCCTGGTGATAATGGTGTTACACATAGGTGGCAATGACCTAGGCAAACAAAAGGTGGCCGAATTGTACAAATGGATGACAACGGATATGGAACGGTTCAGCTGTCTATTCAGGAACATAATACTGGTGTGGTCGGATATAACACCGCGGGCCGTTTGGCGTGGAGCTAGAGATAAAAAAGCCATAGAGCGTACAAGGAGTAAATTCAATGCTCGGATCGGAAAATGTGTGAGAGGAAGAGGCGGTATCGTGATTCGTCACCAACAGCTACAAGGGGATAACACGCCACAATTAAGACCGGACGGAGTTCACCTAACGGACATTGGCCTCGATATTTTTCTGTCTGGTTTACAGGATGGGGTTGAACAGGCCTTGACAGTGATGGGTGGGGTCGGAGTCCCGTGTAAGTAATACACGGGATCCTCCGTGGCGGAAGAAGCGGAGGAGGGCAAAGGTCGTAACCGCTCGTTGGGCCAATTCCCCTGTCGATCACGGACAGGAGCTCGGCACGAGCCGCTCGTTACGATATGTAATTGCCTTTCTCTGCTTATTTAATTAATAAACTGTGACCAACCTGTTCAACCCACCTAGGACTGTGTGTTTCATTACGGGAGGGGGGAAGGCACTGGTTACGACACCCAGGTCTCCACAGTCTGGCAGGCTCGGTAATGAATAAAGTGCGCGCCTCTGACTGGGGAGCACATAGAGAGAGCAGCATTAAAATGATGTCAGTGCCAGTTCCCCCCTAGCATCACTCCCCCCTTAGTGATGCACTAATTAGGAGACCCCCAGCCGGCCAGTGGTCACTAGAGGGGAGGGGTCCTACGGCTACTCCTACAGGGGTTAAATCCAGGTGTCCGGCCGGGAACTTCCTCTTTTCCTCCCGGCGGACACCTGGAAGCTTTTGTCCCACCCTCCCTCCCTTTTAAGGGCTAATGGCGATACTAACCTGCGGGATAATGTAAATTTGTAAATTCTATTGCAATAATAAAAAAAAAGTGTATATACGTATGTTGATATATCTAACCTTAGTAATCTGTATTAAGTCACAGCGGAAGAAGCGGAGGAGGGCAAAGGTCAAAACCACTCGTTGGGCCAATTCCCCTGTCGATCACGGACAGGAGCTCGGCGCGAGCCGCTCATTACAATATGTAATTGCCTTTCTCTGCTTATTTAATTAATAAACTGTGACCGACATGTTCAACCGACCTAGGACTATGTGTGTTTCATTACGGGAGTGACGGGAGGGGGGAAGGCACTGGTTACGACACCCAGGTCTCCACAGTCTTATGTGTTCACCTTCTTCAGACTTGCATCCATTTGATAATTACTGTGTGGCGCCATCTTATGGCTAACTTTGGTATTTCTACTGTTGTTAATAATTATCAATAAAATACTATTTTTTATCTCCTATTACTTGTAATTTTGGTCATTCACACCTTTTTGTATATGATTTTCATTCATGTGGTGTAGAATCATATTTTCAGTCCTCTACTTGTTGTATTATTGCATTTCACATGTGATGCCATTTTATTTGTTGCGAAAACCATTTTGATGGTATAGTCATTATTGACAGCAGCATTTAAGAGGTTAAACGGCTATAGTCGGTACCAACACTGATCGTGGCTTATGCAGCAAGTTGTCAGCTACAGTGTACAGCCGACAGCTGCTGGATTGTCACCTGTATGGGGAGGCTATTCTCTTACAACGCAGGTCAGTAAAAAGAAGTATTGGTGGTCACTAAGAGGTTAAACTACAAACTGAAGAATAATCTCATTTCCTTTGGGTGATAATACGGATTTACATTGTGCCACCTGGCATGTCCTTATCTACAATACTGCCATGTTTCAGAGGAATCAAGGTTTGAGATGCTGGCTGAGGACCATAAGGGAGAGACCCCGAATAGTCTGGCTCCTCACTGCATTGCTCTGGTTGATTGACCCACGTGAGAAACGTGTCAATTAACTGGAGCGGTGCACAGAGAAGTCAGCCAGGGACGGAGGTAAACTACCCGGTCTCCAGATAGTCCCCGGCTGACTTTTCCCACAAGGTTTTCTCTGCAATGCTGTATTGTTTTAGGCTCATACTGGGTGCGGTTTAGGCAGTGTTAATCTAATGACAGGTTCCCTTTAACTCTGCTATATCCCTTGGCCAATTCGGCCTTCTAACTGTCCATCTGACTGTCCTGCATGCCCGCCCTCTGGGATATTTTACAGTTTCCCTATGTAGACTGCTAGAGATGGGCAGGGGCTCATCCATCTAGCACCATTATGACGTGTGATCATGACTGTAGCTGAGGCGCTCTGGGCTGGTGCAGGACGAAAACTTCCCCAATAGGGAGAATTAGGAGAATTAACTCAGGATTGTCAGCAGATTCTAGGTACAGTACAAAAACGTGAAAGCTGGCCGCATAATCTCGGCAAGAATCGCTTATTTCCATGCTAAGCTGCAGTCAGACTGCTGGGCTCTGCAGGTGTCCGACGCATCCCCTCATCCATTCCCCTAATATATAACTTCATACTGAGGGACAGAGGTCATTCTAGATGGGATGATTCTGCTATGAGACACAAGAACCTGAGGAGATCATCTCAGCCCAGTACACTAGCTGCTGGCTGTCTCCTAATGCCGCATGTTAGGTTGTGCAGCCCAGGGACGTCTCAGCCCAGATCTGTTCAATAACGCAGGTCACATTAGCTGGAAACTACAACGTCTCCCCTATTCTGAATGTGTCACTGGCTCCCCTCTGTGGTGGATGAGTAGAATGTACTCTTCCACTTCACTTCATACAGGATCTATAAGGTTCATTGCCTCCTCATGGTGTCCACACCAGTCAGACATGCTGCGGGCTCCTGGGGAAGAAAATCTGCAGTGCAGGAGCAGCCAAGAGTAGGCAACTTTATCTTATCAATTCGCGCCATGAATAATGGACATGGAAATTGGCCATCGGTGCACATACTAAAGTCTGATAAACAAGCTATGGAGGGCACCATCTAATGAGCGGGATCCACCTGCGGCATGTCAAACAGAAGGCTCATAAAACTGTACAGAAAAGAAACATACCATATGAATCAGGGATCACCATAAAAGTATCGCATTTTATTGTAACACAAGTTAGCTGACATAGTGCCTGATCATACATGTCCTTGTGTTGGTTTCCATTAGGTTCTTGTTATTATTTCAGCGTTTACATTGTATTTTATATACTTTCCTTGCATATATTTATGGTTCATACAGCTCTCTTGTGAGTTGATGTATACTTGTCATTTCATGACTTTAAAATTGTTTGTGGCTATCTTGTGTTACAATTAGGCTAGGTTCACATTGCTTTCTGCGCGTCCGTTAAACGGACTACGTTACACTGCGGCATAACGCGGTGTAACGTAGTCCGTTAACGCCGCCATTGAATGCAATGGGCGTGCGCTAGTGATGTTCCATCATTGAGTGACGGACCCTGAGACACGGTCTGCAGCGTTTCCGGGTCCGTCACCGCTAGCACAGATAGAGCTAGCAGATGCTCTATCTGCGCTAGCGGGCAGCCATACCGGCACTTGCGTTAACAGCAGCCCGTTACCATTTGTGTTGAACGGGCTGCTGTTAACGCAATGTGAACCCAGCCTAAAATGTGATACTTTATGGTGATCCCTGTTCGATATTGCATGTTTCTTATTTGTACATTTTTATGTACATACTAAAGTCACAATAATTCAATGGATGCTGGACCAAGCATGAAACATTCAGAAAGTGACACAAATCCCACGTCAAATCCGCACTGAAATTCACAGCAGGATGGACATTCTTAAAGGAATAGTGCAGGAATAGAAAAACATGGCGGTCCTGTCCACAGGCTATGTCTGCTACTGCATCTCAGCTCCAGTTAGATTAATGGGAATGGTCCGCAGTACCAGACATGGCCTGTGGATAGGTAACAACGTAACATAGTTATTAAGGTTGAAGGAAGACTTTAAGTCCATCTAGTTCAACCCATAGCCTAACCTAACATGCCCTAACATGTTGATCCAGAGGAAGGCAAAAAAAAACCCGCAAAGAGTAAGCTCCACACTGGGGAAAAAAATTCCTTCCCGACTCCACATACGGCAATCAGACTAGTTCCCTGGATCAACGCCCTATCAAGGAAACTAGTGTATATAACCTGTAACATTATACTTTTCCAGGAAGGTATCCAGTCCCCTCTTAAATTTAAGTAATGAATCACTCATTACAACACCATACGGCAGAGAGTTCCATAGTCTCACTGCTCTTACAGTAAAGAATCCGCGTCTGTTATTATGCTTAAACCTTCTTTCCTCCAGACGTAGAGGATGCCCCCTTATCCCTGTCTCAGGTCTATGATTAAAAAGATCATCAGAAAGGTCTTTGTACTGTCCTCTCATATATTTATACATTAACACAAGATCACCCCTTAGCCTTCGTTTTTCCAAACTAAATAACCCCAAGTGTAATAACCTATCTTGGTATTGCAGACCCCCCAGTCCTCTAATAACCTTGGTCGCTCTTCTCTGCACCCGCTCTAGTTCAGCTATGTCTTTCTTATACACCGGAGACCAGAACTGTACACAGCATTCTAAGTGTGGTCGAACTAGTGACTTGTATAGAGGTAAAATTATGTTCTCCTCATGAGCATCTATCTATGCCTCTTTTAATGCATCCCATTATTTTATTTGCCTTTGTAGCAGCTGCCTGACACTGGCCACTAAATGTGAGTTTGTCATCCACCCATACACCCAGGTCTTTTTCATTGACGGTTTTGCCCAGAGTTTTAGAATTAAGCACATAGTTATACATCTATAACTTCTACCCAAGTGCATGACCTTACATTTATCCCCATTAAAGCTCATTTGCCATTTATCAGCCCAAGCTTCTAGTTTACATAAATCATCCTGTAATATAAAATTGCCCTCCTCTGTATTGATTACCCTGCAGAGTTTGGTGTCATCTGCAAATATTGAAATTCTACTCTGCATGCCCCCTACAAGATCATTAATAAATATGTTAAAAAGAAGAGGGCCCAACACCGACCCCTGTGGTACCTCACTGCTAACCATGACCCAGTCCAAGTGTGCTCCATTAATAACCACGCTTTGTTTCCCATCCCCAAGCAAGCTCTTAACCCACTTACACATATTTTCCCCTATCCCCATTATTCTCATTTTATGTATCAACCTTTTGTGTGGCACCGTGTCAAAAGCTTTGGAAAAGTCCATATATACTACGTCCACTGGGTTCCCTTGGTCCAGTCCAGAACTTACCTCTTCATAGAAACTGATCAGATTAGTCTGACAGGAACAGTCCCTAGTAAACCCATGTTGATATTGAGTCATGAGGTTATTCTTCTTCAGATACTCCAGTATAGCATGTCTTAGAATGACCTCCAGGATTTTACCCACAGTAGAGGTTAAGCTTACTGGCCTAGAATTTCCGAGTTCAGTTTTTGTCCCCTTTTTGAATATTGGCACCACATTTGCTATACACCATTCCTGTGGTACAGACCCTGTTATTATGGAGTCTTTAAAGATTAAAAATAATGGTGCAGTACTCGGGGGTGTATTCCATTCGGGCCTGGAGATTTGTCAATTTTAGTGATTTTTAGACGCCGCCGTACTTCCTGCTGGGATAAGCAGGTGACATTTACTGGGGAATTTTTGTTATCACTGATCATATTGTCTGCAATGGAATTTTCTTGTGTAAATACTGATGAAAAAAAGTCATTTAGCATATTGGCTTTTTCCTCATCCTCATCCACCATTTCACCCAGACTATTTTTAAGGGGACAACACAATCATTAGTGAGGTGGCATTTTAGAACTCAATGCAAAGACAATGTTCTAATAACAGCTCAGTCCTCCCCCACTGTGTGATCTAGGCCTCCGCTGTCACTGACCTGATGGTTGCACACATCGCCTCTACATGGATTTGTCTGTAGCTTGCCAGGTGAGATGCCAAAGAGATTATCCATTCTTCCACTTTCCAGGAAAGAGGGGTCTACTGGACTGTCTACAGAGAGAGGACAAACAATATTCGTCAGGCACAGATTAGTACACAACACACACAGCATTTTAGTGACCCAGCTGCAGATGGCACGCGGGTACTGGCACAGTGATGACGCCGAGTGGTGCATCGCCGCGCTGTCGTCATGTCCTAGGGTAGCACCACACACTGAGGATACACTACATGGAGAGAGGCATCGGCCACCTCTTAATCACGGAGTTCAGGTTTATAACACAGATCCCACTGAACCCGCATGGAACCCCGGGTGTAACTTCAGTGCCCCATGATCAGCCACACTAACTGGGATATGGGCAAGATGGTCTGGTGCGTCCCACACTGCTGTATCACAGAGCAGAGTTGTATACACCAGGTCTGGATCAGGGAAGACGATCTTAATACAGGACGAGTGAATCTCCCGCATCTGGAGCACTATCGCATGAAAACCAACAGCGGTGAGTAGGCTATATAGCACACTTAAATACAACGAGGGTTGTATGCTTGTCCAACAACTACAGTGGCTTGAGAATGTATTCACCCCTTTGGCGTTTTACCCGTTTTGTTACATTACAACCTGTGTTTAAATATTTTTGTAATCCGATTTGTGTGTTATGCATCAGCACTAAACAGGCTAAGTTAGTGAAGTTAGTGAAACAGGCTAAGTCAGTGAAGTGAGAAAACACCAAGGTTACTTACCGGTAGCCGGTTTTTCCGGAGCCCATGACAACACACCTGAGAGAGGGATCCGCCCAGTCGGGACAGGAAACCTACTGAAATAAAAGGGTGGTACCTCTCCCTCGCTTCAGTTGGGTTTCAGAGCATGAGAGGCCCCCTTGGTTAGTACACATGGTAAACTACCACATTATAATATTAACAAAAAAAACACCCAGCTAAAAGTGCGCACCAAAGGATGAAAAAGAAGGGAGGGAATATACAGGTGCTATCATGGGCTCCGGAAAAACCGGCTACCGGTAAGTAACCTTGGTGTTTTCCCGTCTCCCATGACAGCACACCTGAGAGATTTTTGGAGAAAGAAACACCTTAGGGAGGGAACACCACTTGTAGCACCCTTCTACCAAAGGTAAGGTCAGTTGAGGAGGATAGATCTAGCCGGTAGTGTCTAAAGAAGGTAGACGGTGAGGACCAAGTAGCGGCCTTACAAATTTGATCTATCGATACCTCTGCTTTTTCTGCCCAGGAAGTAGCCACAGCTCTGGTGGAGTGAGCCTTGATGCCTTCAGGGATCGGGGCGCCACATGAAGCATAGGATAAGGAAATAGCCTCCCTAATCCACCTAGCAATAGTACCCTTGGACACCCCATATCCCTTTCTGCTACCCTGGAAGGCTACAAATAGGGACTGATCCTTCCTCCACTGACGAGTCAAGGATATGTACTGCAAAATAGCTCTTCTTACATCCAGTGTATGAAATTTCACCTCCCCTGGGTTCTTAGGATTATCACAAAAAGAGGGTAATACAATCATTGACTCCTATGGAACTTAAGTACCACTTTTGGCAGATATGCCGGATCTGGTCTGAGTATTACTCTGTCATTAAATATTTGCGTGTAAGGAGGGGAGATAGACAGGGCTTGCAAGTCACTCACCCTACGGGCTGATGTTAACACTACCAGGAGCACTGTTTTAAGAGTGAGTATTTTTACCGATGATTCCTGCAAAGGTTCAAATGGACTTTTGGTTAGAGCATCTAACACCAGATTCAAATCCCACGGAGGAACTCTCTGAATTACCACTTGCCTAGACCTACTACAAGATTTAATAAAGCGGGACACCCATCTATTGGAGGCCAGATTACAATTATACAAGGCTCCTAATGCCGACACCTGTACCTTGAGCGTATTAGTTGCCAACGCTAGTTGTAAACACGCTTGTAAAAACTCTAAAATAGTACCTACAGGAGCCTCGTCCCCCAGAGGTTGCCCTGAAAAATCCAGAAACTTTTTCCATGTTCTACCGTAAATTCTCGATGTGACTGGTTTTCTACTTTTCAACAAGGTGGAGACTAACCCTGGTGAAAACCCCTGCCTACTCAGTAACGCCCTCTCAAATTCCAGGCTGCAAGATGGAAGCCCTTCACCTGAGAGTGGCATAATGGGCCCTGGATAAGCAGGTCCGGAATTTCTGGTAGAATCCATGGATCGGTTATTGACATCTGTCTCAGGAGGGAAAACCAAGGTCTTTTCGGCCAAAATGGAGCAATCAAAATTACTCTCGCCTGCTCCATTCTGATCTTTCTTACCACTGCTGGAATCATCGCTATCGGTGGAAAAACATAAGCAAGACTGAATTTCCATTGAATTTGAAGAGCATCCACCGCAAAAGGTTTCTTTCTCGGGTCTAACGAACAGAAACTCTCCACTTTCCTGTTGTTCAGAGTGGCAAATAAATCTATCACAGGTATGCCCCAAGCCTGTACTATCTGTTGAAACACTTGGGGATTCAATGACCACTCTCCCTGTCTCAGTGTCTTGCGACTTAGGTAGTCTGCTCTCGTATTCTCGACCCCCTTTATGTGAAGAGCAGAGAGGGATAGTAGGTGGTGCTCTGCTAGATGTAGGAGGACAGTAGCTGACTTCATAAGGGAAGGGGATCTTGTCCCCCCTTGGTGGTTGATATACGCGACTACTGCGTGATTGTCGGACATGACTCTGGTATGGTGACCCTGAAGGATAGGAAGGAAATGTTTTATAGCTCTCTCTACAGCCCATAATTCCCTTACATTGGATGCCTGCTGAGATTCTAGTTGGGACCAGGACCCCTGAACTGAGAGAGTTCCTAAATGAGTCCCCCATCCTGTACCGCTTGCGTCTGTGGTGATGATCTGCTCTATCGGAGTTACCCACTGGACCCCCGATGCCAAATGATCTCTTACTGCCCACCATTTTAGGGAATCTGTTACATCCAATGAAAGGCGTAGCTTCCCCTCTAAATGCCCCTTTAACCACTTTTGTGCTGACAGGACCTCCCACTGTAACTGTCTTAGATGAAACTGTGCCCATCTTAATGCGGGTATACAGGACGTCAGAGAACCCAACAGGGACATTGCTTTTCTCAATGTCATTACAGGGTGTTGAATTGCTGACTCCACAAGATTTTGAATTTTGACCAATTTGTTTTCTGGTAGGAGGCAAAGCTGACGCCTGGAGTCCAGAACGAAGCCCAGAAAGGATTGAACTGGCTCCGGCGTCAACCTTGATTTGATGAGATTTATTTTCCACCCCAACACCTCTAGCGTTGCCGTGACCTCTTTTATTTGCGCCAGGCAGTGAGCCGCTGAATTCCCTATTATCAGGAAGTCGTCTAGATACGGAACAATAATCACGTTCCGAGGAAGGACATGACCTCTGACATTAGCTTGGTAAATATTCTTGGCGCTATTGATAGGCCTAATGGGAGGGCGGCGTATTGATAGTGCCTGAGACTTCGCTGGACATAAACTGCTACTCTTAGAAATTTTTGGTAGTCCAGATGGATTGGGACATGGTAGTAGGCGTCCTTTAAGTCTATAGCTGCCATAAAGCAGTTTGGGAACAAGAGCTTTATCGTTGTATTTACAGATTCCATTTTGAAAGAGCAGTTTACTACCGACTGATTGAGATTTTTTAAATTGATTATGGTTCTTAGTGACCCGTCTGGTTTTCGTATCAAAAAAAGAGGAGAATAAAAACCTTTTCCCTCCTCTTCCCCCGGGACTTCTACCAGAACTTGCTTTGATACCAGCTCCAATACCTCTGTTTCCAAGGCCAGCTGTTCTTCCGGGGTTTTTCTTTGGGACGTTAAAACAAAAGTCTGTTGCGGTGGATAAACAAAATCTATTTTTAGGCCGTCCTTGACAACCTTCAGAGTCCAATGACTGGGGGAGATGTTTACCCAGGCTGGGAAAAAGGATGAAAGCCTTCCCCCCACCTCTAGCCTGGCGTCATTGGGAGGGTTTTTTTGTTGATGTCGAGGGACCTTTAAACATATATCCAGATCCTTTCCTGTCTCTGGAGTCCCAATTCCTCCTATCTCCTGGGGGGCGGCCCCTACTAAATTTACCCCTCCGAAAATAAGGCCTTCTAATGTCCACTGGAAAGCGAGGAAAACCCTTTTTCCTATCCCCTGCTTTCTCCAAAATGTCTTCTAGTTTTTGACCAAAGAGGAAATGGCCGTCACACGGTATAGAACAAAGTCTATTCTTTGAAGGTAAGTTGCCCGGGCACCCCTTCAACCAGAGGGCACGTCTAGCCGCATTGGATAAACGTGCTGCTCTAGCCGCCAGCCTCATGGAGTCTGCTGAAGAATCTGCTATAAAGGCTGCTGCTCCTTTAGCCATAGTTACATTGGTTAAAATCTCTTCCCTTGGAGCTTTAGATTTCAATTGCTCTTCTATCTGCTGTAGCCAGACAATAAGGGAGCACGCGACACAAGTCCCCGCAATCGCCGGTTTTAAACCCCCTGCGGTCGCTTCCCAGGTGTGTTATAGGAACCCATCCGCTTTTTTGTCTAAGGGATCCCTTAACACTCCAAAGTCTTCTAAGGGAAGGGATAACTTCTTAGATGATCTAGCTACTGCACCGTCGATTTTTGGAACCTTATCCCACGTCTCCAAATCTTTCTCCTCAAAGGGGTAACGTCTTTTAGAAGCCGAGGGTAGATTACCCGATTTTTCCGGCTTTTTCCATTCCTTCTCTATAAGGGCTTTTACTTTGGAGTTAACTGGGAAAGTACGCTTTCTTTTTTCCTCTAAACCCCCAAACATAATGTCCTCCAGGGATTTGGCCGCTTTTTCATCTTTTAGGCCCATTGAAGCTCTGACGGCTTTTATTAACTTATCCGTGTTCTCAGTAAGAAAGCACGGACGGCCTCCAACATCGCTATCTGAAGAGGAGCCAGAGGACATAGAAGAGGAGGAGTAGGGAGATAATGGTTCCTCCTGACATTCCTTGTCAGAATGAGAAAACTCGGAAACAGAAACCGGTTCAGGGTTTTTACTACCCTTTTTCTTAAGGGCTGCTTTTACAGAGCCTTCTACTTCTGCTCTGATTATTGCTCTAAGACTAGAGGCAAAGTCAGGGGTCTCTTCCTGGATAGTCTTTTGGATGCAATCTACACAAAGACTCTTCTGCCACTGGTCTGCCAACGGAACTATACGGAGGGCACATTCCTTATGCTTTGACTTGGTGCTAGCCTTCCTCGGCACCTGCCAAGTAAAGAAAATGTAGCCCATTACCACCAGGGTGACATTCACGTAGATCACTCACCACCCGCTGACCATAAAGGGTACCGGATTCTGAGGCTGACTGGGAGCACGGAGAACGTCCCTCCTGGAGGCTGAAGAATCCTGTGACGTCCGGCTAGGACGATTGCCGCTCCTTCTACTCGAGCGGCTATTTTTCTTAGCACGTTGGTGAGCAGGTGCATTACCTGATAAGGGCTCTTGCTGCTGCAATGGCTGCTGCTGCTCCATACGATCCTCCATCTGGAAAGCTGTATGGAAGTGAGCGACGTTCTGTGCAACTGCACCCTTAATAAAGGGTAATCCGCAGTGCTCCCCACCTCTTCCGGTAATCGTTATACTCCTCTCCCCCTCCTGTATACCGCCAGGAAGCCTGCATTGTCTCCAGCGTTCGTTCCATGGGCGCCGCCATCTTGGATCCGTTGCGCCGCTCTGACGTCACGCAGGCACGCCCCTTCCCAGCGTGCCTTGGGTGCAACGTCCGCAGTGCGCCCGGAAGACGCTCAGAGGGGGAGAGAGCGGCGTGGCAGACAGAGAATGGCCCCAAGAGTCCGGACTGTGCTGGTCCAACGCCCACACGTGCGCAAGAGCCAGCAGGATCTGCGGACGGCGCTACCATCACCTGAAGGCCGACATACAGGTGCCCTGCCTGCGCTCCCAGTGTCGGGACAGGAGTGGGTAAGTAGAAATCCTCGATCAAGATACCGCCGTGATTCAGCACAAGGGTTCCCATCAGGACAGGAAACCCAACTGAAGCGAGGGAGAGGTACCGCCCTTTTATTTCAGTAGGTTTCCTGTCCCGACTGGGCGGATCCCTCTCTCAGGTGTGCTGTCATGGGAGACGGGAAAAACGGTAATTAGTCTTACCGGTAATAGTATTTCCAGGAATCCATCCTGACAGCACCATGGAGGTTGTCTTCTTATCCACAGTGGGACAGGAAACCACGAGTATAAAAGGACCCTCCCCTTACCAAACTTCAGTGATTTTCAAAGAACCACATCTGGATGGATGCCAAAAAGAAAGTTTTATTTAAACATAAACAAGATACAAATGTTTACATCACATCAGTACTTAGTAAATTAGCATGGGAAGGGAAACTAACAGTGCTGTCAGGATGGATTCCTGGAAATACTATTACCGGTAAGACTAATTACCGTTTTCCAGTTCATCCACCTGACAGCACCATGGAGAAGTACCAAAGCAGACTACTTCCTAGGGTGGGAATACTGCCTGGAGTACCCTCCTGCCAAAACTTAATTGCGTTGACGTCACGTCTAGTTTGTAATGTTTGGAGAATGTACTAAGATTTGACCAGGAAGCGGCGTTACAAATTTGATCTGCTGAAGCCCCCCCTTTTTCTGCCCATGAGGCTGCCATTGACCTAGAGACGAATGTGCTCTGATATATCCCGGCGGATCCCTTCCCCGGGCTTTATAAGCCGAAATTATCGTAGATCTAATCCATCTTGCGATTGTGGATTTAGACACTTTCCTACCCTTATTTGGGCCTTTAAACTGAACAAAAAGATTATTATCCACCCTCCAGGGTGCTGTAACCTCTAGGTATTTAAGAACCGATTCTCTAACGTCCAGGCTATGGTAAAGAGACTCTTTTTGATTTCTGGGAGACTGAAAAAAGGAAGGAAGTATGACCTCCTGATTAATATTTGATTCAGAGACCACTTTCGGGAGGAAAGCTGGGTCCAGTCTCAGAACTAGTCTATCATGAAAGACCTGTAAATATGGATCCTGAATAGAGAGGGCCTGAAGCTCTCCTAGTCTCTTTGCCGAAGTAATGGCTACAAGAAAGGCCGTTTTTAGGGACAATTTACCTATGTCTGGATTATCCCCCGAATCAAGCTGAATTTTACACAATTCGTTAAGGACCAAATTTAAATCCCAAGGCGGAATAGTTTTCCTTATTAATGGTTTTAGTCTTGAAACTGCCCTGGAGAATCGACTTATCCATGGGTGAGCTGATAAAGAACAATCATAAAAAACGCTAAGGGCCGCTACTTGTACCCTTAAAGTGCTAGGTCTAAGACCTGCTTTAAACCCTGCCTGTAAAAAGTCAAGGATTTTAGGTACGTTAGGCTGGTCAGTATCGACTGTAGTTTCTCCACAGTAGCTGCAGAATTTTTTCCAAATTTTGGAATAGATTGAAGAGGTTACTGGCTTTCTACTTGCTTTCAATATAGAAATCACTTCATCTGATAAACCCTTTGCTCTCAGGACTTGCCGCTCAGGATCCAGGCCGATAGACGAAGGGTTTCTGGATTCCGGTGGAGAATAGGACCTTGAAAGAGGATGTCTGCTCTTTGTGGAAGAATAATTGGTTTCTCCTTTGACATTTTTTTCAGTAAGGCAAACCAGCTCCTCTTCGGCCAGTATGGTACCACGAGCAGGACTGTGGCTCTGTCTTCTGCAATTTTCCTGAGAGTTTTTGGTATTAGTGCAAGCGGAGGGAACGCATACAACAGACCTCTTTATCATGATTGGGAGAAGGCATCGACTCCCGCCGGGTTTTCCTGGGGGTTCAGCGAGTAGAAGATGTTGACCTTTGCATTTTGTCTGGTCGCAAAGAGGTCTATCTTCGGGTTTCCCCAATGATGACACAAGTTTTTGAAAACCTCGTTGTTTAACTCCCATTCTGTTGATAGAACCGTTCTTCTGCTCAGGAAGTCCGCCACTTGGTTGCTGGAGCCTTCCAAGTGAACAGCCGAGACCGAGAGTACCGTCACCTCTGCCCACCTGAAGATTCGTTCCGCCAACTGTTGTAGAGCCCTGTGCCTCGGACCACCCTGATGTCGAAGGAAGGCAACTGCTGTTGTGTTGTCCGAGAGTACTTTCACGTGTTTGTTCTTCACCAAAGCTTGTGCTGAAGATAGAACCTTCCAGACTGCGAGTAGTTCTCTGAAATTTGAGGACCGCGAACTGTCTTCCCGAGTCCACTGACCCTGGTAATATCTTCCCTGGATGTGACCGCCCCAGCCTTGTTGACTTGCGTCCGTGGTAATTATCACCTCGGGAACATGATTCCAAACCACTCCTTGCCTGAGATTCTTGGGATTTGTCCACCAACGTAACGAGGTCTTCACTTGGTTTGGCAGCTGTATAATTTTGTCCAAGGATCCCTGTCTTCTGTCCCAGGATGAGAGAATCGCCTGTTGAAGCCGTCTGGAATGAAATTGACTCCAATTTACACAAGGCATGCAAGCCGTCATCAGCCCCAGGATCTTCATGGCATCTCTGATGGAAACCCTGCTCTCTGTAAAAAGATGAATTTTGTCTATTATGCCTCGCAGTTTTTCTTCTGGCAGAAAAGACATTCTCACGTTCGAGTCTAGTATGACTCTGAGGAATTTTATTCTCCGTTTGGGAACCAGATCGGATTTTGCCCAATTTATGATCCACCCCAAATTCTGCAGAGTGGAGATTACAAACTGACAGTCGGTCCTGAGTTGACTCACTGTGTCTGCAACCACTAAAAAGTCGTCCAGATACGGAACGACTATGACATCTCGATTTCTTAGGTAGGCTACTACCTCTATCATAATCTTCGTAAAAACCCTTGGGGCCGAAGCTAGACCAAACGGAAGACAGCGAAACTGGTAATGAAGGACTTTTTCTTCTTTTTCTACTGCGAACCTCAGATATTTTTGGTGGTTTAGGCAGATAGGAACGTGGTAATAAGCACTCTTTAAGTCTAGGGTGCACATCACCACCCCCCTGTCCAAGAGGGGAACCGTAGATTTTAGTG
The DNA here is from genome assembly GCF_051348905.1 of Ranitomeya variabilis. Taxonomy (NCBI): domain Eukaryota; kingdom Metazoa; phylum Chordata; class Amphibia; order Anura; family Dendrobatidae; genus Ranitomeya; species Ranitomeya variabilis. The sequence continues at coordinate 715,978,414 of NC_135232.1, read as the reverse complement.
ACTCCATCTTGAACCGTTTGTACACCACCCAAGTATTTAGATGTTTGAGGTTTATAATGGTCCTTGACTCCCCCGAGGGTTTTATAATGGAAAATAGGCTTGAGTAAAACCCTTGCCCTATTTCTTGGGGAGGTACTGGGACAATCGCGGCTGTTTTCAGAAGATCCTGAATATCTACCCACATGGGAGATGATGAGGCGAGATGGGAGCTGGAGATCAGGAATTTCCGTGGGGGAGGGGAGGAGAATTCTATTCTGTAACCCTGAGCCACTAGTTGTAGCACCCATGGGCTTGTAGTGATTTTTTGCCAGACCTCCAAAAAATCGGTTAAACGCCCCCCCACACTGATGGCGTCACTTTCTGTGGTAACCCGATGTTGAGCCTGAGAAGGTGGATTCTTTACTTTTAGTTTCTCCACCCTTTGGGTAACTCCACCTTCCTTGTTTCCCTTTCCCCCTATAGTCAGTTCTCTGATTAAAACGTGACCTCCGAAAGGGCTGATACTTTTTGCGTTTGTCCTCAGGGAACCCCTTTTTATCATCTGACGCTTTCTCTAAGATGTCGTCTAGTACCGGACCGAATACCCTCCCGCCTGAAAATGGGATGGCGCAGAGTTTATTTTTGGAATGTACGTCCCCTGACCAATTTTTAAGCCAGATTGCTCTTCTGGTCGCATTTGTTAAGGACTGATTTCTAGCCGTAAATCTTACTGATTCTGCCGATGCGTCTGCTAGGAAATCTGTTCCCATTTTAAGAAGGGGAAGGGATTTTAATATAGCTTCTCTAGGGGTTTTAGAGGAAAGTTGATCCGCTAGGTCATCTACCCATAAGTGCATAGACCGCGCTACTGATGTCGCCGCTATGTTAGCACGCATTACAGCTGCTGAGCTCTCCCAGGCTCTTTTCAAGAGACTGTCTGCTTTTCTATCCATAGCCTCCTTCAAGTTAGATGAGTCCTCGAAGGGTATTGCCGTTCGCTTGGAGACCCTAGCTAGAGGAACGTCTATTTTGGGAACGTCCTCCCAGTCTTTGACTTCCGCTGGATCAAATGGGAGGCGTAGTTTAAAGTCTTTAGGGACAATTAGGCGTTTTTCCGCCTCTTCCCACTCCTCCAGGATCATCCCGCGAATATGAGCATTAACGGGAAAGACTTTTGAGGTGTGGGCTCGTAATCCGCCGAACATCTCATCTTGTATTGAACGAGAGGTTGGGGGTTCTTCAATTTGCATGGTGTGCCTCACAGCACCTAGCAACTCATCCGTGTCAACTGAAGAAAACAAGTACTTTTTTCCCTTCTCAGGAGGGTCTCTAAACTCGTCTTCCTCCAGATCTGAATTGGACAATGCTCCTTCAGACGTAGAGTCCGAATCCCTCATTCTCTTCCTATTATCCGGCTGTGAGATTTGAGGGGTCATTAAACCAGAGACTGACGCCTGCACCTCCTCCCTGATAATAGCCCGCATGTTAGACATGAGAGCGGCCTGTTCTTCCCCCAGGATGCGATTAGTGCAGGGCTCACACAGGGGTTTTTGCCATGTCTCTTTCAATTTAATGGAGCATATGGGGCACTTCTTATATTTTCCTTTCTTGGCCGCAGTGGCGGGGGCTACCTACAATAGAAACAGCCCCGTTTTAGAAGGATGTGCATGTTACTGGGAGGTAAGCCTTAGTGGTTGCCCTCTCTAGGGGACTTACGTGTGCCTGGCTCTCTCCCTCTATCCTGGCGGTATCCTCCATTTCGGACCATATGCAGGATAGAGTCTAATGCTCTTTTTACCTTATAAGCTTGTCCTCCTGGCGTTGGAGCGTTCGCGCTCGCCGGTATGCCCCGGAAGTGCTCTGTTCTCCCATAGAGAGAGAGAGACAGACGCCGACCCCACCCACCGCTGACCGCGACCCGGAAGTAGTATGCGGGGTTACAGCGTGCGGCGCTTCAGTGATGTGGCGCTGCGGTGAGATGCAGGGCTGCCCGCCCGCCGGAGAAAGTCTGGGCGGCGGTGAACGGCAGGGCCGCCCGCCCGTTCACAGGGGCAGCCCTGGGCGGCGTGCACGGTCAAGAGCCCCTCAAGAGGAGTGACCGGCGATCCCAGGAGCAGCGCTGCACTGGGTAAGCTGAGGGACCCTGTGTCGGGTTTCAGTGCACGGGGTCTTGCAGTGGGAAGGGTAAAAAGGGCCTAAGCCCCCCGATCCACACTCCCCGGAACGGAGCTACCGGAGTCTCGTAGTTCCTATCCAAAGTGGGACAGGAAAAACACTGAAGTTTGGTAAGGGGAGGGTCCTTTTATACTCGTGGTTTCCTGTCCCACTGTGGATAAGAAGACAACCTCCATGGTGCTGTCAGGTGGATGAACTGGAAATATATGTATACATTAAATTTATGGGCTCAAATAGCTAAAAATTGGCAGGTGCATATGTATTCACCCCTTTTGCAATAATAATTTCTGGTGAAAGAAGTTCCCTTCATAAGTCCCATTCTTAGTGACAGGATGTCCCCCTGTGTGCAATCCAAGTGTCACAAGTTGGTCAGTATATACACTTTACCTTCACTGAAAGGCCACAGAGGCAGCAACACTATTAACAAGAGGCAACACTAACCAAACACCACCATGAAGTCCAAGGGCATCTCCAAACAAGCCAGGGACAAAGTTGCTCAGAAGTACAAGTCAGGGTTGGGTTCTAAAAAAAAAAATCCCAATCTTTGATGATTCCCGGAGACCAATCAAATCCATTATCATCAAATGGAAAGAACATGGTACCACAACAAACCTACCAAGAGAGAGCGCCCACCAAAACTCTCAGCTCGGGCAAGAAGGGCATTAATCAGAGAGGCAACACAGAGACCTAAAGTAACCTTGAAGGAGCTGAGAGTTCCCAAGCAGAGACTGGAGTATCTGTCCATATAACCACAATAAGCCGTACACTCCATAGAGGAGGCCTTTATAGAAGAGTAGGCAGAAAAAAGCCTTTACTTACACACACAAATTGTAAGGCTTCTTTTGAGTTTGCCAAAATACATGTGGGAGACTCCCCAAATGTATGGAAGAAGGTGCTGTAGTTAGATGAGACCAAAATTGAACTTTTTGGTCACCAACTTAAAAGCTATATCTAGCGCCAAACCAAGACAGCTCATCACCCCAAGAACACCATTTCCACAGTGCAACAGGGTGGTGGCAACATCATGCTGTGGGGACAGGGAAAATAGTCCAAGTTGAGGGGGCAGATGGATGGTGCGAAATACAGGGATATTCTTGAGCAAAACCTGTTTCAGTCTGTCAGTGATTTGAGACAGGCACAGAGGTTCACCTTCCAACAAGACAATAACCCAAAGCATACTGTTAAAGCAACACTCGAGTGGTTTAAGGGGAAACATGTAAATGTTCTGGAGTGGCCGCATCAGAGCCCAGACCTTAATTTAATTGAGAATATGTGGTCAGGTTGCTGTTCACCAGAGGAAACCATCTAACTTGAAGGAACTGGAGCAGTTTTGCCTTGAAGAATGGGAAAAAATCCAAGTGGCAAAATGTAGAAAGCTCAGAGACTGAACCAAAGCGGCTTGTAGCAGTAATTGCCGCAAAAGGAGGCTCTACAAAGTACTAACTTTATGGGGGGTGAATAGTTATGCACATGAAGATTTCATTTATTTTGTCTTATTCGTTGCTTGCTTCAAAATAAAAAGAAAACCAAATATTCACAGTTGTAGGCATGTTCTCTACAAGAACTGATGCAAGTCCACAAAAAAACAAACAAACAGTGAAACTCCAGGTTGTAAAGTAGCAAAACACAAAAGATGCCAAGGGGTGCGAATACATTCGCAAGCCACTGTACACTGATGCTTCCACCTTGTGCCAGTCACTGCACTGGTTACCATCCATTACAGCAGAGGTCCCCAACGTTTCTGACCTTGAGAGCCACATTCCGCTCTGAGAGAGGGTCGAGCCACATCGAGCCTTGAGAGAGGGTCGCGAGCCACATTCAGCTCCCGCCCCCCTCACAATAATGGTAACCAAAGCATTTCCACAAAAACCAATCACCCCAAAGCAGTATACAAAGATCCATGGGTTCCTACAATACCCCCATTCAGTATCCTCATATAAAGGACTCCCAACACACTGTCACATCCAGATTCAAGCGCCTCCTCTTAAAGGGGTTGTCCACTACTTTCAGTTATCCCCCCGGGGCCCCTAATGAATTGTGCAAATACCTTCCGTTGCCGTTTTCGCCTGTGAGCGGCGCTATTCCGGCGGCTGAGTCCGGGTCACGTGACCTCCAGGCTGCAGCTGCCGCTTATTTACGCCGACGTCACGTCAATTTCCAGACTCACAGCCTCACAGTCAGCAGTCAGAGTGACTGGGCTGTGGGCAGGGCTGGGGCTGCCTGCGGGGCTGTGCTGGGGCGGGCGGGGCTAGGCAGGGATGATTGTGCGGGCGCTTGGGGTCTGCGTGCCGGCGCCGGTATGTGCGGGCACCGGGGGTCTGCGTGCCGGCGCCGGTATGTGCGGGCGGTGCTGGGGTCTGCGGTGGGTCTGCTGCAGGGGGTGGTCATTGGTGTGTGTGTGTCTCTGTGTGCAGGCATCGTCCGATGGGACTACAAGTCCCATCGGGCTCTGCCTGCTACAGTGACAGTGAGTGACACATTAGCCAATGATGGGACAGTAGTAGTCCCATCATCCGGCTAATGTGTTGAATGTAAAAAAAAAAAAAACACATACACATATACAGCACATACATACATACAACACACCATGTGACATGTAACATGTGACAACATGCGACATGTGACAACATGTGACATGCAATGACATGCAATGACATGCGACGACATGTGACAACATGCGACATGCAATGACATGCAACATGCGACGACATGCAGCATGCGACGACATGCACCATGCGATGACATGCGACGACATGGAACATTAAACATGCGGCAACATGCGACGACATGGAACATGTGAAATGCGATGACATGCAGCATGCGACATGCACCATTCAACGACATGCAACATACAACATGCAACGACATGGAACATGCGACATACGACGACATGCAACATGTGACATGCGATGACATGCAGAATGTGACATGCGAAAACATGCACCATGCGACGACATGCAACATGTGACATGCACCATGTGACATGCACCATGCGGCGACATGCAACATGTGACATGCACCATGCGACATGCACAATGCGATGACATGCGACAACATGCGATGATATGCAACATGCACCATGCGACGACATGCACCATGCAACACATGACATGCAACATGCGATGGCATGCAGCATGCAACATGCGATGACATGCACCATCATGCACCATGCGACATGCAACACATGACATGCAACATGCGATGACATGCAACATGTGACATGCAAGACATGCAGCATGCGACGACATGCAGCATGCGACATGCGATGACATGCAACATGTGACAACGTGCAACATACGACATGCAACATACGAAATGCGATGACATGCGACATGCACCGTGCAACTACATGCAATATGTGACATGCAACATGCCACATACAGTACATACATACAACATACATATAGACATACAGTACATATAACATAGAGTACATACTCACCATCACTTGTCACCTTGTTCCCCGAAGCCAGTGTCATGTGTAAAAAATATTAAAATAATAAACAAACACTATACTCCCTGATCCGCAGAAATCCAATTAAAAATAGTGTCCCTCACGATCTCCCGTGGAGAGCAGGAGCATCAACAGATGCGACCGCTCTCCAGGGGCTCCAGGAATACAATGATGGAAGGTATCCTTCCACAATGTATTCCTCACAATGTATTCCTACGCCCCTGTGAGAAAATAGTTTCTAGTCTCACTTTTGGCAATGCTGTGTGAGAAAGTTCCCACGCAGCTTTTTGCCATTAAGTGAGACCAGTGAACTCTAGTAACCTCTCAGTGATGCACTGCAGGAGCCATTGTCTCCTGTCAGTGAGTCACTGAGGGTCCTATAGAGCAGTGACATCACCCGATGTCACTGTTCTATAGGGGAGATCGTTGTGGGACACTCGTTATTAATTGGACTACGGCGGACAGGTAGAATACGGTTTATTATTTTACGTTTTTTGCAGGCGCTTAAGTATGGTAAGTATGGTTAAATGAAGAATATTAAAATACTTTTTTCCTAATGTGTGTTTTATTAATCCTTTATTAGTATTGGATTAATAATGGATAGGCGTCTTATTGACGCCTCTCCGTTATTAACCCGGCTTAATGTCACCTTGTCACCTTACAATAGCAAGGTGACATTAACCCCTTATTACTCCATATCCCACCGCTACACGGGAGTGGGAAGAGAGGGGCTAAGTGCCGGAATTGGCGCATCTTACAGATGCGCCATTTCTGGGGCAGCTGTGGACTGGTATTTGTAGCCGGGGGGGGGGACCAATATCCATGGCCCCTCTCTAGGCTATGAATATCAGCCCGCAGCTGTCTGCGTAGCTTTTCTGGCTATAAAATATAGGGTGACCCCACGTAATTTTTTTGGGTGGTCCCCCTATTTTAATAGCCAGTAAAGGCTACGCAGACAGCTGCAGGCTGATATTCATAGCAGGCTACAAATATTGGCCCCCGGCCGTCGGCTTTCCTCCTCTGGTCCGTCGCGCCTATGTACCGACCCACGTTGTGAAATTTATGCACAACGTGGGCAGCGGATGCAGTTTTTCAACGCATCTGCTGCCCATTCTGAAGTCCGGGGAGGAAGGGGCGGAGTTTTGGCCGCGCATGCGCGGTAGAAAATGGCGGACGCGACGGACAAAAAAAGTTCACTTGAATGTTTTTTCGTGCCAACGGTCCGCCAAAACACGACGTGTGGCCATCCATCGCGATCCGTCACTAATACAAGTCTATGGGTAAAAAACGCATCCTGCGAGCAATTTGCAGGATCCGTTTTTTTCCAAAAAGACGGATTGTGACAGATTGCTAAAAACTCAAGTGTGAAAGTAGCCTTAGAAACATCGGCCTTTCTATTATATATCTATGGATTTATCTATCTACAGATATATTTATAGATAGATATATCTATAGATACATAGATGTATCTATCCAAATATCTGGCTGCTTTCACACTTCAGGTTTTTGCCAACAGGCACAATCCGGCGAGTTTTGAAAAAAACGGATCCTTTTTTTCCGCCGGATCCGTTTTTTTTTCTCATAGAGTTGTAATAGCGCCGGATTGCGCCTGATAGCCACACGTTTCATCCGTTTTTTGCCGGATCCGTCAAAAAAGCTGTTTCCGCCGGACAGAAAACACATACAGAGGAACGTTTTTTCTGTCCGGCGAAAAAACCCACAGCGATGGATCCGGCAAAAAACGTATGAAACTGAGATGTGAAATGATGAATCCGGCCTCCGAATCCATTTTTTAATGCATGTTTCCATTCAAATCATGGACATTTTCCATTTATTTATTTCCAAAAACTGCATCAAAACCGTGCCAAAAACAGCATCAAAACTGCACCAAAAACTGCATCAAAACCTGGTGCAGTTTTGGTGCGGTTTTGATGCAGTTTTTGGTGCGGTTTTGATGCAGTTTTTGGTGAGGTTTTGATGCAGTCTTTGGTGCGGTTTTGATGCAGTTTTTGGTGCAGTTTTATGCGTTGTGCGGTTTTGATGCTGTTTTTGGTGCAGTTTTGATGCAGTTTTTTTTGCGCAGTTTTTGGTGCAGTTTTGGTGCAGTGTTGATGCAATTTTGGTGCGGTTTTGATGCAGTTTTTGGTGCGGTTTTGATGCAGTTTTTGGTGCAGTTTTGATGCGTTTTTTATGCAGTTTTTGTGCGTTTTTGGTGCGGTTTTGATGCAGTTTTTGGTGCGGTTTTGATGCAGTTTTTGGTGCAGTTTTGATGCAGTTTTTGGTGCAGTTTTGATGCGTTTTTAATGCAGTTTTTGTGCGTTTTTGGTGCGGTTTTGATGCAGTTTTTGGTGCGGTTTTGATGCAGTTTTTGGTGCAGTTTTGATGCAGTTTTTGGTGCAGTTTTTGTGCGTTTTTGGTGCGGTTTTGATGCAGTTTTTTGTGCAGTTTTGATGCGCTTTTGGTGGTTTTTGGTGCGTTTTTTGCTCGGTTTTGATGCATTTTTTAATTCGCCTTTGGTGCGGTTTTTACGCGGTTTTTATGCGTTTTTGAAAGCTAAATAAAGATGTATTATTGAACACAAAAAAAAAAGATTTGTGATGTCATTATTGTCCAACCTCCTCTTTTACATTTGTCAGATAGACGACAGATGAAATGGATAGACAGATCTACATATAGATAGATCTATAGCTGCATACATCTATCTATTCATATATCTATCTATAGATATATCTGGATAGATATATCTATTGATAGATGTATGGATAGCGTAGGGTGTGTGTCCACTGTCCGGATTACATCCGAATGAACTGCAGATTGGATTCTGCGTACTTGTAGTCCCATCGGATGATGCCTGCACACACACCCCAAAAGACCCCCTGCACAGCCCCGCACACACCCGAACAGTCCCGCACACACCCGAACAGCCAGGCACCCACCCGAAAAGCCCCACACACACCCGAACAGTCCCGCACACACCCGAACAGCCCGCAGACCCAGCACACACATACACGCACACAGTCACCGCCTGCACAGTCACCGCCCACATACATCCCTCCTCACGAACTGCAGCGTTTCTCGGACCCACATCCGCAGCAAAACTGCAGATCTTTTTTACATCTGCGGTTTTGCTGTGGATGTGCCCAACTCAATGAAAGTCTAAGGGTGCAGAAACGCTGCAGTTCCGCACAAAAGAAGCGACATGCTGCGGGAAAAAAAAGCTGCATTTCGGTGCGGCTTTTTCCGCAGCATGCGCACAACAAATCTGCGGCTCCCATAGACTTACATTGGTTGTGCACTACACTGCGGATTTGATGCAATTCTGTGCGGCAAAAAACGCTGCGGATCTGCAATCAAATTCGCAACGTGTGCACTCAGCCTTAGCATTTAGTGAACCTAGCAAAAAAGCCAAGCAAAAATCAAGTGTGGGATTGCACTTGTTTTGCAATTTCATCGCACTTTGAATTTTTTTCACATTTTCTGTTACACAACATGGTAAAACCAATGGTGTCGTTCAAAAGTAGAACTTGTCCCGCAAAAAATAAGCCCTCACATGGCCATATTGACGGAAAAATTATGGCCCTGGAAAGAAGGGGAGCGATAAACGAAAACAAAAAAGCTCAAAGGGTGAAGGGGTTTAGAAACATGGATATATCTATGGAAATAGACATAGATATATAGATACATATCTATATATCTATCTATCTATCTATCTATCTATCTATCTGTGTGTAATGGAGTGTGGGTTGGACAAATGTAAAAGAGGAGGTTGGACAGAAATGACATCGCAAATCTTTTTGAAGATAGAGGGGGAGAGGAGGGAGGGGTTGGGGTGTGTTTTGGAGTGGGTGTGCCAGGTGCAGAGTTACAGGCAAGTGCAATGCATCATGGAACTTGTAGTATTATGGTATGTGCACACATTGCGGATTTTGCTGCGGATCCGCAGCGTTTCTGCAGCTGCGGGTCCGCAGCAGTTTCCCATGAGTTTACAGTTCAATGTAAACCTATGGGAAACCGAAAATGCTGTGCACATGCTGCGGAAAAAAACGTGCGGGAACGCAGCGGTTTACAATCTGCAGCATGTCACTTCTTTGTGAGGAATCGCGGCAATTCTGCACACATAGGAATGCATTGATCCGCTTACTTCCCACATGGGGCTATGTCCACCATGCGGGAAGTAAGCGGATCATGTGCGGATGGTACCTGGGGTGGAGGAGACTCTCCTCCAGGCCCTGGGAACCATATTTGTGTAAAAAAAAAAGAATTAAAATAAAAAATAATGATATACTCACCTCTCAGCGCTGCACGCAGCCGTCCGGTCACAAGGTTGCTATGCGAGCAGGACCTGCGATGACGTCGCGGTCACATGACCGTTACGTCACGAAGGTCCTTCTCGCGTAGCATCTTTGGAACCGGACCGCCGCGTGCAGCGCCGAGGAGATCGGGACGTCGGAGGGCGAGTATAACCATTTTTTTAATTATATTTAACATTACTATTGATGCTGCATATGCAGCATCAATAGTAAAACAAGTGCAGGAGTAAACCCGCAGCGGAAACAGCAAGACAAACCGCGATAAATCTGCAGGGATAACCGCAGCGGTTTTGCCCTGCAGATTTATCAAATACGCTGCGGGAGAACCCGCAGAGGACCTTTCCTACTGTGCACAAAGCCTTAGAGCACAATAAGTCAGGAGAAAGGAAGTTGTCGATTAACCCCATGAGAGCTGGATCCAGCACTAAAGATGTGCTGCTACAGCATGATAAAAGGTAATATTGCTAAAATAAACACAGTAGATGTTTTCAGTGGCACATAATAGCAAGATTTATGAAAAAAAAAAGTTATAGTAGTGGACAACTTCTTTAAATCAGTGTTTCTCAACTCCAGTCCTCAAGACCCACCAACAGGTCATGTTTTCAGGATTTCCTTAGTATTGCATAGGTGATGGGATTAAGGCTTGAGCAGGTGATGAAATTATCACCTGTTCAATACTAAGGATCTGCTGAAAACTTGACCTTTTGGTGGGTCTTCAGGACTGAAGTTGAGAAACACTGTCTTAAATTATCTCAACACCCCTAAGACCAGGATATATGCATCCAGATCTGCTTTTTTGTGCAGGGCTGCTCACAAAATTCACCATTTTCAGAGGTGCTCTTCATACCTGTTTGCTAGAACTGGAGCTAATGCACCAAGCTGACAGACAGCTGCAAGCCACAATTCATGGGACCGCGATCCACATGTGGCTCCCGAGCTACAGGTTGGGGACCCCTGCATTACAGAATACATTATAAAGTTATCGTGCTCACCCACAAAGCTCCCCACAGTTCAGCTCCTCATCTATTCTACCATCCTAAAGTGCTCTCCACAGTACTGCACCCCCTACATCTGGTTGAACATCCCTGAACCCCCTACACAATGGTTGCACATCCAATTGGGAGAGTGTTTTAAGTGGGGTACCACAGGGCTGTGTCCTGGCCCCAGTGTTGTTAAATATTTGTGTAAATGATCTAGATAAGGGAACTGAAGGTAAACTGATCAAATTTCCAGGCGATGCAAAGCTAGGAAGGATAGCTAACACTAGAGTAGACAGAGAATGGATTCAGAAGGATCTAGAGAAGCTTGAACAATGGGCAGCGACTAAAAGAATGGTATTTAACGGAGAAATGCAAGATTCTACATCTGGGCAAGAAAAATGAAAATTACATCTACAGATCGGGAGGAATAGAACTAAGCAACAGTACGTGTGAGAAAGACTTGGGTATACTAATAGATCACAGACTGAACAAGAGTCAACAGTGTGATGCAGCACTAAAAAACACAAACACAGTTCTACGATGTATTAAGAGAAGCATAGAGTCTAGATCACATGAAGCCATTATCCCCCTCTACTCCTCCTTGGTCAGGCCTCATCTGGAATACTGTGTCCAGTTCTGGTCACATTTCAAAAAAAGACATTGAAAAACTGGAGAAAGTTCAGAAAAGAGCTACCAGGATGGTGATTGGACTGCAAAGTATGTCCTACGAGGAACGGTTAAAGGATCTGGGAATGTTTAGCTTGCAAACAATAAGGCTAAGAGGAGACTAAGGCCATGTTCACACTTTGCGGTGTGCTCTGCAGGTTTATCCCGCAGCGGAAATGATAAATCTGCAGGGCAAAACCGCTGCAGTTATCCCTGCAGATTTATCGCGGTTTGTTCCGCGGTTTCCGCTGCGGGATTACTCCTGTACTATTGATGCTGCATATGCAGCAATATGCAGCATCAATAGTAATGTTAAAAATAATAAAAATTGGTTATACTCACCCTCCGATGTCCGGATCTCCTGGGCGCTGCACCCGGCGGTCCGGTTCCAAAGATGCTGTGCCGAAAAGGACCTTCGTGACGTCACGGTCATGTGACCGAGGCGTCATCACGGTCATGTGACCGCGACATCACCACAGGTCCTGCTCGCACAGCAAACCGAAGACCGGACGGCCGCGGGCAGCGCTGAGAGGTGAGTATAGCATTATTTTTTATTTTAATTCTTTTTTTTTTACACTATTTATGCTTCCCAGGGCCTGGAGGAGAGTCTCCTCTCCTCCACCCCGGGTAGCAACCGCACATTAGCTGCTTACTTCCCGCAACGTGGGCACAGCCCCATGCGGGAAGTAAGCGGTTCAATGCATTTCTATGGGTGCAGAATCGCTGCGATTCTGCACAAAGAAGTGACATGCTGCGGGTTTTAAACCGCTGCGTTTCTGCGCGGTTTTTCCCGCAGCATGTGCACAGCGGTTTGCGGTTTCCATAGGGTTTACATGTTAATGTAAACGCTATGGAAACTGCTGCGGACTCGCAGCATCAAAATCGCCGCGGATCCGCGGTAAAAACCGCAAAGTGTGAACATGGCCTTAATAGCTGTCTACAAATATCTGTAGGGCAGTCACTGTGTATAGAGGGATCATCCTTATTCTCATTTGCACATGAAAACCCGAGAAGCAATGGGATTAAACTGAAAGAGAGAAGATACAGATTACATATTAGAAAAAACTTTTTGACAGTGAGTGGAACAGGCTGCCACGAGAGGTGGCGAGTTTTCCTTCAATGGAAGTCTTCAAACAGAGGAAGGACAGACATGTGTCTGAGATGGTCTATTGAATCCTGCATTAAGCAAGGAGTTGGACACGATGACCCTAGAAGTCCCTTCCAACTCTAACATTCTAGGATTATATGATCCTCCCTCGTATCTACCACCCTGGCCGGCCACTCCACAGTTCTGCACCCCCTACATCTGTCTATGACCTACCCATTTTCTCCACCCCCTACATCTCCTCCTCATCTGTTTACCAGCTACCTGTCCTCTCGAGAGTGCTGCACCATCCCACATCTCTCCCTTGACTTCTTCTACCACCTACCCGTCCTCTCCACAGTGCTGCACCGCCCTACATCTCATCTCTGTTTACCACCCTATCCATCCTGTCCAGAGTACTGCACTGCCTTATATCTCTTCATCTATCTTCAACCCTACCAGTCCTCTCCACAGTGCTGCACCAGCCTACATCTCCTCATCTATCTACCACCCTACCCATCCTCTCCAAAATGCTGCAATGCCCTACATCTTATCCATCTACCACCTTACCCATCCTTTCCGCACTTCTGTAAGAAAAAGAACAAGCAGAAGGACGCACACACCTAGAATATATTAATGGCTTATTATACCTTCTAACAATTAAAAACACATTAAAGCCACAGAAAGAGGTAACATACATGGTACCCCCTTTCTGTGGTTTGTATGTGTTTTTAATTGTTTGTTAGAAGGTATAATAAAGTTGTTATTTTTCACTACTGATATCGTCTAGGTGCGCGCGTCCTTCTGCATGATCTTTTTTCTTACACACAATGCTCATCATGCAGGATGCAGCACCCTACTGTTGGCTTATCGTTTGACTAGTAATGCACCCAACATCCAAATTCTCCGCAGTGCGGTAACACCCTACCTCTCCTCCTCATCTATCTACCACCCTACCTGTTCTCTCCGCAGTGCTGCACCGTTCTACATCTCCACCTCATCTACCACCCTACCCATCCTCACCACAATGCTGCACCGTCCTACATCTCCTCCTCATCTATCCAACACCCTACCCATCCTCTCCACAGTGCTGCACCGTCCTACATCTCTTCCTCATCTAACACCCTACCCGTACTCTCCAACGTGCTGCACCACTCTACATATCATCTACTACCCTACCTGTCCTCTCCACAGTGCTGCACCGTCCTACATCTCTTCCTCATCTATCTAACACCCTACCCGTACTCTCCAACATGCTGCACCAGTCTACATCTCATCTACTACCCTACCTGTCCTCTTCACAGTGCTGCAGTCCTACATCTCATCTATCTACCACCCCAGGGGCGTAGCTAGAGCTTTTGCCGCCCGGGGCTGTTCCCAAGTTTGGCGCCCCCCCCACCCGGCTCAATACACACAAAGGTTACCAAAAATAGTCAGAACGTACAGTTCCGGCTGCAGGCTGTGCCCGGCGTGTAGTGTGAATATGGGTGGTAACGGCCGGTGAGTGCCCGCTCGGCCCCGGGCTATGTGCTCAGGATGCGCTACAACGAGAAGGAGCTGCTGTCCCTCTCCCGGCAGAGAGCGAAGCAGGTGGCAGAGCTGCACGAGGGGCGTGCACTCGCCGGCGACTGACAATGACGTCAGACGCCGGCGACATGCACGCTGGGACTGACGTCAGCTGCCAGCCTCAGATTGGCTGGCGGCTGTTAACTATTGACGTGCGGGCGCAGGCCTGCACGTCAATAGCGTTAAACAGCTGCAGCCTGCAGCGCCGGCCGCGGCCCGGTGAGTGGTGACCCACCCCCGCATTGTACCGCCCGGGGCGGCCCGCCCCCCCCCCTTCCTACGCCACTGTACCACCCTACCCATCCTCTCCACAGTGCTGCACTGACCTACATCTCCTCATCTATCCACCACCCTACCCATCCTCTCCACACTGTCCCAAAATCTCATCTTCATCTGTGTACCACTCTACCCATGCTCTCCATTCTGCAACTGATCTAAGACTAACATCCTCCATAATTCGAACCTCACACAGACACTTAAAGGGGTATTCCCATCTGCAAGATCCCATACCAATACATAGTAGGTGTAATAATAATATTAGCAAATACCTCCAATTAGAAATGTAGTATAGTATTTCTGATTTTCTATGTCTCTTTCCTCATGCGCAAGGCATTGCAGGACCGTAGGTATCCATGGTTACGACCACTGGTATAGTGACAGTTTGGGCTCGCTCACACTTGCTATGTAATTGGAAGCGTGCAATCCAATAAAAAATTAGATTGCACTCGGCCCAATGTTAAAATATGGTGCAGCTCACATCTGCGATTACTTTTTCATGCCTATTTGGCAGCATGCTGCAATTCCATCTGAGAATCAGATCGCATGCACCCGAGTGCAGTGCGATTCCCGCAGGCGCAGGCAATGGAGGAGATGGAGAAGTTACTTTCTCCATCTCCTCCGCACCCGTGCTGTGAGCCTCTGATGTGAGAGGATCAGGGAGCAGAGCGTGACACTAGGATCAGGATCACAGCAGAGCCAAGAGTCATTAGCTTTCGCATCGGATGCCATTCGCTAATGGGATCCCGGACTTAGTTGCTAGTGATCGTAACCATGGTTACCTAAAGTCCTGCAATGCCTGCACATGAGGAAAGACATAGAAAATCAGAGAAACTATATTACATTTCAAATTGGAGGTATTTACTAATATTACTATTATTATACCTACTACATATTTGGATAGGATCTTGGAGATGGAAATACCCCTTTAATTGTAAAGTCTCCAACACTTCTCTCATGCTGCGCCAGTTGTTTGGAATGCACTACTGCAGATTTATTTGAAAACCCCAATTATAATGATGGCCGTACTGTACATGATAAGCTCTTGTTTCCTCGTGTCCCCCCTATTTCCTTATATATTGCAGCTTGGGGCCACCCCCTCACTCCTCCTGTATCTGGTGATCTATAAGTTACTCTGTGTCCCAGCTTATTGCGCTGCAGAGTTTGTTGACGCTATAGAAATAACAGTATTATTATTTAGAGATGATTTCAGAGCAGCGCTTTCTTACAAGGCTCAATTCTCCTGCATGGCAACGGCCCACGCTGCTCTGACCGATCGCCGGTCTCACCTGAATGAGCAGAGCGGATAGCCTGGCCACACAAGGACAAACCATGGGCCAACATCTTGGGGCCACATGGGGCTCCTGCTCACTAGGAGACAGAAGCCGTATGTGGTGTCCAGTGACGCAGTGCTGACCCAATGTATGCAGCTGACTGGTAATAGTACAGATCAGTGGGGAAACTCTGGCAGTACGGCACCAGTAGTTCACTAGCAGTTGTGGAAGGCTGGGAAGTCACGCATCCCATTTGGTCAAGACCCCAGCAATCAGTGTATACCGTGTGTACCCAGGAGCGCCCACCCTCATCACATGAGATAACGTGGCAGAGCGCACTACAAGCACCAATGTCCCCAGAAAGCCTGAGCCACGCGGCACCATCCACAAGGTCTGACCACGAGCAGGACCCCACGGACGGACCCCACACCTCAGGGGCTCTCTCCCTATCTCTCATCTCAGGCGTCTCTCTCCCACTTGGGGGTCTCTTTCTCACATCTCAAGGGTCTCTCACTCCCAATCTCGCACCTAGACGTGTCTCACCACTGGGGTCTCTCTCCCTATCGCTCACCCCGGGGGTCTCTCCCTCCTCATGAGTCTCTCTCCTACCTTGGCGGTCTCTCACTCCCTATCTCTCACCTAATGGCGCTCTCTCTCCATTTCCTCAGGAGTCTCTCCCACCTCAGGGGCCTTACTTCCTATCTCTCATCTCAGGGGTCTCCCTCCCACCTTGGGGGTCTCTCGTTCCCTCTCTCACCTCGGGGTCTCTCAGTTCCTCTCACCTCAGGGGTCTCCCTCCCACCTTGGGGGCCTCTCTTTCTCACACCCCAACGGTCTGTCCCACTTCTGAGGGTCTCTCGCTCCCTTTCTCTCACTGCGGGGGTCTCTCTCCCAGGTCTCAAGTTCTTGGCCCCTCAGTACCTGACAAACTAAACCTGCTAGGAATTGGCGGGCAGTCTCGGCCATTTTGCGTGTGGCGCCCATCACAAGAGAAGCCATTACTAACAATAACCTGCAGTTCCTGTACATGAGGCCGGAGCACCGTCCTCACAGCCTCCTATGGGACCTGAGACAGTAGCCGTGGACACGCAGGTCTCCTGTCAGTCACACATGAGACCCCAAACATGGCGGTCAGAAAGTGACACATCCGTGACGTCAGCACGGCGTCCGCCGTCACCACAGGGTTGTCATAGTGACCGAGAGTCGGCAGTGAGGCCTGAGGAACGCCGGAGCCAGGACTGGAGCAGCGGCCAGAGACCGGCGCACTGTGTGACCCGCGGGTGAGAAGGCGGAGACGTCCCTGCACAGTGTGGCCATGTACTAATATACCTGCGGCCATGTGTGCAGCCTGACGGTGCCACGAGGAGCAGCCTGAGGGATATGTGCACGTGTACCACACTGCCCTGCGGTATAATATGGGGATATTACATCTGTATCTGCCCTGCGGTATAATATGGGGATATTACATCTGTATCTGCCCTGCGGTATAATATGGGGATATTACATCTGTATGTGCCCTGCGGTATAATATGGGGATATTACATCTGTATCTGCCCTGCGGTATAATATGGGGATATTACATCTGTATCTGCCCTGCGGTATAATATGGGGATATTACATCTGTATGTGCCCTGCGGTATAATATGGGGATATTACATCTGTATCTGCCCTGCGGTATAATATGGGGATATTACATCTGTATCTGCCCTGCGGTATAATATGGGGATATTACATCTGTATCTGCCCTGCGGTATAATATGGGGATATTACATCTGTATCTGCCCTGCAGTATAATATGGGGATATTACATCTGTATCTGCCCTGCGGTATAATATGGGGATATTACATCTGTATCTGCCCTGCAGTATAATATGGGGATATTACATCTGTATCTGCCCTGCGGTATAATATGGGGATATTACATCTGTATCTGCCCTGCAGTATAATATGGGGATATTACATCTGTATCTGCCCTGCAGTATAATATGGGGATATTACATCTGTATCTGCCCTGCAGTATAATATGGGGATATTACATCTGTATGTGCCCTGCAGTATAATATGGGGATATTACATCTGTATCTGCCCTGCAGTATAATATGGGGATATTACATCTGTATCTGCCCTGCAGTATAATATGGGGATATTACATCTGTATCTGCCCTGCAGTATAATATGGGGATATTACATCTGTATCTGCCCTGCAGTATAATATGGGGATATTACATCTGTATCTGCCCTGCGGTATAATATGGGGATATTACATCTGTATCTGCCCTGCGGTATAATATGGGGATATTACATCTGTATCTGCCCTGCGGTATAATATGGGGATATTACATCTGTATCTGCCCTGCGGTATAATATGGGGATATTACATCTGTATCTGCCCTGCGGTATAATATGGGGATATTACATCTGTATCTGCCCTGCGGTATAATATGGGGATATTACATCTGTATGTGCCCTGCGGTATAATATGGGGATATTACATCTGTATGTGCCCTGCGGTATAATATGGGGATATTACATCTGTATGTGCCCTGCGGTATAATATGGGGATATTACATCTGTATCTGCCCTGCGGTATAATATGGGGATATTACATCTGTATCTGCCCTGCGGTATAATATGGGGATATTACATCTGTATCTGCCCTGCGGTATAATATGGGGATATTACATCTGTATGTGCCCTGCGGTATAATATGGGGATATTACATCTGTATGTGCCCTGCGGTATAATATGGGGATATTACATCTGTATGTGCCCTGCGGTATAATATAGGGATATTACATCTGTATCTGCCCTGCGGTATAATATGGGGATATTACATCTGTATGTGCCCTGCGGTATAATATGGGGATATTACATCTGTATCTGCCCTGCGGTATAATATGGGGATATTACATCTGTATCTGCCCTGCGGTATAATATGGGAATATTACATCTGTATCTGCCCTGCAGTATAATATGGGGATATTACATCTGTATCTGCCCTGCAGTATAATATGGGGATATTACATCTGTATGTGCCCTGCAGTATAATATGGGGATATTACATCTGTATCTGCCCTGCAGTATAATATGGGGATATTACATCTGTATGTGCCCTGCAGTATAATATGGGGATATTACATCTGTATCTGCCCTGCAGTATAATATGGGGATATTACATCTGTATCTGCCCTGCAGTATAATATGGGGATATTACATCTGTATCTGCCCTGCAGTATAATATGGGGATATTACATCTGTATCTGCCCTGCAGTATAATATGGGGATATTACATCTGTATCTGCCCTGCAGTATAATATGGGGATATTACATCTGTATGTGCCCTGCAGTATAATATGGGGATATTACATCTGTATCTGCCCTGCAGTATAATATGGGGATATTACATCTGTATGTGCCCTGCAGTATAATATGGGGATATTACATCTGTATCTGCCCTGCAGTATAATATGGGGATATTACATCTGTATGTGCCCTGCAGTATAATATGGGGATATTACATCTGTATCTGCCCTGCAGTATAATATGGGGATATTACATCTGTATGTGACCTGCGCTATAATATGGGGATATTACATCTGTATGTGACCTGTGGTATAATATGGGGATATTACATCTGTATGTGCCCTGCAGTATAATGGGGATATTACATCTGTATGTGCCCTGCGGTATAATATGACAGAAAAAAGACTGGCACATCCAAACTAGTGTGAATAGGTGCATACCAGGAGCAGCTACCTCCATACATAATATACAAAAAAGGTTGCACTCTATCGTGCCAAAGCATGTCGTATATGAAATATGAATAGCAAAATGGCTTTTGAACATTAGGAAAATATTTGAGAGACGCTTTGCACAGAATTTGATCAAATAGTGTGAGCCCATCAACCAATGTCAAGGTGGTCTCATTAAACTGATGGGTCCCTGACCTCCCTGTCCAAATGTGAACACTTACCGAAGGCCAATGTCTATATGCCTGGGTGAATGTGGACACCTCTGTCAGCAAAGTCTACATATGAGTTGGCCGGAACCAAGTGTGATTAGATGTAATTAAAAACCACATGGTGACGGGAGGAGTGCTCAGTCAATAAGCTAACATAGAAATGACAGAAAAAAGACTGGCACATCCAAACTAGTGTGAATAGGTGCATACCAGGAGCAGCTACCTCCATACATAATATACAAAAAAGGTTGCACTCTATCGTGCCAAATCATGTCTAATATGAAATATATGAAATATGAATTTCAAAATGGCTTTTGAACATTAGGAAAATATTTGAGAGACGCTTTGCACAGAATTTGGTCAAATAGTGTGAGCCCATCAACCGACGTCAAGGTGGTCTCATTAAACTGATGGGTCCCTGACCTCCCTGTCCAAATGTGAACACTTACCGAAGGCCAATGTCTGTATGCCACCTTGACGTTGGTTGATGGGCTCACACTATTTGATCAAATACATCTGTATGTGACCTGCACTATAATATGGGGATATTACATCTATATGTGACCTCTGGTATAATATGGGGATGTTACATCTGTATGTAACCTGCAACATAACATGGAGATATTACATCTATATGTGACCTGTGGTATAATATGGGGATATACATCTATATGTGACTCTGTTATAATATGGGTATATTACATCTATATGTGACCTGTGGTATAATATCCCCATATTATACCACAGGTCACATATAGATGTAATATCCCCATATTAGACCGGCGCACTGTGTGACCCGCGGGTGAGAAGGCGGAGACGTCCCTGCACAGTGTGGCCATGTACTAATATACCTGCGGCCATGTGTGCAACCTGACGGTGCCACGAGGAGCAGCCTGAGGGATATGTGTCTGCACGTGTACACACTGCCTTGCGGTATAATATGGGGATATTACATCTGTATGTGCCCTGCGGTATAATGGGGATATTACATCTGTATGTGCCCTGCGGTACAATGGGGATATTACATCTGTATGTGACCTGCGCTATAATATGGGGATATTACATCTATATGTGACCTGTGGAATAATATGGGGATATTACATCTGTATGTGACCTGCAGAATAATATTGGAAAATTACCAGGGTGGATAAAAATCAATGTTTTTTTTAAAAAATCAAAAAAATCGGATTTTTTTTATTTAAATCGGATTTTTTTCAATAAACTGCTTTTTGAGGAAAATATTTTACCATCCAAAGGTTCTTCCATCATGAGATAAAGCTGAGTTGTTTAACTCAGTAGAATAAAGGCTGTATATGTGTAACATTCACAATGCCATGCTCTTCCAGAGGTTTCTGTAGGATGCTGACTATCCAACAAGTTTGGGCATGTCAACTGAATGGAAAAAGAAACTAAACCAAAAGTGAAACCAAGCTAGAAGTGTGGAATTAAAGGGGCAGTATGAACAAAATGTGGAGGCTATTAATAGTTTATACAATTAAGACATGCTGCTTTTAAACACCTACCTATTGCCATATAGTGAAACAAAAAAGATTTTTACTTACTTTGGGGTCCCCCCCTCACCCTGGCGTTAGATCGTTGCCCCTAGTTTCGTCCGTGTAACTATGGGCGCACATGCGCACTGCTCTCACTTCTCATTTTAATCGTGATTTATATTAAAAAAAACCTTTTGATTTAAATCAGTGATTTAAATCATGATTAAAATCATGATTTAAATCGATCCGATTTAAATAGAAAAAAATCTTTTGATTTAAATCGTGATTTAAATCATGATTTAAATCGGCGTGATTTAAATCAATCCACCCTGAAAATTACATCTGTACACTGTGTTCCAAATTATTATGCACAAAGAGTTTAGGAGTGATCAGGTTAGAATTTTTTTGTTTGTCATTTAAACTCATTGATGGTGATGTGTGTCAGGGCTCTTTATATCACTGAAAGCAATTGCAGATACCTGTGCAAATTAGTTTGGCAGGTGTGTCCAAATAAAGGCAAGACTACTTAAGAAGGCTGTTCCACATTATTAAGCAGCCTACATTTTTTGCCAAAATGGGAAAGAAAAACGATGTGTCGGCTGCTGAGAAGCAACAAATTGTGGAGTATTTAGGTCAAGGCATGACTGCAATCAACATTGCCAAGACACTTCATCGTGATCATCGCACAATCAAGAAGTATGTAGCTGATTCCCAGCACACACGTGTGCGTGCTGATAAGGAAAAATTGAGGACTCTTTCCAACAGGCAATTGTGTAAGGTGAAAAGAGCAGCTGCAAAAATGCCTTGTCATAGCAGCAGACAAGTTTTTGAAAATGCTGGTGCCTCCAACGTCCCCAGAACAACAAGATGCAGGGTCCTTCAGAGGTTTGCAGCTGTGCGTAAGCCATCCTGTCGACCACCTCTATCCACTGCACACAAGCAGAAACGGCTCCAGTGGGCCAAACGATACATGAAGACTGACTTCCAAACTGTTTTGTTCACCGATGAGTGCCGTGCAACGCTCGATGGTCCAGATGGATGGAGTGGAGGATGGCTGGTTGATGGACACCCCATGAAAACACGGCTAAGGGGCCAACAAGGAGGAGGTGGAGTAATGTTTTGGGCTGCAATCATGGGGAGAGAGATTGTCGGCCCCTGTATGATCTCTGAAGGGGTAAAGATGAACTCCATAATCTATGTGGAGTTTCTAAAACAACACTTCCTGCCATGGTTCAAGAGGAAGAACCGTGCTTTCCGCAGCAAGATCATTTTCATGCATGATAATGCACTGTCTCATGCTGCAAAAAACACATCTGCATCTCTGGCTGCTATGGGCATAAAAAAGGACAAACTTATGGTGTGGCCACCATCTTCCCCTGACCTCAACCCCATTGAGAACCTCTGGAGCATCATCAAAAGGAGTGTCTATGATGGCGGGAGGCAGTTCACATCTAAGCAACAGCTCTGGGAGGGGATTCTGTCCACATGCAAAACAATTGAAGCAGAAACCATCCAAAAACTGACAAATTCAATGGACGAGAGAGTTCAGAAGCTTCTTTCGAACAAGGGGTCCTATGTGCAAATGTAACGTCACCTAGAATAAAGTTTTCACTTGAAAACTGTTTGATTTCATTTTGTAATAAGCTGATAATGCTTATAACTTCACAGTTGACCATTTTTTTGTTCAAAATAAAACAAAACGGTTGAAAACTCTGCTGTGCATAATAATTTGGAACATGCATTTTGAGTGTTTATTTTTTTTAAAAAGATACTGTTTTCATAGGCAGTTTGTTCCAAAACATTGCAATTATACTAGAATAGTAGATGACTGGAAAATAACAATGACTGCAATTCAGATAGGTAATTTAGAGAAAATATGAGGAAATATTATTTGCATAATAATTTGGAACACAGTGTATGTGACCTGCACTATAATATGGGGATGTTACATCTGTGTCGGGGTCGTAACGACAATAAATCCTCATTCACCAGTCATTCCAAATTAAAGTGTGCGCTGGGCATATGGTATCGAGAAAAGAAATGATTCAAGCACGTAGCTGATTCAATCTTTGCTGATGCTCATGCGTCCACTTGTGTCCAGAGCAGTTACAGCAACTACTTTATTTTCGAATACACAGTACTATTGTTTAGGAAAAAGGAATGCATTAGGCGGAGTTTAAGCAGTATACATCGAGTGCTAAGTCTCTCTCTCTCTGATTCGTCAGAACTAGGGTTGAGCGAAACGGGTCGATCATTTTCAAAAGTCGCCGACTTTTGGCTAAGTCGGCGTCTCATGAAACCCGATCCGACCCCTGTGCTTGTCGGCCATGCGGTACGCGACTTTCGCGCCAAAGTCGCGTTTCAATGACGCGAAAAGCGCCATTTCTCAGCCAATGAAGGTGAACGCAGAGTGTGGGCAGCGTGATGACATAGATCCTGGTCCCCACCATCTTAGAGAAGGGCATTGCAGTGATTGGCTTGCTGTCTGCGGCGTCACAGGGGCTATAAAGGGGCGTTCCCGCCGACCGCCATCTTACTGCTGCTGATCTGAGCTTAGGGACAGGTTGCTGCCGCTTCGTCAGAAACAGGGAGAGCGTTAGGCAGGGTCCACTAACCACCAAACCGCTTGTGCTGCAGCGATTTCCACTGTCCAACACCACCTTCGGTGTGCAGGGACTGTGGAAGCTATTTTTTTTTTTTTTTCCCCTCAGCGCTGTAGCTCATTGGGCTGCCCTAGAAGGCTCCGTGATAGCTGTATTGCTGTGTGTACGCCACTGTGGAAACCAACTGCTTTTTTCAAAGCACATATCCTCTTGTTCCTTCCTTTCTGCACAGCTATCTTTTCTGTTTGTCCACACTTTTTATTTAATTTGTGCATCAGTCCACTCCTATTGCTGCCTGCCATACCTGGCTTACATTACAGCAGGGAGATAGTAATTGTAGGACAGTTTTTTTTTTTTTTTTGTTTTTTTTTTGTGGGAGATTAAGATTGGCATTTCTGCTACAGTGCCATCCCTGTGTGTGCCATCTCTCACTGAGTGGGCCATAGAAAGCCTATTTATTTTTTCCGTGATTTGTGTTCTAAAATCTACCTCAACACAAAAACACTACATCAATCAGTGGGAGAAAAATATTGGCCTCAGTCAGGGCTTGTGTGCCACTGCTGTGTGTGCTATCTCTCATTCAGTGGGCTATAGCAAGCCTATTTTTTTTTTTTTATTTTTTTTTAATATTATTTGGTTTCTAATTCTCCCTGAAAAAAAAAAAAAAAACCTAAAAAAACAGTGGGAGAATAATATTGCCCTTTCAGCTTGTGTGCCAGTCTTGACTCCTGGGTGTGCCACCTCTCTCCCTCTCATTCAGTGGGCCATAGAAAGCCTATTTATTTTTTTTTTTTAATATTATTGGGTTTCTAAAGTCTCCCTGAAAAAACAAAAAATACATAAAAAAACAGTGGGAGAGTAATATTGCCCTTTCAGCTTGTGTGCCAGTCTTGACTCCTGGGTGTGCCACCTCTCTCCCTCTCATTCAGTGGGCCATAGAAAGCCTATTTATTTTTTTTTTTAAATATTATTGGGTTTCTAAAGTCTCCCTGAAAAAACAAAAAATACATAAAAAAACAGTGGGAGAGTAATATTGCCCTTTCAGCTTGTGTGCCAGTCTTGACTCCTGGGTGTGCCACCTCTCTCCCTTTCATTCAGTGGGCCATAGAAAGCCTATTTATTTTTTTTTTTTAATATTATTTGGTTTCTAATTCTCCCTGAAAAAAAAAAAAAAAACCTAAAAAAACAGTGGGAGAATAATATTGCCCTTTCAGCTTGTGTGCCAGTCTTGACTCCTGGGTGTGCCACCTCTCTCCCTCTCATTCAGTGGGCCATAGAAAGCCTATTTATTTTTTTTTTTAAATATTATTGGGTTTCTAAAGTCTCCCTGAAAAAACAAAAAATACATAAAAAAACAGTGGGAGAGTAATATTGCCCTTTCAGCTTGTGTGCCAGTCTTGACTCCTGGGTGTGCCACCTCTCTCCCTTTCATTCAGTGGGCCATAGAAAGCCTATTTATTTTTTTTTTTTAATATTATTTGGTTTCTAATTCTCCCTGAAAAAAAAAAAAAAAACCTAAAAAAACAGTGGGAGAATAATATTGCCCTTTCAGCTTGTGTGCCAGTCTTGACTCCTGGGTGTGCCACCTCTCTCCCTCTCATTCAGTGGGCCATAGAAAGCCTATTTATTTTTTTTTTTAAATATTATTGGGTTTCTAAAGTCTCCCTGAAAAAACAAAAAATACATAAAAAAACAGTGGGAGAGTAATATTGCCCTTTCAGCTTGTGTGCCAGTCTTGACTCCTGGGTGTGCCACCTCTCTCCCTTTCATTCAGTGGGCCATAGAAAGCCTATTTATTTTTTCCGTGATTTGTGTTCTAAAATCTACCTCAACACAAAAACACTACATCAATCAGTGGGAGAAAAATATTGGCCTCAGTCAGGGCTTGTGTGCCACTGCTGTGTGTGCTATCTCTCATTCAGTGGGCTATAGCAAGCCTATTTTTTTTTTTTTTTTTTTTTTTTAATATTATTTGGTTTCTAAAGTCTCCCTGAAAAAAAAAAAAAACCTAAAAAAACAGTGGGAGAGTAATATTGCCCTTTCAGCTTGTGTGCCAGTCTTGACTCCTGGGTGTGCCACCTCTCTCCCTCTCATTCAGTGGGCCATAGAAAGCCTATTTATTTATTTTTTTAAATATTATTGGGTTTCTAAAGTCTCCCTGAAAAAACAAAAAATACATAAAAAAACAGTGGGAGAGTAATATTGCCCTTTCAGCTTGTGTGCCAGTCTTGACTCCTGGGTGTGCCACCTCTCTCCCTTTCATTCAGTGGGCCATAGAAAGCCTATTTATTTTTTTTTTTAAATATTATTGGGTTTCTAAAGTCTCCCTGAAAAAACAAAAAATACATAAAAAAACAGTGGGAGAGTAATATTGCCCTTTCAGCTTGTGTGCCAGTCTTGACTCCTGGGTGTGCCACCTCTCTCCCTCTCATTCAGTGGGCCATAGAAAGCCTATTTATTTTTTTTTTTTAATATTATTGGGTTTCTAATTCTCCCTGAAAAAAAAAAAAAAAACCTAAAAAAACAGTGGGAGAGTAATATTGCCCTTTCAGCTTGTGTGCCAGTCTTGACTCCTGGGTGTGCCACCTCTGTCCCTCTCATTCAGTGGGCCATAGAAAGCCTTGTTTTTTTTTTTTTTTTTAATATTATTTGGTTTCTAAAGTCTCCCTGAAAATAAAAAAAAAATACATAAAAAAACAGTGGGAGAGTAATATTGCCATTTCAGCTTGTGTGCCAGTCTTGACTCCTGGGTGTGCCACCTCTGTCCCTCTCATTCAGTGGGCCATAGAAAGCCTTGTTTTTTTGTTTTTTTTTTAATATTATTTGGTTTCTAAAGTCTCCCTGAAAATAAAAAAAAAATACATAAAAAAACAGTGGGAGAGTAATATTGCCATTTCAGCTTGTGTGCCAGTCTTGACTCCTGGGTGTGCCACCTCTCTCTCTAATTGTGGGCCATAGAAAGCCTTTTTATTTTTTTCCTTCATTTGTGTTTTAAAATCAACCTCAACACAAAAACACTACATCAATCAGTGGGAGAAAAATATTGGCCTCAGTCAGGGCTTGTGTGCCACTCCTGTGCGTGCCATCTCTCATTCAGTGGGCCATAGAAAGCCTTGTTTTTTTGTTTTTTTTTAAATATTATTTGGTTTCTAAAGTCTCACAGAGAAAAAAAAAAAAAAAAATTAGGTGGGAGATTAATATTGACATTAGTGCTTGAGTGACAGTCCTGCGTGTGTGTCATCTCTGTGATTTGGTGTCACAGAAAACAGAGTGTGTAACATTGTGCCTGATTTTCCTTGTGGTCTCACCAACCTGTTAAGGGATATTGAAATCATACTGAAGTTATAGCTCACCGTGTAAGTTGTTTGACAGCAACAAATAAAGTTAGTTTGGTTACGATTTTTAAACAATGAGGAAGTCTGGTGCAAGAGGTCGTCGTGGGCGTTCATTGTCAGCTGGTAATGATGGTAGTGGTAGTGGAGCATCAGGTGGTCGTGGGGATAAAAATATTCCACCTAAGTCTGGAGCTGTGGAGCCAG
Organism: Ranitomeya variabilis; assembly: GCF_051348905.1. NCBI lineage: Eukaryota > Metazoa > Chordata > Amphibia > Anura > Dendrobatidae > Ranitomeya > Ranitomeya variabilis. The sequence goes on along the minus strand of NC_135232.1, from coordinate 715,951,054 downwards.
TTTCGTCGTCAGGCTACACAAGGCCTCGAACGCTCTCTTTTCTGGGAGTAGGAAAACCGCTTTTAAAGGCTGAGCAGCAACAGCAAGTTTTGGCTTACATTGCAGACTCAGCCTCTAGCTCTTTTGCCTCCTCTTCCGAAACTGGTAAATGTAAAAGCAGCGCGTCGCTTGTGGATGTTCACGGTCAGGGACAAGTCGCTTCCTTGTCCTCCTCAGCAAAAACTACAACAAGAGAGAAGGATGCAGCAGGCGACACAACGGGTCACTCCATGGAGCTCTTTACACATACCGTCCCTGGCTTAGAAAGTGAAACATTTAACAGGCCATGCCCATTACAAGTAGATTCTGACATGGAGTGCACTGATGCACAGCCACAGCCAGAGTACTATGCTGCTCCTTTGACTCAGACCACCACATTGCCCTCTCAGGGTACAGATCCACAATCAGACCCTGATGAGACTATGTTGCCCCGCCACGAACGCTATACCACCGACCGACACAGTGACACAGACGAAGTTGCACACGAGCTCGAAGAGGAGGTAATAGATGACCCAGTTATTGACCCCGATTGGCAGCCATTGGGGGAACAGGGTGCAGGCGGCAGTAGTTCAGAAGCGGAGGTGGAGGAGGGGCCGCAGCAGGCATCAACATCGCAACAGGTTCCATCTGCCGGGCCCGTATCTGGCCCAAAACGCGTGTCAAAGCCAAAACCTGTTGGAGGACAGCGTGGCCATCCGGTTAAAGCTCAGTCTGCAATCCCTGAAAAGGGATCCGAGTCTAGGAAGAGTGCAGTCTGGCATTTTTTTAAACAACATCCAACTGATCAGCGCAAAGTCATCTGTCAAAAATGTTCAACTAGCTTAAGCAGAGGTCAGAATCTGAAAAGTCTAAATACTAGTTGCATGCATAGACACTTAACCACCATGCATTTTCAAGCCTGGACTAACTACCAAACGTCCCTTAAGGTTGTAGCACCCTCGGCCAATGAAGCTAGTCAGCAACGCAACATCCCTTCCGTCACTGTAAGGCCACCATTTTCCGCACCACCGGCAGTATCTGTGCAGGTTTCTTTGCCAGCCAAAAGCAGTCAGGGTCAGGGAATCACCAGTTTAGTAGGAGGAAATATTGCATCTAGGGCACCGGCGGAAACAATACCGTCTCCAACCGTCTCTCAGTCTGCCATGTACACCGGCACACCCGAAAGTTCCACGATCTCCTGCTCTCCAGTCCAGCTCACCCTACATGAGACTCTGGTTAGAAAAAGGAAGTACTTATCCTCGCATCCGCGTACACAGGGTTTTAACGCCCACATAGCTAGACTAATCTCGTTAGAGATGATGCCCTACCGTTTAGTTGAAAGCGAAGCTTTTAAAGCCCTGATGGAGTACGCTGAACCACGATACGAGCTACCTAGTCGACACTTTTTTTCCAGAAAAGCCATCCCAGCCCTGCACCAGCATGTTAAACAGCGCATCGTCCATGCACTTAGGCAATCTGTGAGTACAAAGGTGCACCTGACTACAGATGCATGGACCAGTAGGCATGGCCAGGGACGTTATGTGTCCATCACGGCACACTGGGTGAATGTGGTGGATGCAGGGTCCACAGGCGACATCAATTTAGGGACAGTTGTGCCTAGCCCACGGTCTAGGAAACAGTTGGCTGTAGGCGTTCGCACCCCCTCCTCCTCCTCCTCGTCCTCCTGCAGAAGCTACAGCTCTTCCACAGAACGCAGTCGGCCAACCACTCCATCGGCAGATGACACTGTTGCACACCAGTTGTCCCATTATGGGCCAGCTACTGCCAAGCGTCAGCAGGCTGTATTGGCTATGAAGTGTTTGGGCGACAACAGACACACCGCGGAAGTTCTGTCCGAGTTCTTGCAACAAGAAACGCAGTCGTGGCTGGGCACAGTAGATCTTGAGGCAGGCAAGGTAGTGAGTGATAACGGAAGGAATTTCATGGCTGCCATCTCCCTTTCCCAACTGAAACACATTCCTTGCCTGGCTCACACCTTAAACCTGGTGGTGCAGTGCTTATTGAAAACTTATCCTGGGTTCTCCGACCTGCTCCTCAAAGTGCGTGCACTTTGCTCACATATCCGACGTTCGCCTGTACACGCCAGCCGTATGCAGACCTATCAGCGGTCTTTGAACCTTCCCCAGCATCGCCTAATCATAGACGTTGCAACAAGGTGGAACTCAACACTGCACATGCTTCAGAGACTGTGCGAACAGAGGCGTGCTGTTATTTATTTGTGGGAGGATACACGGGCAGGCAGTAGGATGGCAGACATGGAGTTGTCAGGTGTGCAGTGGTCGAAGATACAAGACATGTGTCAAGTCCTTCAGTGTTTTGAGGAATGCACACGGCTGGTTAGTGCAGACAACGCCGTAATAAGCATGAGCATCCCCCTAATGCGTCTGCTGATGCAAAGTTTGACGCACATAAAGGAGCAGGCGTCTGCACCAGAGGAAGAGGGAAGCCTTGATGACAGTCAGCCATTGTCTGGTCAGGGCAGTGTACAGGACGAGGTAGCGGGCGAAGAGGAGGTGGAGGACGAGGAGGATGATGGGGATGAGTATATTTTTAATGCGGAAACTTTCACGGGGGCACAGGAAATTGGTTGCGTGTCACGGCCGGGTTCTGGTTTTTTGAGGGACACAAGTGACGTAGATTTGCCTGCAACTGCCCCTCAACCAATCACAACCGGAGATTTGACAACTGGAACTTTGGCCCACATGGCGGATTATGCCTTACGTATCCTAAAAAGGGACACACGCATTACGAAAATGATGAACGATGACGATTACTGGTTGGCCTGCCTCCTTGATCCACGCTATAAAGGCAAATTGCAAAATATTATGCCACATGAGAACTTGGAACTAATATTAGCAACCAAACAATCAACTCTTGTTGACCGTTTGCTTCAGGCATTCCCAGCACACAGCGCACGTGATCGTTCTCACACAAGCTCCAGGGGGCAGCAGACTAGGAGTGTTAGGGGTGCACACATCAGAAGTGGCGTTGGACAGAGGGGTTTTCTGACCAGGTTGTGGAGTGATTTTGCTATGACCGCAGACAGGACAGGTACTGCTGCATCAATTGAAAGTGACAGGAGACAACATTTGTCCAGTATGGTTACTAACTATTTTTCATCCCTTATCGATGTTCTCCCTCAACCGTCATTCCCATTTGATTACTGGGCCTCCAAATTAGACACCTGGCCAGAATTGGCAGAATATGCATTGCAGGAGCTTGCTTGCCCGGCAGCAAGTGTCCTATCAGAAAGAGTATTCAGTGCTGCAGGTTCAATATTAACCGAAAAAAGGACTCGTCTGGCTACCCAAAATGTTGACGATCTAACATTCATTAAAATGAACCACAACTGGATTTCGAAATCTTTTGCCCCACCTTGCCCGGCCGACACCTAGCTTTCCTATGAAAAGCTCTTGCCTGTGAATTACTTTTCTAATGTCTAATTTGCTGCAGCTGATTGTACAGCATACGACATGTTTACACCTCCCTAAATGGCAAAACTCCCCACACGGGGCCGTGGTATCGCGACTTGGCGCAAGCACCCGTGAGACTGCTGTTTGTCTGAAGAGGTGGGTGTGCTCGCTTTTGGTTGACGGCATTGCTACTGGGTCCCTCATAGTACAATGTAGTGTCTCTGGCGGTGGTGGTGCGCACCCAACGTCAGACACACCGTTGTAACATGAGGGGCCCTGGGGCGGTCCCGCCGGCCTCAAGAGAGTTCCCCCCTACCCCAGCTCAAAATGTGCTCTACCACGTGCAAAATTATGTCGCACAGCTCCACCAATCTTTAGTCTATTCGCTGACATCATTCAATGTCTGGCACTGACAATACAAATTTGTAGACATCTATGATGCAACTTAAAGTAGTCTGTGTCTGTGTCCTATATTGGCACCATTAAATAGTTACTGCCAAATTACTATGTCAGAAACTCAGTAGATGAGCCCACCCCTGTACCTAAGTATGCCACCTTTTTTTTTTGTTTTGGTTGTTTTGCGAGACATTAACATCTATTTATATTTTGGGAGTACTGGGACAGACACTCCTTGCACTACTCCTCCACTCACCACCAAGCTGCCTGTGTATCCATGTAACCGCTGTAAAACTGCCATGAGCCTATTGTTTGTTATTTTAGGCCTTTGATAGCCTGTCTGCGGTCCCTACTTTAAATACTCCTCCACTGACCACCAAGCTGCCTGCCCGTGTATCCATGTAACCGCTGTGAAACTGCCATGAGCCTATTGTTTGTTATGTTAGGCCTTTGATAGCCTGTCTGCGGTCCCTACTTTAAATACTCCTCCACTGACCAGACCACTGCTGCCCGTGTACCCCTGGAACCAATTATAAAGTGCCTACAGCCAGCCCATTTTCTTATGTTAGGCCTTTGAAGCCTGTCTGCGGTCCCTACTTTAAATACTCCTCCACTGACCAGACCACTGCTGCCCGTGTACCCCTGGAACCAATTATAAAGTGCCTACAGCCAGCCCATTTTCTTATGTTAGGCCTTTGAAGCCTGTCTGCGGTCCCTACTTTAAATACTCCTCCACTGACCAGACCACTGCTGCCCGTGTACCCCTGGAACCAATTATAAAGTGCCTACAGCCAGCCCATTTTCTTATGTTAGGCCTTTGAAGCCTGTCTGCGGTCCCTACTTTAAATACTCCTCCACTCACCACCACCAAGCTGCCTGCCCGTGTATCCATGTAACCGCTGTGAAACTGCCATGAGCCTATTGTTTGTTATTTTAGGCCTTTGATAGCCTGTCTGCGGCCCCTACTTGCAATACTCCTCCACTGACCACAATGCTGCCTGGAGTGCCTGCCTGTGTATCCATGTAACCGATGTAAAACTGCCATGACTGCCTACTGTTTGTTATTTTAGGCCTTTGATAGCCTGTCTGCAGCCCCTACTTGCAATACTCCTCCACTGACCACACCAATGCTGCCCGTGTACCCCTGGAACCTATTTAAAAGTTCATAGAGCCTAGTTATATATTTTATTTACTATTAATAAGGCCATGATGGACTACGCTGTACCACGCTACAAGCTAACCAGTCGACACTTCTTTTGCGAGAAAAGCCATCCCAACCCTCCACCAGCATGTAGAAGACCGCATTGTCCATGCACTCTGGCAATCTGTGAGTACAAAGGTGCACCTGACAACAGACGCATGGACCTGTAGGCATGGCCACGGAAGATTACGTGTCCATTACGGCGCAATGGGTTAATGTGGTGGATGCATGGTCCACAGGGGACAGCCTACTAAGTCTGTCTGCAGTCCCTAATTCAAATTGTCCTCCACTGTCTAAATCGGAACTTCCACCTTCTGGCTTTCGGCCTATAGTATCAGAAATTAAACTGCATTTGGCCTTCAACTTTGGTTAGGGCCTACTAACGGCTTCTGCCCCTCCCTGGTGTTGTCCTCAACTAAATAAAGCTGAGCTTCAACCTTCCGGCTCTCATTATGTGGTTTTTAAAAAAAAAATGGTGGTTAGGGCCTACTAACGGCTTCTGCCCCTCCCTGGTGTTGTCCTCAACTAAATAAAGCTGAGCTTCAACCTTCCGGCTCTCATTAAGTGGTTTTAAAAAAAAAATGGTGGTTAGGGCCTACTAACGGCTTCTGCCCCTCCCTGGTGTTGTCCTCAACTAAATAAAGCTGAGCTTCAACCTTCCGGCTCTCATTAAGTGGTTTTAAAACAAAAATGGTGGTTAGGGCCTACTAACGGCTTCTGCCCCTCCCTGGTGTTGTCCTCAACTAAATAAAGCTGAGCTTCAACCTTCCGGCTCTCATTAAGTGGTTTTAAAACAAAAATGGTGGTTAGGGCCTACTAACGGCTTCTGCCCCTCCCTGGTGTTGTCCTCAACTAAATAAAGCTGAGCTTCAACCTTCCGGCTCTCATTAAGTGGTTTTAAAACAAAAATGGTGGTTAGGGCCTACTAACGGCTTCTGCCCCTCCCTGGTGTTGTCCTCAACTAAATAAAGCTGAGCTTCAACCTTCCGGCTCTCATTATGTGGTTTTAAAAAAAAAAATGGTGGTTAGGGCCTACTAACGGCTTCTGCCCCTCCCTGGTGTTGTCCTCAACTAAATAAAGCTGAGCTTCAACCTTCCGGCTCTCATTATGTGGTTTTAAAAAAAAAAATGGTGGTTAGGGCCTACTAACGGCTTCTGCCCCTCCCTGGTGTTGTCCTCAACTAAATAAAGCTGAGCTTCAACCTTCCGGCTCTCATTAAGTGGTTTTAAAACAAAAATGGTGGTTAGGGCCTACTAACGGCTTCTGCCCCTCCCTGGTGTTGTCCTCAACTAAATAAAGCTGAGCTTCAACCTTCCGGCTCTCATTATGTGGTTTTAAAAAAAAAAATGGTGGTTAGGGCCTACTAACGGCTTCTGCCCCTCCCTGGTGTTGTCCTCAACTAAATAAAGCTGAGCTTCAACCTTCCGGCTCTCATTAAGTGGTTTTAAAACAAAAATGGTGGTTAGGGCCTACTAACGGCTTCTGCCCCTCCCTGGTGTTGTCCTCAACTAAATAAAGCTGAGCTTCAACCTTCCGGCTCTCATTATGTGGTTTTAAAAAAAAAAATGGTGGTTAGGGCCTACTAACGGCTTCTGCCCCTCCCTGGTGTTGTCCTCAACTAAATAAAGCTGAGCTTCAACCTTCCGGCTCTCATTAAGTGGTTTTAAAAAAAAAATGGTGGTTAGGGCCTACTAACGGCTTCTGCCCCTCCCTGGTGTTGCCCTCAACTAAATAAAGCTGAGCTTCAACCTTCTGCTCCAAATTACCATTTTAAAAAATGCAATAGGCTTTTCCGGCCTACTAAAGGTGTCTGCCACTCCCTGGTGTTGTCCTCAACTGAACAAAGCTGAGCTTCCACATTCTGGCTTTCGCCCTATACTATCAGATATTAAACTGCATTTGGCCTACTAGTGTGGTTAGGCCCTTGAAACAGTGTCTGCTGCTCTTGGGTTTGCTACTCCACTGAACAAAGCAATGCCGCCTGTTTAGTCCTGTTACCAATTTTGAACTGCATGTAGCCTACTTTATTCTTTGGCCCTATATCTGTTTCCTCCTCATCCTGCCCATTGCCCAGCCACTGCTAAATGAGTCTGCTGGTACATTGACCTAGACCACTACATTCCCCTTGTACTCTACACAGCCAGAATCTGTCCCTGCTGAAAGTAAGGTTCCCCTTCCCGCATGTTATACCACCTTACACAGGGACAAAGAGGAAGGTGCAGATGAAAGTGCAGGTTCCTTCATCAGGTGGGGGGGCATACTCGTTGGCGACGTCACTGGCACAGGGCCCCTCAGAGTACGCAAAAGTGTCGCTGCTGGTGGGAGGCGCCCCCGCCATGCAAACACACCGCCGTACTTTGAGGGGCCCTGTGCCAGTGGCAATGCGAACGAGTGGGCCCCCCCCCTGCTTGCTCAGGATCACAGCACTTGCAACTTTTAAATACTTACCTTTCCCTGCAACACCGCCGTGACGTAGTCCGCATTTCCTGGGCCCACGAAAAACTTGAGCCGGCCCTACTCCCCCCACAACTTTTGCCAAATGACCCCCAATTCCCTATGCCCAACTATTATTATAAAGTTAATTAAGATTGACAAGCTTCAGAAACAAGAATGGATGTTTTTGGCATTAAAATGGGCACTGTAGGTGTTTTCCTGGCCTCCACTCACTGCCGACTATGCTTCCCCATTGACTTGCATTGGGTTTCGTGTTTCGGTCGATCCCCGACTTTTAGCGATAATCGGCCGACTGCACTCGACTCGACTCTGGACAAAATCGGGTTTCCCAAAACCCTACTCGATCTTAAAAAAATGAAAGTCGCTCAACCCTAGTCAGAACGTCTCCCGGTGGTTACTTCTTTCTTCACATTCCAGAGTTATCTTTTCAGGAGAAATAATACTTAACTCTTTAGACACTGAACTAAAGTGAAAGTGAACACTGGCAGCCATCTTTAGATTCAATTACATTTGCATTAGCTAGCAGATAGGAAAAACTTATTGTTTCACAGTATAAGATATATAAAAGTACAAAGGTATATAAGAAAATATATTTTCACCTTGACAATCCCCCCTAAACACTAAGTTTTTCCCTTAACCCCTTCCCGACCTTTGACGCCACGTAGGCGTCATGAAAGTCGGTGCCAATCCGACCCATGACGCCTATGTGGCGTCATGGAATGATCGCATCCCTGCAGATCGGGTGAAAGGGTTAACTCCTATTTTACCCGATCTGCAGGGAGAGGGGGAGTTGTACTTCAGCCCAGGGGGGGTGGCTTTGCCCCCACGTGGCTACGATCGCTCTGATTGGCTGTTGAAAGTGCAACAGCCAATCAGAGCAATTTGCAATATTTCACCTATGAAAATGGTGAAATATTGCAATCCAGCCATGGCCGATGCTGCAATAGCATCTGCCATGGCTGGAAATCATGTTCTGCCCCCCCCCACCGCCCCCGATCTCCTCCCCAGTCCTCCGTTCTCTCCGGTACCCCCCTCCGTCCCCCTGTCCGCTCCCCCGTGCTCCTGTCCGCTCCCCCGTGCTCCTGTCCGCTCCCCCGGTCCTCTGATCCCCCCCCCCCTGTGCTCCGATCCACCCCCCCACCACCCCCTCATACTTACCGAGCCTCCCGAAGTCGGTCCGTCTTCTCCCTGGGCGCCGCCATCTTCCAAAATGGCGGGCGCATGCGCAGTGCGCCCGCCGCATCTGCCGGCCGGCAAAGTACATTTTGATCGCTGTGGTAGGTTCTATCACAGCGATCAAAATAAAAAAATAATAAATAAACCCCCCCCCCCTTTATCACCCCCATAGGTAGGGACAATAATAAAATAAAGAAAATATATATATTTTTTTTTTCCACTAGGGTTAGGGTTAGAACTAGGGTTAGAACTAGAACTAGGGGTAGGGGTAGGGTTAGGGTTATGGCATGTGCACACAGTGCGGATTTGGCCGCGGATCCGCAGCGGATCGGCCGCGGATCCGCAGCGGATACACAGCGGATCCGCAGCGGATCGGCCGCGGATTGGCAGCGGATACACAGCGGATCCGCAGCGGATCGGCCGCGGATAGGCAGCGGATCCGCAGCGGATCGGCAGCGGATCCGCAGCGGATCGGCCGCGGATCGGCAGCGGATACACAGCGGATCGGCCGCGGATCCGCAGCGGATCCGCAGTGGATCGGCCGCGGATGCGCAGCGGATCCGCAGCGGATCCGCAGTGGATTGGCAGCGGATCCGCAGCGGATTGGCCGCGGATCCGCAGCGGATTGGCCGCTGCGAATTCGAAGCAGTTTTCCATCAGGTTTACAGTACCATGTACACCTAAGGAGAACCAAATCCGCTGTGCCCATGGTGCGGAAAATTCCGTGCAGAAACGCTGCGTTGTATTTTCCGCAGCATGTCAATTCTTTGTGCGGATTCCGCAGCATTTTACACCTGTTCCTCAATAGGAATCCGCAGGTGAAATCCGCACAAAAAAACACTGGAAATCTGCTGTAAATCCGCAGGTAAAACGCAGTGCCTTTTACCTGCAGATTTTTCAAAAATCGTGCGGAAAAATCTCACACGAATCCGCAACGTGGGCACATAGCCTTAGGGTTAGGGTTGGAATTAGAGTTAGGGTTGGAATTAGGGCTAGGGTTTGAAATAGGGTTAAGATTAGGCTTGTGGTTAGGGTTACGGATAGGGTTAGGGGTGTGTTGGGGTTACAGTTGTGGTTAGGGTTGGGATTAGGGTTACGGTTGGGATTAGGGTTAGGATTAGGGTTGGAATTAGGGTTACGGTTGTGTTGCGGTTAGGGTTGTGGTTAGCGGTGTGTCGGGGTTAGGGTTGTGATTAGGGTTATGGCTACAGTTGGGATTAGGATTAGGGGTGTGTTGGGGTTAGTGTTGAAGTTAGAATTGAGGGGTTTCCACTGTTTAGGCACATCAGGGGTCTCCAAACGCAACATGGCGCCACCATTGATTCCAGCCAATCTTGCGTTCAAAAAGTCAAATGGTGCTCCCTCCCTTCCAAGCCCCGACGTGCGCCCAAACAGTGGTTTACCCCCACATTTGGGGTACCAGCGTACTCAGGACAAACTGGGCAACAACTGTTGGGGTCCAATTTCTCCTGTTACCCTTGCAAAAATAAAAAATTACTTGCTAAAACATAATTTTTGAGGAATGAACAATTATTTTTTATTTTCACGGCTCTGCGTTATAAACTTCTGTGAAGCACTTGGGGGTTGAAAGTGCTCACCACACATCTAGATAAGTTCCTTCGGGGGTCTAGTTTCCAAAATGGGGTCACTTGTGGGGTGTTTCTACTGTTTAGGCACATCAGGGGCTCTGCAAATGCAATGGGACGCCCGCAGACCATTCCATCAAAGTCTGCATTTCAAATGTCACTACTTCCCTTCCGAGCCCTGACGTGCGCCCAAACAGTGGTTTACCCCCACATATGGGGTAATCAGCGTACTCACAACAAACTGGGCAACAAATATTGGGGTCCAAATTCTCCTGTTACCCTTGTGAAAATAAAAAATTGCTTGCTAAAACATCTTTTTTGAGGAAAGAAAAATGATTTTTTATTTTCACGGCTCTGCGTTGTAAACTTCTGTGAAGCACTTGGGGGTTGAACGTGCTCACCACACATCTAGATAAGTTCCTTGGGGGGTCTAGATTCCAAAATGGGGTCACTTGTGGGGGGTTTCTACTGTTTAGGCATATCAGGGGCTCTGCAAACGTAACATGATGCCCGCAGACCATTCCATCAAAGTCTGCATTCCAAAACGTCACTACTTCCCTTCCGAGCCCCGGCATGTGCCCAAACAGTGGTTTACCCCCACATATGGGGTATCAGCGTACTCAGGAGAAACTGGACAACAACTTTTGGGGTCCAATTTCTCCTATTACTCTTGCAAAAATAAAAAATTCTGGGCTAAAAAAATATTTTTGAGGAAAGGAAACACATTTATTATTTTCACGGCTCTGCGTTATAAACTTCTGTGAAGCACTTGGGGGTTCAAAGTGCTCACCACACATCTAGATAAGTTCCCTTGGGGGTCTAGTTTCCAAAATGGAGTCACTTGTGGGGAGTTCCTACTGTTTAGGCACATCAGGGGCTCTGCAAACGCAACCTGATGCCCGCAGAGCATTCCATCAAAGTCTGCATTTCAAAACGTCACTACTTCCCTTCCGAACCCCGACGTGTGCCAAAACAGTGGTTTACCCCCACATATGGGGTATCAGCGTACTCAGGAGAAACTGGACAACAACTTTTGGGGTCCAATTTCTCCTATTACTCTTGCAAAAATAAAAAATTCTGGGCTAAAAAAATATTTTTGAGGAAAGGAAACACATTTATTATTTTCACGGCTCTGCGTTATAAACTTCTGTGAAGCACTTGGGGGTTCAAAGTGCTCACCACACATCTAGATAAGTTCCCTTGGGGGTCTAGTTTCCAAAATGGAGTCACTTGTGGGGAGTTCCTACTGTTTAGGCACACAGGGGCTCTCCAAACGCGACATGGTGTTTGCTAATGATTGGAGCTAATTTTCCATTCAAAAAGCCAAATGGCGTGCCTTCCCTTCCGAGCCCTGCCGTGCGCCCAAACAGTGGTTTACCCCCACATATGGGGTATCATCGTACTCAGGACAAACTGGACAACAAAATTTGGGGTCCAATTTCTCCTATTACCCTTGGGAAAATAAAAAATTCTGGGCTAAAAATCATTTTTGAGGAAAGAAAAATTTTTTTTTTATTTTCACGGCTCTGCGTTATAAACTTCTGTGAAGCAACTTGGGGTTATAAGTGCTCACTATGCATCTAGATAAGTTCCTTGGGGGGTCTAGTTTCCAAAATGGGGTCACTTGTAGGGGAGCTCCAATGTTAGGCACACAGGGGCTCTCCAAACGCGACATGGTGTCCGCTAACGATTGGAGCTAATTTTCCATTCAAAAAGTCAAATGGCGCTCCATCCCTTCCGAGCCTTACCATGTGCCCAAACAGTGGTTTACCCCCACATGTGAGGTATTGGTGTACTCAGGAGAAATTGCCCAACAAAATTTAGGATCCATTTTATCCTGTTGCCCATGTGAAAATGAAAAAATTGAGGCTAAAAAAGTTTTTTTGTGAAAAAAAAGTACTTTTTCATTTTTACGGATCAATTTGTGAAGCACCTGGGGGTTTAAAGTGCTCACTATGCTTCTAGATAAGTTCCTTGGGGGGTCTAGTTTCCAAAATGTGGTCACTTGTGGGGGAGCTCCAATGTTTAGGCACACGGGGGCTCTCCAAACGCGACATGGTGTCCGCTAAAGATTGGAGCCAATTTTTCATTCAAAAAGTCAAATGGCGCTCCTTCCCTTCCGAGCCCTGCCGTGCGCCCAAACAGTGGTTTACCCCCACATATGAGGTATCAGCGTACTCAGGACAAATTGGACAACAACGTTCCTGGTCCAGTTTCTCCTTTTACCCTTGGGAAAATAAAAAAATTGTTGCTAAAAGATCATTTTTGTGACTAAAAAGTTAAATGTTCATTTTTTACTTCCATGTTGCTTCTGCTGCTGTGAAACACCTGAAGGGTTAATAAACTTCTTGAATGTGGTTTTGAGCACCTTGAGGGGTGCAGTTTTTAGAATGGTGTCACTTTTGGGTATTTTCAGCCATATAGAACCCTCAAAATGACTTCAAATGTGAGGTGGTCCCTAAAAAAAATGGTTTTGTAAATGTTGTTGTAAAAATGAGAAATCACTGGTCAAATTTTAACCCTTATAACTTCCTAGCAAAAAAAAAAAATTGTTTCCAAAATTGTGCTGATGTAAAGTAGACATGTGGGAAACGTTATTTATTAACTATTTTGTGTCACATAACTCTCTGGTTTAACAGAATAAAAATTCAAAATGTGAAAATTGCGAAATTTTCAAATTTTTTGCCAAATTTCCGTTTTTTTCACAAATAAACTCAGAAATTATCGACCTAAATTTATCACTAACATGAAGCCCAATATGTCACGAAAAAACAATCTCAGAATCGCTAGGATCCGTTGAAGCGTTCCTGAGTTATTACCTCATAAAGGGACACTGGTCAGAATTGCAAAAAACGGCAAGGTCATTAAGGCCAAAATAGGCTGGGTCATGATGGGGTTAAAGAAAGATCCTTCGAGACTGTCCATGTGATGGGGAAAGGGGAAAAGGGGAGGTGGATTTCTTCATCCAGACACCTCAGAAACTCTACCCTAGCGAGAGGCCTCCAGGCAGCTGAACCCTTCACTAACCTCACATGGAGTTCTCCCACTGTCCCTAAACTAAATCTCTTGGCATCATCTGAGAATGGGGGGTTTTGTCTACTCTCTTGAGAGGAATATACTTCGGGATCTCCCCTGGATCAGTACCATCGTACTCTGGTGGATCTATTTCTTGATTGAGGAAGGTGTCAGTCGGAGTTGCTTTGGCAATAACCTTTTTATACAAGGGAATAACACAACAGAGGATTATCGATTCAATTATAAGGAGGGCAATCAGTACCAGACAAACTTATTGAAGGAATCCCTTGATCCCACCTAACCAACTGAAGAAGAAAGATGTGTCTGCTCCAGCATACATGACACGTCGTCTTACTGTCCTAATTTGTTCAACTTCTTTTTGCAACCTTCAGGTCTCTTGGATCTACATTTCGCCATTCAGGTCTGGCTGTCTATATTTCGTACCGTCAATGAATGTATTTACCAATACTCTAACATCAAGTGGGTTTATGGGACTGTACTCCATGTCTTCCCATTTCAGCTGTAACCGTCCAAAGTATAGCTCTACACTCTCTCCTTTGTCACATCTGTAAAAAGTCTTAATTTGCGTCCTAGTACGTCACCTGTTTTTGTGCTCACTAACTACCTAGGCCTGCCTAGGTGCACTTATACATCCATCATATGGTCATTATTTGTCTGTAGAATGAGAAAGGTTGGTTCTCAGGGTCAGCCAATTGTTTTTGCGTAGCTAGCTAGTCAGAGGGCCTCCAGGGATAATACTCCTGTATCTGTCTTACCCTACCTGATGTGGTTGGTTCTCTGGTGGTGGGGGGCGTGACATGACATGCTGGTCTACAGCTCCTTCCCAAAAGGATTACTGTCAGCCTACTCCTAAAAGTTAATGTCCCCACTATCCACCAACCACAATCCTGTGTCAGCTTCTTATGTCACTACATGTGATCTTGTCTGGACAGGATTCAGTGTAATTCTCTTAGGTCGGGTTGCAGCACGGGTCATACAAGCGTTAGGGCCCAAATCCTCAACTATATCCTGAAAGGCATCACAGCTATAATTAACAAATCTTTGTTCTCTGTAATATATATATTATTGATCCATTCAACATTTTTATTAATCTGCATCTGTGGTACTATAGAAGCAAAGCCGGCATAAATCTGGTTCTGGGCTTTAAACTGGTCAGGCACCCCCCTTGGCACTCCAATGGCATCAATATATACTAGTGGATCTTCTTCATAACTCTTGTGGAGCTGATTGAGACTTCTCCTCTTTCTGGTAGGTTCATCAGGTATCTTTGGATCCCAAGGTAAAATCTTGAACTGAACTGCATGGCTAATTTAACAAGGGTGCATTGGCCTATCCAGGCATTAGGCAACCTAGGACGGAGCTTACCATCTCCACATAACCAATAAATATCGTACATATATTGTGTATATTTGATTAGCAAATCAGTATCTAAGGAACTGTTCTCTTTGCAGAAACCTGTCTCGGAGATCTCTACTGGTGTACCTGTGGTGTCGTGGGAATTATAGCAGGTGTAATTGTCAGCTAATACGGTTACTTCTCCTGGGACCTTTAGTCTGGGTTCCTTATGAATTAGTGGGACGTAATCTGGGCAATCAGTGGGCTTCAAACCTTTCAACAGATTCATGACACAGGCAGTGGTGTTGTCATCAGGGAAAAGCAATGCATGTGTGTATAGGTGTGTATTCGCAGCAGCACAAGCAATACATCCTACAGAGATGTTCTGGACTCTTACATTGTATCTCACCCATTCTAACCATAGGTTTTTCCTTGGGGCTGTTTGTGTTTCTATGGAGAAAACTTCTTGCCAACTGAGACCTGGAATGGGGATTACTTCATTAACTACATTTTGCAAACGCTCACCTGGGCCTGTTTTAGCTGTACTGGTAACAGGGGTCATGGTTGGTCTGAAGCTAATATCCTGGAGCTGTATATGGCCTAAATTCCCATGATATCCACTACTAAATACATAATTATAATGCCTTCCCAGTACAAACGTCTGCAGATCAGCAGATTGGTGGTTTTCAAGATTCAGGAGGAGGGGGTGACAGCTTCTACCCCATTTACAGCCTCTAGGTGGTTGCAGAAAGGCTGTTAGATGCATTCTCCCACGGAGACTCCTACCCGTCCCATCCTTAGGGAACATGGCTTCGCTAGGTTTATATCCCCAATCATCTCCCGTATTCCAGGCAGCATCTGACCAATAATAACGGTTATTGTTGTCATTTCTGGTAACACACATATAAAACTGGATAATTCCCTCTACCACCCGTTCAGTCTCGAGGCACTTGACTACATCACAGAAATCAAATCGCCAGATATTCACCGGGGCTGTCAGGTTTACCCAGAGTATAGTGGGACCTTAGTATTTTCATTTACATTAGGGGCCGAAAAGGTAGGGGCGAGGATGGCCCCCATTTCCAGGACCAAAAAACAGCAACATTTCCCTTCAGTCACTACTGTGACTAAACACTGGTTCGGTCTCTTTTACAGTGTGAGGCGTGGATCCAGGTGCTCTTTCCTTCAAGTTTTACTGCAGTGGGGGTGACCAGGATCACCGTGTGGGGTCCTTCAAATCTTGGCTGGAGACAATCTCTGCGCACAAACTTTTTCACATACACCAGGTCTCCTGGCACAAAGGGATGGTGTCCAGGAACCTTGTCTGAGTCTGGAAGAGAACTGAAGACAGTTAAATGCACTTTGGCAAGGTGTCCATGTAAGGCCTGCACATAGCTAGTCAAGTCCTGGTACTTGAGCTGCAACTGTTGTGGAAAGAAACATTCAAGATTGGGGCCCCTGCCAAACAGAATCTCATACGGTGACAGTCCTGTCTTCCTGTTTGGGGTATATCTTACTGAAAACAAAGCTAGAGGAAGGCATTCTGTCCATGGTTTACCAGTCTCTGTCATTGCCTTCTGGATTTTAAGCTTAAGAATTCCATTTAGTCTCTCCACTTTTCCACTGTTCTGCGGATGGAGTATGCAATGCTTGACTTACCCCCAGTGCTGCCATTACCTCTGACATGATCTCTCCAGTAAAATGGGAACTCCGATCGCTTTCAATGACTTCAGGAACTCCATACCTGCATATGATCTCAGCCATCAGTTTCTTCGCCGTTGTCTTAGCCGTAGCTTTGGCAACTGGGTAGGCTTCTGGCCAACCTGAAAATAAATCAATGCAGACCAACACCTACTCATACGTCCCTACCCTAGGTAACTGAATTTAATCATTCTGCAGTCTCTGGAATTGGTTAAAGGGCCGGGGAGTGTGCTTGGATGGGGTTTTCACTGTCCTACCCTGATTATGTGTGGCACATATCATGCAGCTCTGTACCTGCCCTTCTGCGCAGGTGGAAAACCCCGGGGGCAATCCATTGTTTCTGTAGGGTGTCACACATGGCCGTCTTCGAGTGGTGCACATTCTCGTGCAGAACCTGTGCCATCATTGGGTACAGTACCTGTGGTAGGCAGACCTTTTCACCCCTCCCCCATAGTCCAGTGATGGTATCAGAGCAAGCCCCTATCTCTTGCCACCTATTTTTCTCCTCCTTACTTGCCTGTTCTTGTAACCGGGCTAAGGTGTCTTTCAACACAAGTAAAGATGGTGGGGTGTCTAGGTGATGTACTTGAGAGGCTACAGGAGTGCTTGCTGCTTTCTTGGCAGCCTGGTCTGCCAGTGCGTTACCCTTTATCCGTCCATCAGTGCCTTTAGTATGTGCCTTTACCTTTATGATGCCTGCTTGGGTGGGAAACTGTAGTGCATTCATAAGTTGCTGGACTGCCTCAGCATGTTTAAAGGGGTGGCCATTTGCTGTCAGGAAAGCTCTGGCTCTCCAGATAGGCCCATAATCATGTGCAATGCCAAAAGCATACCTGGAATCAGTGTAGATATTTACAGTCTTACCTTCTGCTAGTTTGAGCTCTGCTTCTTGTGCAGACATATGAGCTGGCATTGACTCTGCCTTGATTACCTCATGTTCTGAGACCACAGCATATCTGGTACAGTAGCATCCTCGGTCATCTTGGTGACGGGATCCATCTACAAAAAGCTCAAAATCAGCATTAGAATGGGCACACTAGAGACCAGCCGTTTCCTGAGACATTAATTCTAGACAATCATAGGGTTTGGAAACCTAATCTTGTTCCTCTGGATCCATTCTAGAAAGAAAAAAAAAGTGTCCTTGCTCATGTCACCTACTCCTTATGTCACCTACTCCTCCCCCCTTTGTATCCATAGGAACTAGGAGAAGAGTAGCGGGGTTCAGGACAGTGCACCTTTTCAAAGTCACATTAGTAGGCATGAGAATAGCACACCAAAGTCGCAGCTGTCCAGCCATGGACATGTGGCTAGGTTATACTTGGTCAGGGATACTTTGTACATCATGTGGGGTATGGACCATCAGTGGGTAATCCAAAACAATCTCTGAAGATTTGTGTAGCAACAGCTGGACAGACAACACAGCCCAAACACATAAGGGACTTCCTCTTGCCACTGTATCCAGGCGGCCACTGTAATAAGCAACAGATCTCTGTTTGTCTCCATGAAGCTGAGTCAGCACACCTGTAGCATGTCCTGCATAGGTGAGCTCTGTCTGCAAGGCAGTCTGCAATACTGTACGGCAGTGCTCGGGTGTCTTGTAATCATATACGGGGCCTGCAATGTGTAACACTATATTACAGGGCAAATTCCCTCTTTGGGTGGACATAGCATCTCCTAGATGCAAGGGGTCATAAGTGGCAAGGTAGGCCTGACACTCTTGGGCTATGACTGGGCCTCCCTTTTTAGCTATCTGTTGGGCCAAACAACCTCTATGTGACAGGGTAGAGTTAGCTGGGTTCACTATGGCTCCTATCTGGTGGGTAATTATGTCCCCATACCCTACTGAGAAAAGAACCTGGGATTCCTGAGGTGTGATGTAGTAACGTGAATGACAGGGAACCAAACTTCAGATTCCTGGAAAGTCTGGCCTTGTAAGTGTGAAGGTTTCACGGGAAGAGGAGATGTAGGGGCCTTTCCGAGCTGAGGGGTCTGCCATTTACACCGATTAAAACAAACTCTTAATCTGAAAATTGACATAACGAAGCTAGGGAGGGACCATATTATCCAACAGGGAGCCCCCCTGTTGATCTTCAATTTGCTATATATAAGCAGGTAAATCTTTTACCAATCTTTCAATTACTTACAAGTTTTCCTCTAAGACTAAGCACAGGTCTATTTCACTTCCAATTTCATACAGTACTTATTGCTTTAAACATAAATCTCTCAGCGTGTACTAAACCAAGGACAGAGAAAACTTAGAATGCAATACATGGCCCCCCTTCCCTCTAGCCCACAGCACCAAGGGGAGAAATTTCAAGCAGGTCGCGCAGGGATTCACTCACCCCCTCCCATCTAGTAACACGGAGATAAGAAAAATCACTGCATTCCACAGCGCACAAGGGAGAATACAAAAGCCCAGCTCTTTGCCCCCCTTTCTCTAAGTTCGTAGCACAGATGAGGAAAGAGGAGCGGTCCGCTCCCTCCTCCCCTCTCCTACACAGCACTGATACAAGGCTCCGTATCTTCTACACAGTCACAAATTGCAGCAGTTTTCAGACTTAATTTCTACAAAACTTTCCTATGATCCTCCGTGGTCTGGGCGGAGCCCCAAGGACGGCCCGTACACGCACACGCGGCAGGTCTCCACCCAGGTTGGATTCTGCACAACACAAACAGGACACACCTACGCTTCTGGAAAGCTCATCCCGCCGCCATTACAGGGCGGTGGCTGGGACTGCATTTTCATCATCAGTGGCACGGCGGCCATTTTACAATCTATAAGATCACAGTTCAAAGGCATTTTATAACCAAACACGGGTTCTACATTGTCTGATCCTCCCTCTCCATCAACCTATTTTCATCCTTTGTTCTTTAAGCTTCGCGCAACTCGCAGATGAGCTTGCGCTTGTTCTAACAATCCTTTATCTTTCAACATGCCCCTTTTATTTTCTATGAGATTGGGCCACATAGCCGGCTGCAATCTCCCTGACGAGGGCAATCCTACATGCTTATACAATCTCTCAACATTCTTGACTGCCTTCTTTCCCTCCCGTGACGCTACTATTGCCTTGACTTCCACAGCATTGCCTTGACTTCTAACTTGTGGGGCACAGACTTCTTCTGCTTTAAGATACGCAACTTGACTCACAGAATACTATGGTTTTCTGCAGTAAACCACTGGCAGCGATATCAACACTTTGTTCTAATAAACACGGAGCCTCTCGCTCAACGTATAAGGAAAAGAGCCTCGCGCTCAATATTTCCTGTCCCCTAACCTGAACAACAGTGATTAACAGACTATCCTGCCACGATATTCCAAACCGTTGGGAGGCGGTCTCCTAGTGAGAGCCCTCCACAAAAATTCTGGTGGTCCCGTACGGAGCGTCTTAATTACCTGTTTCTGGTGGTCCCGTTCCGGGACGTCTTAATTACCTATTTCTGGTGGTTCCGTACGGGGCGTCTTAATTACCTATTTGTACTCAAAATTCTGGTGGTCCCCCACTTGGGACGTCTTAATTACCGGTTAGTACAATATCACAGAGGCTGCGTCTCCTATCCCTTTCTCTAAGCCGCCCCACAATCTACAACTAGCTCAATCTTTCACTCCACTTCACTACTAGACAATAGTCACGGGTAGGGTGGTTGAACGGAGTACAATGACCGGTGGAGGAGGTGTGGTGTACACGAGGACGCGCAGGATGCGACGTCTCTCAGTTGCTGGTTCAGAGCGTGGCACAGGATCGCGCTCGGTCTCACCACTCGACCGGTCACCTCTCGGACCCAAGGAGACCACAGACAAACCAATAACGGCTGAGACACTAGCAAGTGTGACACATACAGTGTATATGATCGCCACTTACCGTGTTCGGAGGGTGATCAGTCCTCGAGGTCAGCCACTACTGGTATCATCCGCAGACATCCAGGCATGGGTCCAGGGGGTCTCGGATCGCTGGCCACGCCCCCCGTTGGGCTCCAAATTGTCGGGGTCGTAACGACAATAAATCCTCATTCACCAGTCATTCCAAATTAAAGTGTGCGCTGGGCATATGGTACCGAGAAAAGAAATGATTCAAGCACGTAGCTGATTCAATCTTTGCTGATGCTCATGCGTCCACTTGTGTCCAGAGCAGTTACAGCAACTACTTTATTTTCGAATACACAGTACTATTGTTTAGGAAAAAGGAATGCATTAGGCGGAGTTTAAGCAGTATACATCTAGTGCTAAGTCTCTCTCTCTCTGATTCGTCAGAACGTCTCCCGGTGGTTACTTCTTTCTTCACATTCCAGAGTTATCTTTTCAGGAGAAATAATACTTAACTCTTTAGACGCTGAACTAAAGTGAAAGTGAACACTGGCAGCCATCTTTAGATACAATTACATTTGCATTAGCTAGCAGATACGAAAAACTTATTGTTTCACAGTATAAGATATATAAAAGTACAAAGGTATATAAGAAAATATATTTTCACCTTGACATCTGTATGTAACCTGCAACATAACATGGAGATATTACATCTGTATGTGCCCTGTGGTATATTATGGGATATTACATCCAGGGCTGTGGAATCGGTAAGCCAATCCTCCGACTCCTCAATTTCCATGACACATGGCTCATGTTTAAGTAATACATTTGCTGTAGTAAAATGGTAACATCAGGCTTTTAATCATTATTATGATACAATAATCAAGCCATTTAGATAGAACAAAATATATTTATTGGAATACAACTTTAGAACAAAAAACTTTTGCATATTTACAATTTATTATACACTCTGCAGTAAGTGGGGGAAAAAAACAGTTTAACAAAAACGTACTGAATAGCATTTGACTCCCCCGGAAGAAGGCACACGTAGCCGAAACGCGCGTAGGGGTCGTGGCACCATCAGACCAGAGGTATAGTTAAGATTTATATTGTGCATATTCATCTGTTTATCGCGCCGCAATGTTGTGATGTATTTTGGGTTAATATATTGTATTATGCCGTGTGGCAAGAGAGATTTCTTTACCCTAGCAACTATTACATATACATAGGCGGCGTGATTTAATGTTGTGACAAGCGTACCTCTGGCCTGGGGTGCCTATATATTGGTACCATCTCCATCAGTGTTGTTTTTATAATGTTGGAATATTGTTTCAAATAAAATTTATAAGTTTTTGGTACGATGAGGTTTTTGTGCAATCTTTTGTATGTCATAATGAATAGCTTTTGTGCAGTCTATGAATTTGTTCTGAGAAATAGTATCGCCTCCATCAGATCCTTCTTCATAGATGAGCTCACATCTGACCTAATTATTTTAAGGCTAGAGAACAACCTCTCTACACTAACTTGGGTTGGTGGGAAAGCAGTAACCACAAGGGCAACATCTCTAACAATGTCAGGGTATAAAGGAATTGCCTCGTGCACAGTCTGTTTTGATGAACGATTGAACTCTTCTACTTCTTTGAGAGAAAGTGAAAAATTTTGCTGAAATATGGCCAATCTGTTTTTATGGGAGTGGAATCCTTTTCCCTGCGGCAACACTTTGCCTGCTCCATGTTGTCCAAATACTTGTCGAAATCAAACTCCTCATTTGATGAGGATGAAGGAACGGCGACAGCAGCAGCACTGGCAGGACCCGAGTCCTCTTGCTCTTGGCCGTCCTGTAGCTCATCCTAACTGCTACCTCAAAGCTTCTTTTCCTTTAGTAAGCTGTTGATCATCAAGCAATATACAATGACTTGGGTCCACATAAACAGCTGCCAGAAGAATTTTATTTTCTAATAGCAGTGTATCTTTCCGTTTCATTGAAGCAGCAATGCCATCTGCGATTAAACCTCTTTGGGACAGGCAAAACAACAAGTTCTTCCACTCCTATATAAAAATGCAAGGAGTTAAATCCTTAGCTTGTTACCTTGTAGTCACTGTAAATGGGTGATGAAACAATTCCTTCAATTCAGCCACCTGTGTCCATTGACCTTCATGTAGTGTTACCTGGGGGTTGGCAATATTTACAAGGAAGAGTTTCAGCTCAAGCAATTCATTCATTAATAGGTGCTGCCCCACCGACTGGCTTGATCTGAGCTTCATGAAAACCTGCAAAAGTTTATTGAATATTCGAGGATGTCTGAACAGAGCTTCGATGAATTGCTGCATCGTGTGCTGGGATCCATCACCAGGCAGGACACGCAACTATGTCGAGCAATTCCTGCTGAGGAACGTCTGTTGGTGACCTTAAGGTACGTAATTTTGAAAAAGAAACACCTGTCATTAATATTCTTGTTCTAAAAGCCATATACTGATTTTTTTTTTTCCCCATTTTCTTTTCCACAGATTCCTGGCTACCGGAGATATACATTAAGATCTTTACATTTTCAGTTTCGGATTGGCTTGTCCACCCTTTCTGGGATTGTTGGAGACACCTGCCGTGCATTGTGTGACGTTCTGCATTCAGAATTCCTCCCCCATCTGACAACTGATTTCTGGCTGAAAAATGCAGAAAAAATTCAAGGAAATTTGTAATTTTCCAAACTGTGTAGGGGTTGTGGACAGCAAACACATTCGGATTCTAAAACCTGCTGGAAGTTGATCAGAGTACTTCAATTATAAAAAATACTTTTCCATTGTTCTCATGGCGATTGCGGATGCTGAATGTCGATTTGTCGCCGTGGACGTTGGCTCATTTGGACGAGGAAATGATTGACAGACTTTCAAAAACTCTGACATAGGACAACGTTTATATGCTAATAATTTTAATTTTGCACCGCCGCGCCACAACCTCTTCTGAACACTGAAGGACAGCCAATGCCATTTGTTGTTGTTGGGGATGAGGCGTTTCAAATGTGTGCCAACCTCATAAAACCATACTCAAGTCAAGACTTGAATCACCAAAAGGATTTTCAACTACAGACTGACAAGGGCACGAAGAACTGTGGAGTGTGCGTTTGGTTTGCTGGCAGCTAAATGACGCATATTGGGAACCCCAATCAATCTTAAAATAGAGACAATTGATGAGGTTGTGAAAGCATGTGTTGTTCTGCATAATTACATCCTGGCAAAAGAGCAACCCCACTTTGAACTGGAGGAACCTGTTAATACCACATTGCCGGATTATGATGCTCACCCTCTGAGGACTGCAATTGAAATTGCCCAAATGAGGTATAAATTGGCCGCCTACTTTGTCTCTGATATTGGTCATGTGTCATGGCAAGATGAAATGGTTTAGTCAAATGTACCTGAAATGTTATGCACCTGTACTTTTTTCTGACTTTAATATTGACACCTTGAATGCAACTTTAATAATACCTTAACTGTAACACCCGTTAATACTTCGCTCAGCAATACACTCAACAATATACACATGATTAACCCCTTCATGACCCAGCCTATTTTGGCCTTAATGACCTTGCCTGTTGTGAATTAGACTTTTTGGCTCCCTCTTGTGGTTACTAGTGATATGACTCTGGGATTGTCTTTCCTCAGTTTGGCACCCACCTGGGTCGTTAGTCCAGGGGTGTTGCTATATAAACTTCCTGGATCCTTAGTCCAGTGCCTGGCATCGTTGTAATCAGATCCTTTCTGTTTGCTCCTGTCTGCTGGTCTTGGTTCGTGCAAAATTAAGCTAGTTCTGCTTCTTTGTTTTTTGGTTATTTGCTTGCTCTTATTTTTGTCCAGCTTGTACTAAATGTGATTCCTGACCTTGCTGGAAGCTCTAGGGGGCTGGTGTTCTCCCCCCGGGCCGTTAGACGGTTCGGGGGTTCTTGAATATCCAGCGTGGATATTTTGATAGGGTTTTTGCTGACCATATAAGTCATCTTACTATATTCTGCTATTAGCTAGTGGGCCTCTCTTTGCTAAATACCTAGCTCATTCTTACGTTTGTCTTTTCCTCTTACCTCACCGTTATTATTTGTTGGGGGCTTGTATCCAACTTTTGGGGTCTTTTCTCTGGAGGCAAGAAAGGTCTTTCTTTTCCCTTCTAGGGTTAGTTAGTTCTCCGGCTGGCGTGAGACGTCTAGAACCAACGTAGGCACGTTCCCCGGCTGCTGCTATTTGTGGTGCTAGGATTAGATATATGGTCAGCTCAGTTACCACTGCCCTATGAGCTGTTTTTTTGTGTTTGCAGACTTAGTAATTATTTCTGAGACCCTCTGCCATTGGGGTCATAACAGTATGCCAGGCCAACATTGAATGTTTAATGCATTGCAGAAGTGGGATAATAAGAAAGGAAATTCTGAGTTTTTGTTTTTTTTTTCCTCTCTTCCTCCCCTTTACCTCTGAGTGGCTTGTGCTTGCTGCAGACATGAATGTCCAGACCTTGATTACAAGTGTAGACCAGCTTGCTGCTCGTGTGCAGGGCATACAAGATTTTGTTACCAGTAGTCCAATGTCTGAACCTAAAATACCTATTCCTGAACTGTTTTCTGGAGACCGATTTAAGTTTAGGAATTTCAGGAATAATTGTAAATTGTTTCTATCTCTGAGACCCCGTTCATCTGGAGATTCAGCTCAGCAAGTTAAAATTGTTATCTCTTTTTTACGGGGCGACCCTCAGGATTGGGCTTTCTCGCTAGCGCCAGGAGATCCGGCATTGGCAAATATTGATGCGTTTTTTCTGGCGCTCGGATTGCTTTACGAGGAACCCAATCTTGAAGTTCAGGCAGAAAAAGCCTTGCTGGCTATTTCTCAGGGCCAGGATGAAGCTGAAGTGTATTGCCAAAAATTTCGGAAATGGTCCGTGCTTACTCAGTGGAATGAGTGTGCTCTGGCCGCAAATTTCAGAAATGGCCTTTCTGAAGCCATTAAGAATGTGATGGTGGGTTTCCCCATTCCTACAAGTCTGAATGATTCCATGGCGCTGGCTACTCAAATTGACCGGCGTTTGCGGGAGCGCAAAACCGCTAATCCTCTGGTGGTGTTGTCTGAACAAACACCTGATTTAATGCAATGTGATAGAATTCAGACTAGAAATGAGCGGAAAAATCATAGACGTCAGAATGGGTTGTGTTTTTACTGTGGTGATTCTACACATGTTATATCAGCATGCTCTAAACGCCTAACAAGGGTTGTTAGTCCTGTCGCCATTGGTAATTTGCAACCTAAATTTATTTTGTCTGTGACTTTAATTTGCTCATTGTCTTCTTACCCTGTTATGGCGTTTGTGGATTCAGGTGCTGCCCTGAGTCTTATGGATCTGTCATTTGCCAAGCGCTGTGGTTTTGTTCTTGAACCGTTGGTAAATCCTATTCCTCTTAGAGGTATTGATGCTACGCCATTGGCGGAAAATAAACCGCAGTTTTGGACGCAGGTAACCATGTGCATGACTCCTGAACATCGGGAGGTGATTCGTTTTCTTGTTCTGCATAACATGCATGATTTGGTCGTTTTGGGTCTGCCATGGTTACAGACCCACAATCCAGTTTTGGATTGGAAGGCAATGTCTGTGTCAAGTTGGGGCTGTCAGGGAATTCATGCTGATTCCCCGCCGGTGTCTATTGCTTCCTCTACTCCTTCGGAAGTTCCTGAGTATTTGTCTGATTATCAGGATGTATTCAGCGAGTCCAGGTCCAGTGCTCTGCCTCCTCATAGGGACTGTGACTGCGCCATAGATTTGATTCCAGGTAGTAAATTTCCTAAGGGAAGACTATTTAATCTGTCTGTACCTGAGCATGCCGCAATGCGTTCTTATATCAAGGAGTCTCTGGAGAAGGGGCATATCCATCCATCCTCTTCCCCTCTTGGTGCGGGATTCTTTTTTGTGGCCAAGAAGGACGGATCTTTGAGACCTTGTATTGACTATCGGCTTCTGAATAAAATCACTGTTAAATTTCAGTATCCTTTGCCTCTGTTGTCGGACTTGTTTGCCCGGATTAAAGGTGCCAAGTGGTTCACCAAGATAGATCTTCGTGGTGCGTACAACCTTGTGCGCATTAAGCAAGGAGATGAATGGAAGACAGCATTTAATACGCCCGAAGGTCATTTTGAGTACTTGGTGATGCCTTTTGGGCTCTCTAATGCTCCTTCAGTGTTTCAGTCCTTTATGCATGATATTTTCCGGAAGTATCTGGATAAATTTATGATTGTTTATCTGGATGATATTCTGGTTTTCTCTGAAGATTGGGACTCACATGTGGAGCAGGTCAGGATGGTGTTTCAGGTTTTGCGTGAGAATGCTTTGTTTGTTAAGGGCTCAAAGTGTCTCTTTGGAGTACAGAAGGTTCCCTTTTTGGGGTTTATTTTTTCCCCTTCTGCTGTGGAGATGGACCCAGTCAAGGTCCGAGCTATTCATGATTGGACTCAACTCACGTCAGTTAAGAGTCTTCAGAAGTTCTTGGGTTTTGCTAACTTCTACCGTCGTTTTATCGCTAATTTTTCTAGCGTTGTTAAACCTTTGACGGATATGACCAAGAAAGGTTCTGATGTTGCTAACTGGGCTCCTGCAGCCGTGGAGGCGTTCCAAGAGTTGAAGCGCCGGTTTACTTCGGCGCCTGTTTTGTGCCAGCCTGATGTCTCACTTCCCTTTCAGGTTGAAGTGGATGCTTCTGAGATTGGGGCAGGGGCCGTTTTGTCGCAGAGAGGCCCTGGTTGCTCAGTAATGAGACCATGTGCTTTCTTCTCTAGGAAGTTTTCGCCTGCTGAGCGGAATTATGATGTTGGCAATCGGGAGTTGCTGGCCATGAAGTGGGCATTTGAGGAGTGGCGTCATTGGCTCGAGGGTGCTAAGCATCGTGTGGTGGTCTTGACTGATCACAAAAATTTGATGTATCTCGAGTCTG
Organism: Ranitomeya variabilis; assembly: GCF_051348905.1. Lineage (NCBI taxonomy): Eukaryota > Metazoa > Chordata > Amphibia > Anura > Dendrobatidae > Ranitomeya > Ranitomeya variabilis. The sequence continues at coordinate 715,923,964 of NC_135232.1, read as the reverse complement.
CTAAACGCCTGAATCCTAGACAGGCCCGCTGGTCATTGTTTTTCTCCCGTTTTGACTTTGTGGTCTCGTATTTACCAGGTTCAAAGAATGTGAAGGCTGATGCTCTTTCAAGGAGCTTTGTGCCTGACTCTCCTGGAGTCGCAGAACCAGTTGGTATTCTTAAAGAGGGAGTTATCTTGTCGGCCATTTCTCCTGATTTGCGACGTGTGTTGCAGAGATTTCAGGCTGGTAGACCTGACTCTTGTCCACCTGACAGACTGTTTGTTCCTGATAAGTGGACCAGCAGTCATTTCCGAGGTTCATTCCTCGGTGTTGGCAGGGCATCCGGGAATTTTTGGCACCAGAGATCTGGTGGCTAGGTCCTTTTGGTGGCCTTCCTTGTCACGGGATGTGCGGTCATTTGTGCAGTCCTGTGGGACTTGTGCTCGAGCTAAGCCGTGCTGTTCTCGTGCCAGCGGGTTGCTCTTGCCCTTGCCTGTCCCGAAGAGGCCTTGGACACACATTTCCATGGATTTCATTTCAGATCTCCCGGTGTCTCAGGGCATGTCTGTCATCTGGGTGGTATGTGATCGCTTTTCTAAAATGGTCCATTTGGTGCCTTTGCCTAAGCTGCCTTCCTCTTCCGATCTGGTTCCTGTGTTCTTTCAGAATGTGGTTCGTTTACACGGCATTCCTGAGAATATTGTGTCTGACAGAGGATCCCAGTTTGTTTCCAGGTTCTGGCGATCCTTTTGTGCTAGGATGGGCATTGATTTGTCGTTTTCGTCTGCCTTTCATCCTCAGACTAATGGACAAACGGAGCGAACTAATCAGACTCTGGAGGCTTATTTGAGGTGTTTTGTTTCTGCAGATCAGGATGATTGGGTGACCTTCTTGCCGTTGGCTGAGTTTGCCCTTAATAATCGGGCTAGTTCCGCTACTTTGGTTTCGCCATTTTTCTGCAACTCTGGTTTCCATCCTCGTTTTTCCTCGGGACATGTGGAGCCTTCTGACTGTCCTGGGGTAGATTCTGTGGTGGATAGGTTGCAGCAGATCTGGAATCATGTGGTGGACAACTTAAAGTTGTCACAGGAGAAGGCTCAGCGTTTTGCCAACCGCCGCCGCGGTGTGGGTCCCCGACTTCGTGTTGGGGATTTGGTATGGCTGTCTTCTCGATTTGTTCCTATGAAGGTCTCCTCTCCTAAATTTAAGCCTCGCTTCATCGGTCCTTACAAGATATTGGAAATCCTTAATCCTGTGTCCTTTCGCTTGGATCTTCCGGTGTCGTTTGCCATTCACAACGTGTTCCATAGGTCTTTGTTGCGGCGGTACGTTGTACCTGTGGTTCCTTCTGTTGAGCCTCCTGCTCCGGTGTTGGTTGAGGGCGAGTTGGAGTACGTGGTGGAGAAGATCTTGGATTCTCGTCTCTCCAGACGGAGGCTTCAGTATCTGGTCAAGTGGAAGGGCTATGGTCAGGAGGATAATTCCTGGGTGGTTGCTTCTGATGTGCATGCGGCCGATTTAGTTTGTGCCTTTCATGCTGCTCATCCTGATCGCCCTGGTGGTCTTGGTGAGGGTTCGGTGACCCCTCCTTAAGGGGGGGTACTGTTGTGAATTAGACTTTTTGGCTCCCTCTTGTGGTTACTAGTGATATGACTCTGGGATTGTCTTTCCTCAGTTTGGCACCCACCTGGGTCGTTAGTCCAGGGGTGTTGCTATATAAACTTCCTGGATCTTTAGTCCAGTGCCTGGCATCGTTGTAATCAGATCCTTTCTGTTTGCTCCTGTCTGCTGGTCTTGGTTCGTGCAAAATTAAGCTAGTTCTGCTTCTTTGTTTTTTGGTTATTTGCTTGCTCTTATTTTTGTCCAGCTTGTACTAAATGTGATTCCTGACCTTGCTGGAAGCTCTAGGGGGCTGGTGTTCTCCCCCCGGGCCGTTAGACGGTTCGGGGGTTCTTGAATATCCAGCGTGGATATTTTGATAGGGTTTTTGCTGACCATATAAGTCATCTTACTATATTCTGCTATTAGCTAGTGGGCCTCTCTTTGCTAAATACCTAGCTCATTCTTACGTTTGTCTTTTCCTCTTACCTCACCGTTATTATTTGTTGGGGGCTTGTATCCAACTTTTGGGGTCTTTTCTCTGGAGGCAAGAAAGGTCTATCTTTTCCCTTCTAGGGTTAGTTAGTTCTCCGGCTGGCGTGAGACGTCTAGAACCAACGTAGGCACGTTCCCTGGCTGCTGCTATTTGTGGTGCTAGGATTAGATATATGGTCAGCTCAGTTACCACTGCCCTATGAGCTGGTTTTTTGTGTTTGCAGACTTAGTAATTATTTCTGAGACCCTCTGCCATTGGGGTCATAACACTTGCCGTTTTTTGCAATTCTGACCAGTGTCCCTTTATGAGGTAATAACTCAGGAACGCTTCAACAGATCCTAGCGATTCTGAGACTGTTTTTTCGTGACATATTGGGCTTCATGTTAGTGGTAAATTTAGGTCGATAATTTCTGAGTTTATTTGTGAAAAAAACGGAAATTTGGCGAAAATTTAGAAAATTTCGCAATTTTCACATTTTAAGTTTTTATTCTGTTAAACCAGAGAGTTATGTGACACAAAATAGTTAATAAATAACGTTTCCCACATGTCTACTTTACATCAGCACAATTTTGGAAACAAATTTTTTTTTTGCTAGGAAGTTATAAGGGTTAAAATTTGTCCAGTGATTTCTCATTTTTACAACAAAATTTACAAAACCATTTTTTTTAGGGACCACCTCACATTTGAAGTCATTTTGAGGGTTCTATATGGCTGAAAATACCCAAAAGTGACACCATTCTAAAAACTGCACCCCTCAAGGTGCTCAAAACCACATTCAAGAAGTTTATTAACCCTTCAGGTGTTTCACAGCAGCAGAAGCAACATGGAAGTAAAAAATGAACATTTAACTTTTTAGTCACAAAAATGATCTTTTAGCAACAATTTTTTTATTTTCCCAAGTATAAAAGGAGAAACTGGACCACGGACGTTGTTGTCCAATTTGTCCTGAGTACGTTGATACCTCATATGTGGGGGTAAACCACTGTTTGGGCGCACGGCAGGGCTCGGAAGGGAAGGAGCGCCATTTGACTTTTTGAATGAAAAATTGGCTCCAATCTTTAGCGGACACCATGTCGCGTTTGGAGAGCCCCCGTGTGCCTAAACATTGGAGCTCCCCCACAAGTGACCCCATTTTGGAAACTAGACCCCCCAAGGAACTTATCTAGAAGCATAGTGAGCACTTTAAACCCCCAGGTGCTTCACAAATTGATCCGTAAAAATGAAAAAATTTTTGTGAAAAAAAAGTACTTTATTTTAGCCTCAATTTTTTCATTTTCACATGGGCAACAGGATAAAATGGATCCTAAATTTTGTTGGGCAATTTCTCCTGAGTACGCCGATACCTCATATGTGGGGGTAAACCACTGTTTGGGTGCACGGCAAGGCTCGGAAGGGGAGGCGTGCCATTTGACTTTTTGAATGGAAAATTAGCTCCAATCGTTAGCGGACACCATGTCGCGTTTGGAGAGCCCCTGTGTGCCTAAACATTGGAGCTCCCCTACAAGTGACCCCATTTTGGAAACTAGACCCCCCAAGGAACTTATCTAGATGCATAGTGAGCACTTATAACCCCCAGGTGCTTCACAGAAGTTTATAACGCAGATCCGTGAAAATAAAAAATAATTTTTCTTTCCTCAAAAATGATTTTTAGCCCAGAATTTTTTATTTTCCCAAGGGTAATAGGAGAAATTGGACCCCAAATGTTGTTGTCCAGTTTGTCCTGAGTACGATGATACCCCATATGTGGGGGTAAACCACTGTTTGGGCGCACGGCAGGGCTCGGAAGGGAAGGCACGCCATTTGGCTTTTTGAATGGAAAATTAGCTCCAATCATTAGCGGACACCATGTCGCGTTTGGAGAGCCCCTGTGTGCCTAAACATTGGAGCTCCCGCACAAGTGACCCCATTTTGGAAACTAGACCTCCCAAGGAACTAATCTAGATGTGTGGTGAGCACTTTGAACCCCCAAGTGCTTCACAGAAGTTTATAACGCAGAGCCATGAAAATAAAAAATAATTTTTCTTTTCTCAAAAATGATTTTTTTAGCCCACAATTTTTTATTTTCCCAAGGGTAACAGGAGAAATTGGACCCCAAAAGTTGTTGTCCAGTTTCTCCTGAGTACGATGATACCCCATATGTGGGGGTAAACCACTGTTTTGACACACGTCGGGGTTCGGAAGGGAAGTAGTGACGTTTTGAAATGCTGACTTTGGAATGCTCTGCGGGCGTCAGGTTGCGTTTGCAGAGCCCCTGATGTGCCTAAACAGTAGGAACTCCCCACAAGTGACTCCAGTTTGGAAACTAGACCCCCAAGGGAACTTATCTAGATGTGTGGTGAGCACTTTGAACCCCCAAGTGCTTCACAGAAGTTTATAACGCAGAGACATGAAAATAATAAATGTTTCCTTTCCTCAAAAATATTTTTTTAGCCCTGAATTTTTTATTTTTGCAAGAGTAACAGGAGAAATTGGACCCCAACAGTTGTTGACCAAGTTTCTCCTGAGTACGCTGATACCCCATATGTGGGGGTAAACCACTGTTTGGGCATATGCCGGGGCTCGGAAGGGAAGTAGTGACGTTTTGGAATGCAGACTTTGATGGAATGGTCTGCGGGCATCATGTTACGTTTGCAGAGCCCCTGATATGCCTAAACAGTAGAAACCCCCCACAAGTGACCCCATTTTGGAAACTAGACCCCCGGAGGAACTTATCTAGATGTGTGGTGAGCACTTTCAACCCCCAAGTGCTTCACAGAAATTTATATTTTCACAAGGGTAACAGGAGAAATTGGGCCCCAATATTTGTTGCCCAGTTTGTTGTGAGTGTGCTGGTACCCCATATGTGGGGGTAAACCACTGTTTGGGCACACGTCAGGGCTCGGAAGGGAAGTAGTGACATTTGAAATGCAGACTTTGATGGAATGGTCTGCGGGCGTCACGTTGCATTTGCAGAGCCCCTGATGTGCCTAAACAGTAGAAACACCCCACAAGTGACCCCATTTTGGAAACTAGACCCCCGGAGGAACTTATCTAGATGTGTGGTGAGCACTTTCAACCCCCAAGTGCTTCACAGAAATTTATAACGCAGAGCCGTGAAAATAAAAAATAATTGTTCTTTCCTCAAAAATTATGTTTTAGCAAGTAATTTTTTATTTTTGCAAGGGTAACAGGAGAAATTGGACCCCAACAGTTGTTGCCCAGTTTGTCCTGAGTATGCTGGTACCCCAAATGTGGGGGTAAACCACTGTTTGGGCGCACGTCGGGGCTTGGAAGGGAGGGAGCACCATTTGACTTTTTGAACGCAAGATTGGCTGGAATCAATGGTGGCGCCATGTTGCGTTTGGAGACCCCTGATGTGCCTAAACAGTGGAAACCCCTCAATTCTAACTTCAACACTAACCCCAACACACCCCTAATCCTAATCCCAACTGTAGCCATAACCCTAATCACAACCCTAACCCCAACACACCCCTAACCACAACCCTAACCGCAACACACCCGTAACCCTAATTCCAACCCTAATCCTAACCCTAATCCCAACCCTAATCCCAACCCTAACCACAACTGTAACCCCAACACACCCCTAACTCTATCCGTAACCCTAACCACAAGCCTAATCTTAACCCTATTTCCAACCCTAGCCCTAATTCCAACCCTAACTCTAATTCCAACCCTAACCCTAAGGCTATGTGCCCACGTTGCGGATTCGTGTGAGATTTTTCCGCACGATTTTTGAAAAATCTGCAGGTAAAAGGCACTGCGTTTTACCTGCGGATTTACAGCAGATTTCCAGTGGTTTTTTTGTGCGGATTTCACCTGCGGAATCCTATTGAGGAACAGGTGTAAAACGCTGCGGAGTCCTCACAAAAAAAATTGACATGCTGCGGAAAATACAACGCAGCGTTTCTGCACGGAATTTTCCGCACCATGGGCACAGCGGATTTGGTTTTCCATAGGTGTACATGGTACTGTAAACCTGATGGAAAACTGCTACGAATTTGCATCGGCCAATCCGCTGCGGATCCGCGGCCAATCCGCTGCGGATCTGCGGCCAATCCGCTGCGGATCCGCGGCGAAATCCGCACTGTGTGCACATGCCATAACCCTACCCCTAACCCTACCCCTAGTTCTAACCCTAGTTCTAACCCTAACCCTAGTGGAAAAAGAAAAAAAAAATATTTTCTTTATTTTATTATTGTCCCTACCTATGGGGGTGATAAAGGGGGGGGGTTATTTATTATTTTTTTACTTTGATCGCTGAAATAGAACCTACCACAGCGATCAAAATGTACTTTGTAATGAATCTGCCGGCCGGCAGATTCGGTGGGCGCACTGCGCATGCGCCCGCCATTTTGGAAGATGGCGGCGCCCAGGGAGAAGACGGACCGACTTCGGGAGGCTCGGTAAGTATGAGGGGGGGGTGGATCGGAGCACAGGGTGGGGGATCGGAGGACGGGGGGAGCGGACAGGAGCACGGGGGAGCGGACAGGGGGACGGAGGGGGGTACCGGACAGAACGGAGGACTGGAGAGGAGATCTGGGGCGGTGGGGGGGGGCAGAACATGATTTCCAGCCATGGCAGATGCTATTGCAGCATCGGCCATGGCTGGATTGCAATATTTCACCATTTTCATAGGTGAAATATTGCAAATTGCTCTGATTGGCTGTTGCACTTTCAACAGCCAATCAGAGCGATCGTAGCCACCCCCCCTGGGCTGAAGTACAACTCCCCCTCTCCCTGCAGATCGGGTGAAATAGGAGTTAACCCTTTCACCCGATCTGCAGGGACGTGATCATTCCATGACGCATACGCTGCGTCACAGGTCGGATTGGCACCGACTTTCATGACGCAGCGTATGCGTCAAAAGTCGGGAAGGGGTTAAATAAAGAGCTAAAGAAAACACAGTAAGACAGTTATTGTGAATCAATAGAAATTTATTAACAAAAATAAAAACTATTTAAATAAAATGAAAATGTGATTACCATATATACTCGAGTATAAGCCGAGATTTTCAGCCCACTTTTTTGGGCTGAAAGTCCCCCTCTCGGCTTATACTCGAGTCATACCCAGGGGTCGGCGGGGGAGGGGGAGCAGGATCTGTCTAATTATACTCACCTGCTCCTCGCGCGGTGCCTGCAGGTCCCTGCTTCCCGGCCCCAGTTTCTTCCTGTAGTGAGCGGTCACATGGTACCACTCATTACAGTAATGAATATACGGCTCCACCTCCCATAGGGTTGGTGCCGCATATTCATTACTGTAATGAGCAGTAACGGCGACCGCTCACTACAGGAAGAAAATGCGGCGCCGGGGAACAGACGTACGTGAGTATGACGGGGGCAGTGCGTGATATTCACCTGATCCTCGTTCCACCGTCGGCGCCGCAGTGACGCTCAGGTCAGAGGGCGCGGTGACGCGATTAGTGCGCGCCGCCCTCTTCCTGAACGTCGGTGCAGAGGATGGGAAGACACAGCGGCGGTCAGCGGTGGAACGGGGAGCAGATGACTATAGCAAGTGCCGGGGGCCGGAGAGGTGAGTATGTAATTTTTTTTATTTTTTTAATCGCAGCAACAGCATACGGGGCAAATATCTTTATGGAGCATCTTATGTGGCCATGTGCAGCATGATATGGGGGCAAATATCTGTATGGGGCATCTTATCTGACCATGTGCAGCATGATATGGGGGCAAATATCTGTATGGGGCATCTTATGTGGCCATGTGCAGCATGATATGGGGGCAAATATCTGTATGGGGCATCTGTATGGGGCCATGTGCAGCATGATATGGGGGCAAATATCTGTATGGGGCATCTGTATGGGACCATGTGCAGCATTATATGGGGCCATGTGCAGCATGATATGGGGGCAAATGTCTGTATGGAGCATCTTATGGGGTCATAATCAACATTTGTGCGGCATTATGGGCATATTTTAATATGGAGCATCTTATGGAGTCCATCATAAACTGTATAGAGCATTATATGGGGCTCCTGATTCAATATGGATATTCAAAAACACTTAAACTACTGATGTCTCAATTAATTTTACTTTTATTGGTATCTATTTTTATTTTTGAAATTTACCGGTAGCTGCTGCATTTTCCACCCTAGGCTTATACTCGAGTCATTAAGTTTTCCCAGTTTTTTGTGGCAAAATTAGGGGGGGTCGGCTTATACTCGAGTATATACGGTACTTTCGGGTTCTGCGGGAGGGAGTGACATAGTGGACCTGTGGGGAGTCGGGCTGTGATGGTAGGCTTGGAGTGGTAGGGGGAAGTGGAAGTGGCAGATAATTGAAGGATTGGGTCAGAAACATTGGTGGAGGACATATTGTGGGAAGAGGACACATTAGGAGTGGAAAACAAGTTGGAAGGGATTGACACATTGGATGGGAAAGAACCAAGGGAATGTGTGGACAGACCATTTTTTTTGACAGTTTTACATTTCCTGGATTTGGTTTTGCTGCTTCCTCTGCCTTTTCTTTCCTGTTGCTGCGTGGTGAAAGTGGAAGTCTTGGCTACTGCACTCGGCTGAGTGGTTGAAGGGGAAGGCTGGGCTGCATGGTGTAGCTGAGTACTGTTGGAACAGTCCTAATGCCCAGCAGTGGTTGTGGTTGTGGTGGTGGATAGTGCCACTGATGCTGTCCTGGAGCTTGTTGCCCTGTAGGGAAAGAACTTGGTGCCTGCTGCTGATATCGGGACAGTTGCATGGCCTCGGTGTAAAGCATCCTCACAGGCCTTCATCACATAGAGCTGGCGATCAGGACTAAGGTTTTCCGTCACGCCCCGTTCTATAGCGGAAAAATAATGTCACATCAGTCTATTAAGGTCGGCTTCCAGGCGGTTAAGGCGTCTGTGGACGTCCTGGACAAGTGTGTTCACGTGAGTGAACCCACTATCCAGTCTTTCTACAACCACCTTCATCCCAGCCTGGAAGACCGAGCTTAAGTGAATAAACTCGGGCATGATTGACTGACCTCTCCCAGGCCCTCTGCCGCTGGCGACCAGACCCAAGTAAAGAAGTGGCAGATGGCTGGGAGAGGGGAAAACCTGATGGACTGGCTTCCTGTTCCCCAGCCTGTGAAGCCTGCCTGGTTGCTCCATTGCTGGTGGATGATGGGGCCTGTTCATTTACTGGTCGATGAGGGGCTGCTCCAACAGAGGGCAATCCAGGTTCTGTGATGCTGCACCAGGTTCTATGAGGAAAATGTCATGCACTCTGCAAGGTACTAACTGACTAGCCCGGTGCGAGTGCCAGAATGACAGATTCCGGGGTAAGTTTAGGATCCCAGAGATGTGGAGCGGCGGTGGCAAAGAGATGTGCTTCAGGCGGACAGGACCTAAAGCACGTGACCACCGGGAGAGAGTGGCTGGGGGCGGAGACCACTGCTGGAGCTCTGGAGACCTAGAGTCCAATAGGGAAAGAAGGAGAGCTGTCGGACAGACGAAGGTAACAACCAGAGGACGACACCATTACCAGAGGGGACAGTCAGGGACGTAATCAGGGCCAGACCAGGGTCAGAACCAGAGATTTCATCGCGGTACCAGAGGGAAAAGACAGAGCGGGTAGTCAAAAAGCCAGGCAAGAGTCAATATACCAAACGAGCAAACATACAGTACCGAGACAGAATACCAAATCACAAACAAAGGGACAAACCGGGTCAGAGCCAAAAGATCAAACACAAGAGCAGGCACAAAGCACAGGCACTGGAGGGTCAACACACTCAGCCGTGGGCGTAAGTATAACTGACAGGGAACCTAAGCCTGGTATGGGTATACAGTACAGACCAAAAGTTTGGACACACCTCATTTAAAGATTTTTCTGTATTTTCATGGCTATGAAAATTGTGCATTCACACTGAAGGCATCAAAACTATGAATTAATACATGTAGAATTATATAACTTAATTTCAGTTGTTTTACACTTTTTTGTTATGTCTTATAATCTAGGTTCTTCAACGTAGCCACCTTTTGCTTTGATGACTGCTTTGCGCACTCTTGGCATTCTCTTGATGAGCTTCAAGAGGTAGTCACCGGGAACGGTTTCAGGTTTAATAAGTGGGATTTCTTGCCTTATAAATGGGGTTGGGACCATCAGTTGTGCTGTTCAGAAGTCTGGTGGATACACAGCTGATAGTCCTACTGAATAGACTGTTTGAATTTGCATTATGGCAAGAAAAATGCAGCTAAGTAAAGAAAAACGAGTGGCCATTATTACTTTAAGAAATGAAGGTCAGTCAGTCCGAAAAATTGGGAAAACTTTGAAAGTCTCCCCAAGTGCAGTGGCAAAAACCATCAAGCGCTACAAAGAAACTGGCTCACATGAGGACCGCCCCAGGAAAGGAAGACCAAGAGTCACCTCTGCTTCTGAGGATAAGTTTATCCGAGTCACCAGCCTCAGAAATCGCAGGTTAACAGCAGCTCAGATTAGAGACCAGGTCAATGCCACACAGAGTTCTAGCAGCAGACACATCTCTACAACAACTGTTAAGAGGAGACTTTGTGCAGCAGGCCTTCATGGTAAAATAGCTGCTAGGAAACCACTGCTAAGGACAGGCAACAAGCAGAAGAGACTGGTTTGGGCTAAAGAGCACAAGGAATGGACATTAGACCAGTGGAAATCTGTGCTTTGGTCTGATGAGTCCAAATTTGAGAACTTTGGTTCCAACCACCGTGTCTTTGTGCAACCCAGAAAAGGTGAACGGATGGACTCTACACCGTGAAGCATGGAGGAGAAGGTGTGGGGGTGCTTTGCTGGTGACACTGTTGGGGATTTATTCAAAATTTAAGGCATACTGAACCAGCATGGCTACCACAGCATCTTGCAGCGGCATGTTATTCCATCCGGTTTGCGTTTAGTTGGATCATCATTTATTTTTCAACAGGACAATGACCCTAAACACACCTCCAGGCTGTGTAAGGCTACGTTCACATTTGCGGTGTGCGCCGCAGCGTCGGGCGCCGCAGCGTCGCCGCATGCGGCATGCGCCCCTATATTTAACATGGGGGCGCATGGACATGCGTCGCACTTGCGTTTTGCGCCGCATGCGTCCCTGCGGCGCACACGTCCGGGCGCAGAGGACGCAGCAAGTTGCATTTTTGCTGCGTCCAAAATCAATGAAAAAAAGGACGCATGCGGCGCAAAACGCAGCATTGTGCATGCGTTTTGCTGCGTTTTTGTTTGCGTTGTGCGTTGCGGCGCCGACGCTGCGGCGCACAACGCAAATGTGAACGTAGCCTAAGGGCTATTTGACCAAGAAGGAGAGTGATGGGTTGCTACGCCAGTTGACCTAGCCTCCAGACTCACCAGACCTGAACCCAATCGAGATGGTTTGGGGTGAGCTGGACCGCAGAGTGAAGGCAAAAGGGCCAACAAGTGCTAAGCATCTCTGGGAACTCCTTCAAGATTGTTGAAAGACCATTTCCGGTGACTACCTCTTGAAGCTCATCAAGAGAATGCCGAGAGTGTGCAAATCAGTCATCAAAGCAAAAGGTGGCTACTTTGAAGAACCTAGAATATAAGACATATTTTCAGTTGTTTCACACTTTTTTGTTAAGTATATACACTCACCGGCCACTTTATTAGGTACACCATGCTAGTAACGGGTTGGACCCCCTTTTGCCTTCAGAACTGCCTCAATTCTTCGTGGCATAGATTCAACAAGGTGCTGGAAGCATTCCTCAGAGATTTTGGTCCATATTGACATGATGGCATCACACAGTTGCCGCAGATTTGTCGGCTGCACATCCCAAACATGCTCCATACAAGGCAGGATGGATCCATGCTTTCATGTTGTTTACGCCAAATTCTGACCCTACCATCCGAATGTCGCAGCAGAAATCGAGACTCATCAGACCAAGCAACGTTTTTCCAATCTTCTACTGTCCAATTTCGATGAGCTTGTACAAATTGTAGCCTCAGTTTCCTGTTCTTAGCTGAAAGGAGTGGTACCCGGTGTGGTCTTCTGCTGCTGTAGCCCATCTGCCTCAAAGTTCGACGCACTGTGCGTTCAGAGATGCTCTTAGGCCTACCTTGGTTGTAACGGGTGGCGATTTGAGTCACTGTTGCCTTTCTATCAGCTCGAACCAGTCTGCCCATTCTCCTCTGACCTCTGGCATCAACAAGGCATTTCCGCCCACAGAACTGCCGCTCACTGGATTTTTTTTCTTTTTCGGACCATTCTCTGTAAACCCTAGAGATGGTTGTGCGTGAAAATCCCAGTAGATCAGCAGTTTCTGAAATACTCAGACCAGCCCTTCTGGCACCAACAACCATGCCACGTTCAAAGGCACTCAAATCACCTTTCTTCCCCATACTGATGCTCGGTTTGAACTGCAGGAGATTGTCTTGACCATGTCTACATGCCTAAATGCACTGAGTTGCCGCCATGTGATTGGCTGATTAGAAATTAAGTGTTAACAAGAAGTTGGACAGGTGTACCTAATAAAGTGGCCAGTGAGTGTAATTCCACATGTGTTAATTCATAGTTTTGATGCCTTCAGTGTGAATGTACAATTTTCATAGTCATGAAAATGCAGAAAAATCTTTAAAATGCAGAAAAATCTTTAAAATACAGAAAAATCTTTAAATGAGGTGTGTCCAAACTTTTGGTCTGTACTGTATGTCCTTATCGTTCCTGCTACTGTGTTTCCGAATTTGAGATGTTATAAAACAGTTTTTCCCCTTAAATTCTGTTTAGTGTATATATAAGACATCAGAGCATCTAATTTCTCCAAACATGAGCTAAGAGGAAAAAAAAAAACTAAAACATCAAGCATACAGAGACAAAATATACTGGACTATTGATTTATGCACAGTTTTTTTTTTAAGATTTAGATATGCTTTAAGAAGTACTTACCTTCCTTAATCCTGGTTTCCTGTTCACTCCAGAAGTTCTGAGATGAATGCAAGCATTCCTTCCCTGTGTGTTTTTTTTTTTTTCCTTATTGTAGAGGAGGAGCTTCACTACTTGTGATGAACATAAACTGCAGCACATATTCATCTCAGCTAAAAGTCAGGACCTTAGATCAGGAGTAGGACAATTCTAGGACATTTCATAACTTTCCCAAATTCTTATGAAAAAAATATTCCCCACAAAATGCATTGAACTACTGTACCCAATTTATTATATATCTTAGGAGTCGGTCCATTTTATACCGACTCCACCAAAATGGACTCCGACTCCACAGCCCTGATTACATCTATATGTGCCCTGTGGTATATTATGGGATAATATATATATATATATATATATATATATATATATATATATAATGTGATATAGTGACCCCTGTAACAGGTAGGGGGCGCTGCATGGTCTCCCCGGTATGTGCACGGAGTCGTATTGAGGCCGTGAGAATCGACCTGCAGTGATGTCAGGATCACGTGACCAGCCCAGGTGATCCATTACTGTGGGTGTGGTTACAGGTACATAACCTGACCAGGCTGTGGGTCACATGGTCTTCTGTGTGGTTCCTGTGTGGAACAGTGTTTGGCCCTGATTGGTCCAAGTGCAAGGTCCTGGAAGCCTGTGCATGAGCTGTGTGCTCCCGTGTTGGAAGCCCTGGGAGGAGGCTTCCTGTGTATGCACATGGTTTGGACCTGGTGGCCTGGGTGTTGGACTAAGTCCTGAATAGCACCCAGACAGGCCACATGCCTCTGTGTTAAACGGTCCCAGGTGGGATGGACGTCCTGAAGACTACAGTGTGATCATGGTCCTGGACAGTCTGTGTTAGAAGCTCCTCTGAGTGGAGTCTTCTTGGAGCACCTGAGAGACTGTGGACCTGGATGATCGGTGTTGGGGAAGCTACCGTCCTTCGGTGGCTCTGGACTGACTGTTGTGTGCCGGCCAGGCAAGTTGGTGAACCCCGTAAGGCAGTTTCCCCAGGAGAGAGGACTGACAAGGAGTCAGCAGATGGAGCAGGAGCTCCCATAAGGTATCATTGTCTGATGGTGCCTGTTATGTTCTATGAACTGTGTGGTAACCCACTGCAACTGGTCAGGAGAGGACCAGCATGTTTAGTTGCTACAGACTGAGGATATGAAACGTGATGTGATGTCCTGGTACAGAGTGTAAATGGACTGTTCACGATGTGGTTTATGATACCCTAATAAACCAGATAGTCTGTTTTGTTTTAAAAACCCGTGCCCGTGTGCTGAATGTCGCGGCAAAGCGAGTGTCCCCCAATACACTCAGTAAGAATAGTCTTACAATATATATATATATATATATCTTGCGGTACACTCCCTGACAGAAGTTATGTCGCTTATCCATGTTATGTAAATGAAAGCTTATAACCTGACGTCAAATTCATCCATTGGTTGCATAAACTATTCTTTTGAAAGCTGAAACACTCCGAAATGTGGTTTAGGTTAAGAAAATAAATTGGTATCAATGCAGAAATATTGATCAGTTAATGGACACAGAATGGTCATATTCTGGCAAGACAAATGTTTTGTCGCCTGGTCAATCCTAGTTTACATCCTCACCTGTGCTCAGTAAATGATCCGTTAATTAGTGTGTATGTATGAAAAGAAACCCAGCACCCCAAACCTTCACTTGAACTGCATCTTGAGCTCTGACAACATGCAAAAAATCCACCCTGCGACCAAAGCCTCGATTATCAAGAGGCTGAAGACCAGATCCACTGCAGAGGTGGCTGGAATTAAGGTCTGGAGACTGGCTAGGCCACTCCATGACCTTAATGTGCTTCTTTTTGAGCCACTGCTTTGTTGCCTTGGCTGTATGTTTTGGGACATTGTCTTGCTGGAAGAGCCAGCCACAACCCATTTGTAATGTCTTGGCAGAGGGAAGGAGGTTATCACACAGGATTTCACGGTATATGGCACCATCTGTGAGCACTGGCGGAACGCACCAAGTTAATATGGATGTTATAATTGGTGCGTTCGCAGCCTGGGGTCCACCGTGCAGGAGACAACCTGCTGCTAGAAAATGACGGCCCTATATGGCGGTATAAGTGAACTCAGTTACTTCAGTGAGTCACACAGAAAAGAACACGCTGTGCCCTGTTAGCGTTACAGGGGAACACAGCTAACTGCTGAGCTGATGGCAGTCAGTGGTCAAGCACACAGAGAAGCACACAAAAACTCCTCACCTGAGGTGCCAGTATTCTAGGGGCTTATTTCAGCCGGGTCCTTGAATACAATCATACAGGAGCGACCACAGTTAGCAAGCTCATAACATGAACAAGCAGGACTTAGTCCCGTAGACGTCTGCTCGCCGCTGACCAGTACTGGCTACAATGGCTGAGCCTGGGAAAGCAGCAGAAACCATCCGCACAGTATCCGGCTGAGCCAGACGCTGGGACTGACGTCTCCGCTGAGCAGGCTCCACTGCGGCTAGAGAGGAGTGGGAGACCTCAGAGGAGATGGCTCGAGATTCCCCCAGTGCAGAGGCGGGAACTCGACCCCTGACACCATCCATTGAAGCAGTGAAGTAGTCCTGTGACCTTAGCAGAGAAACACCACCAAAACATAATCTTTCCACCTCCATGCCTGACAGTGGGGACAGTGTTCTTTGGGTCATTGGCAGCATTTCTGTTCCTCCAAACACGGCGAGTTGAGTTAATGCCAAAGAGCTCAATTTTTTCTCATCTGACCACAGCACCTTCTCCCGATCACTCACAGAATCATCCAGATGTTCATTGGCAAACTTCAGAAGGGCCTTGCGAGCACGGCAGAATTTTAAACCTTTAAAGCGTAATATGTTACCAGTGGTTTTCTTGGTGTCTGTGGTCCCAGCTGCCTTGAGATCATTAACAGGTTGTGTAGTTTTAGGCTGATCTCTCACCTTCCTCATGATTAAGGATACCCCTCAAGGTGAGATTTTGCATGGTGCCCCAGATCAATGTTGATTGATAGTCATTTTGTATTTTTATTATTATTTGTATTTATTTATATAGCACTCTTGATTCCATGGTGCTGTACATGAGAAGGGGTTACATACAAATTACAGACATCACTTACAGTAAGCAAACTAACAATGACAGACTGATACAGAGGGGAGAGGACCCTGCCCTTTTGGGCTTACATACTACAGGATGGTGGGAAGGAGACAGTAGGTTGGGGGGTTGCAGCAGCTCCGGTGTTGGTGAGGCGGTAGCTCCGGTAGTGGGGAGGAGGCAGCAGCGTCATTGCAGGCTGTACGCTTTCTTGAAGAGGTGGGTTTTCAGGTTCCGTCTGAAGGCTCCGAATGTGGTTGATAGTCTTGCTTGTTGGGGCACAGAATTCCAGAGGATGGGCGATATTCGGAAAACGTCTTGGTGGCGATTAGGTGATTAGCGAATAAGTGTGGAGGAGAGAAGGAGGTCTTGGGAGGACTGGAGATTACGTGAGGGAAGATATTGGGAGATTTATTCAGAGATTTTTGGAGGAGACAGGTTAGGGATGGCTTTGTAGGTCGGTATTAGGAATTTGAACTGGGTACGCTGGGGGAATGGTAGCCAGTAAAGGGATTTGCAGAGGGGAGAAGCGGAGGGGTAGCAAGGAGAGAGATGAATTAGTCGGGCAGCAGAGTTAAGGATGGACTGGAGAGGTGCGAGAGTGTTAGCAGGGAGGCCACAGAAAAGGATGTTGCAGTAGTCGAGGTGGGAGATCATGAGGACATGCACAAGCATTTTAGTAGATTGAGGGTTGAGGAAAGGACGGATTCTGGAAATATTTTTGAGCTGGAGGTGACAGGAGGTGGAAAGAGCTTGGATGTGCGGTTTGAAGGACAGGGCAGAGTCAAGGGTTACTCCGAGGCAGCAGACTTCCAGTACTTGGGAAAGTGTGATGTCATTTATTGTGATAAATAGATCAGGAAAAGGAAGATCTGTATTTCTTCCATGTTCTTCTATTGCACCAACAGTTGTCTCCTTCTCACCCAACATCTTACGTACAGTTTTGTAACCCATTCCAGCTTTATGCAGCTCTATGATCTTGTCCCTGACATCTTTAGAAAGTTCTTTGGTCTTGCCCATGTTGTAGAAGTTAGAGTTTTATAAAAGTGACTATGTAAAACAGCTGTCTTTAATGCAGGTAATGAGTTCTTTAGGAGTGTCCAACTGGTCTGTAGGAGCCAGAACTCTTAATGGTTGGTTAGGGGATCAAATACTTACAGTATTTCTCACTGCAAAATGGGAATTTATATAATTTATACAATGTGATTTTCTGGAGTTTATTTTTGATGTTCTGTGTCTCAATATTAAAATTTACCTACCCTTAAAATTATAGACTGTTAATGTCTTTGTCAGTGGGCAAACTTACAAAATCAGCAAGGGATCAAATACTTATTTCCCTACTGTATGTGTACCCTGTGGTATAATATGGGAATATTACATCTGTATACAGGAGCTTCTTACAAAATTAGAATATCATCAAAAAGTGGATTTATTTCAGTTCTTCAGTACAAGAAGTGAAACTCATATATTATATAGCGTCATTACAAACAGTGATCTATTGCAAGTGTTTATTTCTGTTAATGTTGATGAGCATGGCTTACAGCCAATGAAAACCCAAAAGTCATTATCTCAGTAAATTAGAATACTTTATAACACCAGCTTGAAAAATTATTTTAAAATCTGAAATTTTGGCCTACTGAAATGTATGTTCAGTAAATGCACTCAATACTTGTTCGGGTCTCCTTTTGCATCTATTACTGCATCAATGCGGCGTGGCATGGAAGCGATCAGCCTGTGGCACTGCTGAGATGTTATTGAAGCCCAGGTTGCTTTGATAGCAGCCTTCAGCTCGTCTGCATTGTTGGGTCTGGTGTCTCTCATCTTCCTCTTGACAATACCCCATAGGGTTAAGGCAGTGTGGACAGGTGCCAAGTCCTTCTGGAGAATGAAATGTCCATCTCCAAAAAAGCTTGTCGGCAGAGGAAGCATGAAGTGCTCTAAAAAATGTTGGTAGACGGCTGCGCTGATTTTGGTCTTGATAAAACGTAGTGGACCTACACCAGCAGATGACATGGCTCCGCAAACCATCACTGATTGTGGAAACTTCACACTAGACCTCAAGCAACTTGGATTGTGGCCTTTCCACTCTTCCTCCAGACTCTGGGACCTGGATTTCCAAATGAAATGCAAAATTTATTTTTATCTTAAAACAACACCTTGGACCACTGAACAACAGTTCTATTCTTTTTCTCCTTGGCCTAGGTAAGACACTTCTGGCGTTGTCTATTGATCCTGAGTGGCTTGACACAAGGAATGCGACACTTGTAGCCCATGTCCTGGATACATCTGTGTGTGGTGGCTAGTGAAGCAACGACTCCAGCAACGACTCCCGCAGTGAATCTCCCCCAAATTTTTGAATGGCCTTTTCCTAACAATCCTTTCAAGGCTGCGGTTATCCCAGTCGCTTGTGCACCTTTTTCTACCACACTTTTTTTCCTTCCACTCAACTTTTCATTAATATGCTTGGACACAGCTCTCTGTGAACAGCCAGCTTCTTTAGCAATGACCTTTTGTGGCTTACCCCCCTTGTGGAGTGTGTCTAAAGGTACCGTTACACTAAACGATTTACCAACGATCACGACTAGCGATACGACCTGGCCGTGATCGTTGGTAAGTCATTGTGTGGTCGCTGGAGAGCTGTCACACACAGCTCTCCAGCGACCAACGATGCCGAAGTCCCCGGGTAACCAGGGTAAACATCGGGTTACTAAGCGCAGGGCCGCACTTAGTAACCCGATGTTTACCCTGGTTACCATTGTAAATGTAAAAAAAAAAAAACAGTACATACTTACATTCCGGTGTCTGTCACGTCCCTCGCCGTCAGCTTCCCGCACTGACTGTGAGCGCCGGCCGTAAAGCAGAGCACAGCGGTGACGTCACCGCTGTGCTCTGCTTTTACTTTACGGCCGGCGCTCACAGTCAGTGCGGGAAGCTGACGGCGAGGGACGTGACAGACACCGGAATGTAAGTATGTACTTTTTTTTTTTTTTTTTTACATTTACAATGGTAACCAGGGTAAACATCGGGTTACTAAGCGCGGCCCTGCGCTTAGTAACCCGATGTTTACCCTGGTTACAAGCGAACACATCGCTGGATCGGTGTCACACACATCGATCCAGCAATGACAGCAGGTGATCCAGCGACGAAATAAAGTTCTGGACTTCTAGCTCCAACCAGCGATGTCACAGCAGGATCCTGATCGCTGCTGCGTGTCAAACACAACGAGATCGCTATCCAGGATGCTGCAACGTCACGGATCGCTGTCGTTCTCGTTGGAAAGTTGCTCAGTGTGACGGTACCTTAAGACTGCCTTCTGGACATCTGTCAAGTCAGCTGTCTTCCCCATGATTGTGAAGCCTACTGAAACAGACTAAGGGACCTTTTAAAACACTTACAAAGCCTTTGCAGGTTTTTTTTTTTGTTAATTATTCTAATTAACTGAGATAATGACTTTTGGGTTTTCATTGGCTGTAAGCCAGAATCATCAACATTAACAGAAATAAACACTTGAAATTGATCATTCTGTTTGTAATGACTCTATAGAATATACGAGTATGAGTTTCACTTTTTGTATTGAAAAACTGAAGTAAATTAACTTTTTGATGATATTCTAATTTTGTAACAAGTACTTGTATGTGATGTGGTGTAATATGGGGTATAGAATACCACACAAATATATTGAATACTCGGGTGCTAAACTTTAAAAAAAAAGTTTTTTGCAAAAAATGTTCTTTTATATTTTCAAGTACCGTAGTTTTTAAAGTATCTCCAAGATCCTATCCCAATATCTAGTAAGTGTAATAATAATAATATTAGCAATCACCTCCAATTAGTAATGTAGTATAGTTCTTCTGATTTGGTATGTCGCTTACACCAGAGGTGTCAAACTGCATTCCTCGAGGGCCGCCAACAGGTCATGTTTTCAGGATTTCCTTGTATTGCACAGGTGATAATTTAATCACCTGCACAGAATGATTCCAGCACCTTGTGGAATGCTAAGGAAATCCTGAAAACATGACCTGTTGGCGGCCCTCGAGGAATGCAGTTTGACACCTCTGGCTTACACCATATGCAGGGCATTGCAGTAGCTTAGGTATCCATGGCTATGACCTTATAGTGACAGTTACCGTATTTGTTATTGGTCATAATCATCGATACCTAAGCTACTGCAATGCCCTGCACATGGGGTAAGCGACATCACAAATCAGAAGAACTATGCTACATTTCTAATTAGAGGTATTTGCTAATAATATTACACTTTCTACATATTGAATTCCAATTTCTCCTGTCCCACTGCCTCAGTGTCGCTCTAACCTCCGTCCTCCAAGCCCCGGCAACGTGTCACCCTAACCCTCTGCCTCACTTTCCTGGCTTGTAACCTCCTGTCCCATTGTCTGATGGAGTGGTGTAAGGCCACCACTACTGGACTCTGGAGATGTGTTCTGTGCAGTGATGGATCGCACTTCTCTATCTGCGTCTGATGGAGGAGTCTGGGTTTGGTGATTCCAGGGCGTTCCTCCCGACTGCATTGTGCCCCTGTACATATGGTGGAGGATAATGCTATGGGCTTAGCCTCAGCCCCTTTGTTCCAGTGAAGGAAAATCTCAAAGTGTAAGTCCATTTTCTTTCTTATTTTTCATATTTAGAAGGCACTTGATTTGCCTGTAGATCAGTGATGGTGCAGGTCCTGAGTTCCCCACCAGTTGCCCACTAGACCCCTGAGAAGTGTGCAGCTCAGCAGACAGGAGCGTACAGTTCCTATCTGAGAGTACACACAGGCTGGAGTACTGATTTAATAGAAAGCATTGGTTGTGTATTTGCTTTTTATTGAACTGCAGCCATTCTGTGTGCGCTTTCAGACTTGTTTTCTGAGCTGCATAATTGGTGGGGGTCTTTGATCATCTCTACTGATGTGCAGATAATTGAAGGGCCTGCTAAATCCAAATAATTAGGAAAAGGACATAGTAGACAACTGTAGCTTCAGCTCTGTGGGAACAGCTTGGTGAAGACCCTTATCTGTTCTCAATGACTGTGCCCAGAGCAGGAGATCCATAAAGACATGGAGGGAGGAACATGTGCGGTTGCGCAGAGCCTAGACCCCATGCTATAATGGAGTTTGTGAGCCCAGCCTTCCCCCAGCATCAGAGTCTAAGGCCATGTGCACACGTTCAGGATTTTTAGCGTTTTTTTCGCGTTTTTTCGCTATAAAAACGTGATAAAAACGCGAAAAAAACGCTAACATATGCCTCCTATTATTTACAAGGTATTCCGCATTTTTTGTGCAAATGTTGCGATTTTTTTCCGCGAAAAAATCGCATAGCGGAAAAAAAAGCAACATGTTCATTAAAAATGCGGAATTGCAGGGATTCCGCACACCTAGGAGTCCATTGATCTGCTTACTTCCCGCACGGGGCTGTGCACACCATGCGGGAAGTAAGCAGATTATGTGCGGTTGGTACCCAGGGTGGAGGAGAGGAGACTCTCCTCCACGCACTGGGCACCATATAAGTGGTCAAAAAATAAGAAATAAAATAAAAAATAGTCCTATACTCACCCTCGATGTCCCGCGCAGTGTTCCCGCCTCACCGCTGCACGCTGCCGTTCGGTTCCTGTAGCTGATGTGCGGCGAAGGACCTTGCCGATGACGTCACTGTCCTGTGATTGGTCGTGAGCGGTCATGTGACCGTGACGTCACGGAAGGCCCTGTGCGCACAGACCAGCTATAGGAAGAGGAGCCGGACGCCGGTGAGGAGATGTCTGGGTGAGTATAAGCATTTTTTTATTTTTTTTATTATTTTTAAACATTCTATCTTTTACTATAGATGCTGCATAAGCTGCATCTATAGTAAAAAGTTGGTCACACTTGTCAAACGCTATGTTTGACAAGTGTGACCAACTTGTCAGTCAGTTTTCCAAGCGATGCTACAGATCGCTTGGAAAACTTTAGCATTCTGCAAGCTAATTACGCTTGCAGAATGCTAAAAAAACCGCGAAAAAAACGCAAAAAAAAAAATGCGGATTTCTTGCAGAAAATTTCCGGTTTTCTTCAGGAAATTTCTGCAAGAAATCCGCAACGTGTGCACATGGCCTAAAGGCCCCGTCTCACTTAGCGACGCTAAAGCGATCCCGACAACGATACGACCTGTCAGGGATCGTTGCTGCGTCGCTATGTGGTCGCTAGTGAGATGTCAAACAGTGAGATCTCCAACGATCGCAGCTGCGAACTCACTGTTTGACATCTCACCAGCGACCTGTAGCGACCTGTACAACGATGTCACATGGGAGCTATTATGACGATTCAGTGTCTGAGTCGTCAACAAGGTCGTTGGTAAGGTGTCAAACACAGCGATGTGTGCTACCCAGCGGGACCTCAACGATCAAAAAAAGGTCCAGGCCATTCCGACACGACCAGCGATCTCACAGCAGGGGCTGGTCGCTGCTACGTGTCACACATAGCGAGATCGCTACTGAGGTCGCTGTTGCGTCACAAAACTTGTGACTCAGCAGCGATCTCGCTAGCGATCTCGCTTAGTGAGACGGGGGCTTAACTCCACAAATGCTCTTCTAATTGAAAGGGCAGAAATCCCCACAGAGAGCCGTTATATCTGCAGAGGGGTGACTCCATATTAATGCTATGAATGTAAGTGGAGGACAGGAAAGCTTGTGGATTTGGGGGGGGGGTCACATTTTTTTTTTTAACATTATTTATTAGTATATCATTGATGTCCTTTACTCTCGTTTTTGGAGCCCTGAATTCCTCAGTGCAGTAGACTCATCATCACAATTATCTCTTGTTTTAGTTTTCTAATATGGAGAACCTGGATCCGGGCTCCACCAGTCAAGAGAAGCCGAGACCGTGCCGTAGGACAGCGCAAGTGGATCAGCCCAGAAACGCCATTCCTGCAGCTCCAGAATCGGATAAAGACTCGGGTTACTCAGGTACGACAAACAAATTACTAAGTCAAGTAGTGTTTGTTACCCGCACGCCTTGTATCGGCTTATCTATTACTCCTTGGCTCTCTGGTTTGATTGTAAGTTACCATTATTGATGACTGCACTTAATGGATCTGCAGTAAGGCCTCTTTCACATTTCCGTCTTTTGCTGTCCGTCGCAATGCGTCATTCTGTGCAAAAAAGGCATTCTGCAAAGTTGCCCGCAGGATGCGTTTTTTGCCCATAGACTTGTATTGCCGACGGATCATACGTCGCGTCCGTCGTGCACTGGATGCGTCGGTATTTGGCGGACCGTCGTATCGAAAAAACGTTCAAGGGAACATTTTTTCTTACGTCGGATCCTGCAATTCCTACCACGCATGCGCGGCCGTAACTCCGCCCCCTCCTCCCCGGGACTTTAACCCCTTCCCGACCTTTGACGCATACGCAGCGTCATGAAAGTCGGTACCAATCCGACCTGTGACGCACCGTATGCGTCATGGAGGGATCGCGTCCCTGCAGATCGGGTGAAAGAGTTAACTCCAATTTCACCCGATCTGCAGGGACAGGGGGAGTTGTACTTTAGCCCAGGGGGGGTGGCTTTGCCCCCACGTGGCTACGATCGCTCTGATTGGCTGTTGAAAGTGCAACAGCCAATCAGAGCAATTTGCAATATTTCACCTATGAAAATGGTGAAATATTGCAATCCAGCCATGGCCAATGCTGCAATATCATCGGCCATGGCTGGAAATCCTGATCTGCCCCCCCCCCCCCACTGCCACCGATCTGCTCCCCGGTCCTTCGTTCAGTCCGGTACTCCCCTGCGTCCGCCTGTCCGCTCCCCCGTCCTAGTGTCCGCTCCCCCCTGTGCTCCGATCCACCCCCCTGTGCTCCGATTCACCCCCCCACCACCCCTTCATACTTACCGATCCTCCCGGAGTCGGTCCGTCTTCTCCCTGGGCGCCACCATCTTCCAAAATGGCAGGCGCATGCGCAGTGCGCCCGCCGAATCTGCCGGCCGGCAGATTCGTTCAATGTACATTTTGATCACTGTGATATAACCCATCACAGTGATCAAAATAAAAAAAATAGTAAATGAACCCCCCCCTTTATCACCCCCATAGGTAGGGACAATAATAAAATTAAGAAAATATATATATATTTTTTTTCCACTAGGGTTAGGGTTAGGGGTAGGGGTAGGGTTAGGGGTAGACTTAGGGGTAGAGTTAGGGGTAGGGGTAGGGCTAGGGTAAGGCTATGTGCACACGTATTCTGGTACTCTGCGGATTTTTCCGCAGCGGATCAAATCCGCAGTGCAAAACCGCTGCGGATTTACCGCGGATTTACCACGGTTTTTCTGCAGATTTCACTGCGGTTTTACAACTGCGTTTTCTATTGGAACAGTTGTAAAACCGCTGCGGAATCTGCAGAAAGAAGTGACATGCTGCGGAATGTAAACCGCTGCGTTTCCACGCAATTTTTTCCGCAGCATGTGCACAGCGTTTTTTGTTTCCCATAGCTTTACATTCAACTGTAAACTCATGGGAAACTGCTGCGGACCCACAGCTGCGGAAACACTGCTGCGGACCCGCAGCTGCGGAAACGCTGCTGCGGACACGCTGCTGCAGATCCGCAGCGTTTTCCACAGTGTTTTCCGCAGCGTGTGCACATACCCTTAGAATTAGGCTATGTGCACATGGTGCGGATTTGGCTGCGGATCCGCAGCGGATTGGCCACTGCAGATTCGTAGCAGTGTTCCATCAGGTTTACAGTACCATGTAAACCTATGGAAAACCAAATCCGCTGTGCCCATGGTGCGGAAAATACCACGCAGAAATGCTGCGTTGTATTTTCCGCAGCATGTCAATTCTTTGTGTGGATTCCGCAGCGTTTTACACCTGTTCCTCAATAGCAATCCGCAGGTGTAATCCGCACAAAAAACACTGGAAATCTGCGGTAAATCTGCATGTAAAACGCAGTGCCTTTTACCTGCGGATTTTTCAAAAATGGTGCGAAAAAAATCTCACACGAATCCGCAACGTGGGCACATAGCCTTAGGGTTAGGGTTGGAATTAGAGTTAGGGTTGGAATTAGGGCTAGGGTTGGAATTAGGGTTAAGATTAGGCTTGTGGTTAGGGTTATGGTTAGGGTTAGGGGTGTGTTGGGGTTAGGGTTGTGGTTAGGGTTAGGATTAGCGTTAGGGTTGGGATTAGGGTTAGGGGTGTGTTGGGGTTAGGGTTGTGGTTAGGGGTGTGTTGGGGTTAGGGTTGTGATTAGGGTTATGGCTAGAGCTGGCATTAAGGTTAGGGGTGTGTTGGGGTTAGAATTGAGGGGTTTCCATTGTTTAGGCACATCAGGGGTCTCCAAACGCAACATGGCGCCACCATTGATTCCAGCCAATCTTGCGTTCAAAAAGTCAAATGGTGCTCCCTCCCTTCCGGGCCCTGACGTGCGCCCAAACAGTGGTTTACCCCACATATGGGGTACCAGCATACTCAGGACAAACTGGGCAACAACTATTGGGGTCCAATTTCTCCTGTTACCCTTGTGAAAATAAAAAATTGTGGGCTAAAAAATCATTTTTGAGAAAAGAAAAATTATTTTTTATTTTCATGGCTCTGCGTTATAAACTTCTGTGAAGCACTTGGGGGTTCAAAGTGCTCACCACATATCTAGATAAGTTCCTTGGGGGGGTCTAGTTTCCAAAATGGGGTCACTTGTGGGGGGCATCCACTGTTTAGGCACATCAGGGGCTCTGCAAACGTAACATGATGCCCGCAGGCCATTCCATCAAAGTCTGCAATACAAAGCGTCACTACTTCCCTTCCGAGCCCCGGCATGTGCCCAAACAGTGGTTTTCCCCCACATATGGGGTATCAGCGTACTCAGGAGAAACTGGACAACAACTTTTAGGGTCAAATTTCTCCTGTTACGCTTGGGAAAATAAAAAATTGAGGGCTAAAAAATCATTTTTGAGAAAAGAAAAATTATTTTTTATTTTCATGGCTCTGCGTTATAAATTTCTGTGAAGCACTTGGGGGTTCAAAGTGCTCACCACACATCTAGATTAGTTCCTTGGGAGGTCTAGTTTCCAAAATGGGGTCACTTGTCGGGGAGCTCCAATGTTTAGGCACACAGGGGCTCTCCAAACGCGACATGGTGTCCGCTAATGATTGGAGCTAATTTTCCATTCAAAAAGCCAAATGGCGTGCCTTCCCTTCCGAGCCCTGCCGTGCGCCCAAACAGTGGTTTACCCCCACATATGGGGTATCATCGTACTCAGGAGAAATTGCCCAACAAATTTTAGGATCCATTTTCTCCTGTTGCCCATGTGAAAATGAAAAAATTGAGGCTAAAAGAAATTTTGTGTGAAAAAAAAGTACTTTTTCATTTTTATGGATCAATTTGTGAAGCACCTGAGGGTTTAAAGTGCTCACTATGCTTCTAGATAAGTTCCTTGGGGGGTCTAGTTTCCAAAATGGGCTCACTTGTGGGGGAGCTCCAATGTTTAGGCACACAGGGGCTTTCCAAACGTGACATGGTGTCCGCTAACGATGGAGATAATTTTTCATTCAAAAATTCAAATGGCGCTCCTTCCCTTCCGAGCCTTACCATGTGCCCAAACAGTGGTTTACCCCCACATGTGAGGTATAGGTGTACTCAGGAGAAATTGCCCAACAAATTTTAGGATCCATTTTATCCTGTTGCCCATGTGAAAATGAAAAAATTGAGGCTAAAATAATTTTTTTGTGAAAAAAAAGTACTTTTTCATTTTTACAGATCAATTTGTGAAGCACCTGGGGGTTTAAAGTGCTCACTATGCCTCTAGATAAGTTCCTTGTGGGGTCTAGTTTCCAAAATGGGGTCACTTGTGGGGGAGCTCCAATGTTTAGGCACACGGGGGCTCTCCAAACGCAACATGGTGTCCGCTAAAGATTGGAGCCAATTTTTCCTTCAAAAAGTCAAATGGCGCTCCTTCCCTTCCGAGCCCTGCCGTGAGCCCAAACAGTGGTTTAGCCCCACATATGAGGTATCAGCGTACTCAGGACAAATTACACAACAACCTTCGTGGTCCAGTTTCTCCTTTTACCCTTGGGAAAATAAAAAAATTGTTTCTAAAAAATCATTTTTGTGACTAAAAATTTAAATGTTCATTTTTTCCTTCCATGTTGCTTCTGCTGCTGTGAAGCACCTGAAGGGTTAATAAACTTCTTGAATGTGGTTTTGAGCACCTTGAGGGGTGCAGTTTTTAGAATGGTGTCACTTTTGGGTATTTTCAGCCATATAGAACCCTCAAACTGACTTCAAATGTGAGGTGGTCCCTAAAAAAAATGGTTTTGTAAATTTTGTTGTAAAAATGAGAAATCACTGGTCAAATTTTAACCCTTATAACTTCCTAGCAAAAAAAAATTTTGTTTCCAAAATTGTGCTGATGTAAAGTAGACATGTGGGAAATGTTATTTATTAACTATTTTGTGTCACATAACAACACTCTGGTTTAACAGGATAAAAATTCAAAATGTGAAAATTGCAAAATTTTCAAAATTTTCGCCAAATTTCCGTTTTTTTCACAAATAAACTCAGAAATTATCGACCTAAATTTACCACTAACATGAAGCCCAATATGTCACGAAAAAAACAGTCTCAGAACCGCTAGGATCCGTTGAAGCGTTCCTGAGTTATTACCTCATAAAGGGACACTGGTCAGAATTGCAAAAAACGGCCAGGTCATTAAGGTCAAAATAGGCTGGGTCATGAAGGGGTTAAAATGGACAGCAGATGCGTTGAAAAACTGCATCCGCTGCCCACGTTGTTCTGAATTTTCACAACGTCCGTCGCGCCGACGCTTTGTGACGGCCCCGTACCGACGGAAATGTGAAAGAAGCCTTAGTCAGCAGTTATACTCTTTATGTGTCAGACTGGGCTTTACGCACGGTCTGTACTCACGGGTGTTTTGGGTTGTGGTTTTTTGTTTTGTTTTTTTGTGCAAAAGTGTCTTCCTGTTGTCTCCTTCCATGACCACCGTTCTTGATTAGTGTTCCTCTGGTTATGGATGCATGAGCCAAGGGCTGTGTAGTCTTCTTTCGGTCTGTCTGACCTCCCTCAGGATAGCTTTGTTTTACAGCATTTGCCTCGAGGAGCCAGAGTCCTGAATTTTCTTTTATATATAGTTTGTGTAATTGTGGAATGATGATCACCCTTGTCCTTTCCAACTTTTCTCATGTTTATAATATGTTTTCTGAAGGTCTTTTTCCCCTCCTCCCTGTCCCCATGTCTTGCCCTATTGGGGGAGCTATCGCTCGGATCTCTGAATTTCTTAATATAACTTTTCTAAATAATCTTTTGATTTATTTCTAATATAATTATTTTAATGAAAAATAGAATTAATAGTTTTACTGCCATTTTATTAATACTTAAGTTGTACTACAACTTAGGGCAGAATTATAAGCAACACAGCAGATAATATTATAGTAACGCCATACACACATTCCTGCATCCTTACAATATAAACACAGCATTTTACTGGGGAGGTAGAGGAAGGATGGGGGAAAGAACCAGGGAGGACAGGAAGGGATGGCAAGGAGGGGAAAATGAGGGGGAAATTACGGGGAAACGACAGGGAGGAGGAGGGAAGGGGAGGATGCGGAAGGGACGGGAGGAGGGGAAAACGACGGGGAGGGCGGGAAATGACGGGGGAAGGGATGGGGAGGAGGGGGAAATGACGGCGGAAGGGACGGAGAAGAGGGGGAAATGACAGGGAGGAGGGGGAAATAATGGGGTAAGGGATGGGGAGGAGGGGAAATGACGGGGAAAGGGATGGGGAGGAGGGGGAAATGACGGCGGAAGAGACGGAGAAGAGGGGGAAATGACAGGGAGGAGGGGGAAATAATGGGGTAAGGGATGGGGAGGAGGGGAAACGACGGGGAGGAGGGGGAAATGACGGGGGATGGGGAGGAGGGGGAAACGACAAGGGTTGGGGAGGAAAGGGAAAAGACGGGGAGGAGGTAACAGGAGCCTGTCTCTTCATTATTGGGGGCTGTCATGTACCCGGCCTGTCTCTTCCTTTTTGGGGGCTGTCGTGTGTACAATGCCCTTTCACCATTATCGGGGGCTGGCCTTCTGCCAGCTCATTGACAGCCCTCACCTAGGCATTGTGGTCATATTGTGCCAAAGTGACACACTGTGAAGTAGAATGGCCTTGACAGCAGTGCCACGTCAGTGCCCATTGTCAGCTGTAT
Organism: Ranitomeya variabilis; assembly: GCF_051348905.1. Classification (NCBI taxonomy): domain Eukaryota; kingdom Metazoa; phylum Chordata; class Amphibia; order Anura; family Dendrobatidae; genus Ranitomeya; species Ranitomeya variabilis. The sequence goes on along the minus strand of NC_135232.1, from coordinate 715,894,757 downwards.
GATGTGCTGTGTGTCTGTGCCAAGCCGTTGCCGTATCTTGCGCCTGATACGTTTTCTCTTTCTGTAGATGTTGCATCTGAGTGCCTGAGTTCTGTGGAGCCGACTGACGCAGAGGAATGTGTCCCATCATCTTTGCACTGGAGCACGACGCGTCCTCTGTCCCACCATCCTCCTCTGCTGGTCCTGAAGAATTTGCTAGTTGATCAGGTATGACAGGTTACATATGGATGTTACAGCTAATATATTATTACATTTTACACAATTAATATCCATGTGCATCAACCCCAATAATGTCACTACCCACAAGTGAACATGTTGGCTCCACCTCAAGGTGTGAAGGGTTTCCCATGTTTCAGCCATAGCGGAGACTGATGTGTACTGAACGTTGCAATCTACTGTGTCTGCAAAGCATCACACTCACTTTCATGTGTTCACTATGGGGAGTGCATAGAAAAGTCAGACCCCCTTTTGTCCTCCTTGATTTAGATTCCTCGATCATCACCCTCCTCCTCTGCTTGTATGCCTCTGTCGCCTCTCTCCTTCTCTGGTCGCAGCCTTCTGTCTTCTTCCTCCTCCGGTTGCAACCCTGTGTCGCCGCCCTTCTCATATTACAGCTCCCTTCTTCTCTTGTCGCCGCCTTTTTTTCCTCTGGTCGCAGCCCTTTTTTCTCTGGTCGTGGCCCTTTTTTCTTTTTTTTTTCTCTGGTCGCGGCCCTTTTTTCTCTGGTCGCTGCCCTTTTTTCTCTGGTCGCGGCCCTTTTTCTCTGGTCGCCCCATTTATTTCTCTGGTCACCCCCCCTCTTTCTCTGATCGCAGCCCTCTGGCCGTCCCCCCTCTTTCTCTGGCCATCGCCCCCCTTCTTTCTCTGGCCTCCCCCGTCTTTCTTTGGCCACCCCCGTCTTTCTATCACCTCTCCCCACCTTTTTCTCTGATTGCTTCCCTCTGTCTGCCCTCCTTTTTTTCTGTCTGGCCTCCCTCCTTTTTCTCTGGCCGTCCCCTTTTTTCTCTGGCCGCCCCCCTTTTTCTCTGGCCGCCCCCCTCTTTCTCGGGTAACTTCCCTCTTTCTCTGGTCACCTCCTTCTTTCTCTGGCAGTCCCCCCTCTTTCTCTGGCTGTCCCCCCTCTTTCTCTGGCTGTCCCCGCTCTTTCTCTGGCTGTCCCCCCTCTTTCTCTGGCTGTCCCCCCTCTTTCTCTAGCCATCCCCCCTCTTTCTCTGGCCTTCCCCCCTTTTTCTCTGGTCGCCGTCCTCTTTCTCTGGTTGCCGCCCTCTTTCTTTCTCTGGTCGCAGCCCACTGGTCGCAACCCTCTTTCTCTGGTCGCCTCCCTCTTTCTCTGGTCGCAGCCCACTGGTGGCCCCCCCTTTCTCTGATCGCCTTCCCCTTTCTCTGATAGCTCCCTTTTTCTTTGGTTGCTCCCTTCTTTCTCTGGTCGCCCCTGACTTACTCTGGTCACTGTTTTCTGGTCGCCTCCTTCTGGTTGTAGCATTTCATCGTCATACGCACCCTACTGGCAGCAGCAGCTTTTCAGTCATTTTTTACAGAAGTCTGGTGTGTTTCGATCTTTCTTATTTTTTCTTCCAGGGGTCCGGACCTGACCCTCATATCCAGTCATGGGCCGGCCGGCCGTCTTTTCAGTTGCTCCCAACTTCTTCACAAATCCTGGTTTTCCCCCCATCAATACCTTCTACGAAGTCTCAGCCTGTCTGTAAAAAGTACCTGCCGATCCTGAACTCTTACACCAAGATCGCCCCACATCCATGTCAACTTTCCTCCAATGTAACCCATCCAAACACCAACAAGAGGGCGGCTAATCCGTCCCACCACATCCAGGCCAAGAGGCTAGCCCCAGGATTACAGCGTTTCACAGCTAAAGGAAATGCAGCGTCCGCTGTCCCCAAGAGCCATGTACAGAAGTCTGTAGTGCTGAGCGATGAAGTGTCATGTTGTGAGCTGGATCTAACAACTTCACCAAAAGGCACCAATGATACTGCGAGCAGAGTCAGAGGAGACCCTCACACAGTGTCCTCATACAGTATTTCACGTAGTGAAGATGGGACGCTGCCTGCCCACCAGCAACAGAACAAAAGCCGACGATTTCACAACACACTGGATGTTTTACGCCGCTCCGGATTGTTGAGCATTGCCATGAAAACGAAAGAACTGGCCCGACTCAACCAGGCCACGCAGGTGGAGCTGGAGAGACTGCAGGAGCAGGTAGCCATCTACTCCAGGGCTGTCTGCAGCAAAAACCCCGACGACTGGCAGATGTTACACAACTCACTGGCGGGAAGTCACATGCTAGTCGGAGAGATTGACATGTGACGCAGGAGCTTCATCTCTTACGTCATCTTCTCGCTCCTCTTCTGGAATATTTGCTGCTATCCAGATATAAGGCCTCCCTGCTACTTCTGAGGTAACAGGAAGGTCTGAACATAAATCCGTCCGGCCGCACAGCCAGCTGCCGTCAGGATAATCTGTAGCAACTGCATTTCCTCATGGGAGCAGAGCTAGCAACATAGGGAAGCACATTCTCTATAGAAACAACTCGTTTATGAGATTTATCCAGATAAAGCTCTGCAACAAGCTGAGATGACCCGCAGAATTTAGTCTTCTGTGTCATGTCCAAGGGAAGAATAGCTGGCAGCTGAAGTGCATGAATACTGTAATACTGGTCACACTCAGTAACACCCTAATAAGGGTAAGTTCACACAGGACTTTTTTGCTGCGTATTTTTGCTGCATATTTTTGCTGCGTATTTTATGCCAATTTTCAGCTGCTTACAGATGCGTTTTTTGTGCGTTTTTTTGTCTATTTGTGCATGATAATAAAGTTGAGTGACCCCAGTGGAGCTTAGCATCGCCTTCATCCCAGCGGGGGAACAATTTACGGCGAATTACATGCCATGCATCTGCCTTTTTTTGACGATCACTGTAGTTTGGGCAAGCTACATCCCAAATTACAGGCATTGCTTCCACCTTGGAAAAATAAATGAAAAAGTAATTACCAAATGCAAGATGAAATGAAGCCAACATTCATGACAAGGAAGATACATACACATGCAGAACACATAAACATGTACATAACAGCACATGAGCATCGCAAAGTGTACCATTGCAAACAATCGGATAGATAGATATATCACAAATTAAAAAAAATATTACCTCCATGATTAGTTGGGAAACATTAATGCTCATCCTCCTATACCAAGACATGGCTAACACCTCACTACCAGAAACTCCCTCACAATAGATCACAATCAGGACACCTCACAATGGCTCTTCACACCTCACAATGGCTCTTCACACCTCACTACCAGGAACTCCCTCACAATAGATCACAAACAGGACACCTCACAATGGCTCTTCACACCTCACAATGGCTCACAATGGCTCTTCACACCTCACTAACCACACCCCTAAGCTCTTGGCTGTGAGATCACTTCCTGCTGGCCATGATTTTTCTGCACAAAAAACGCAGCAAATAATGCTACATGCGTTTTTGCAGTGTTTTTTCCATCACCCATTCAAGTCAATGGGTGAAAAAACGCAGCAAAAACGCTGAAAGAAGTGACATGCCCTATGTCCAAAAAACGCAGCAAAGCAGAAAATACTGATCAAACAAAAACCAATGTGCGTGCATGAGATTTCTGAAATCTCATAGGCTTTGCTGGTACTGTGAAAAGCAGCTGAAAATTAGCATAAAAAAACACAGCAAAAATACACAGCAAAAAAGTCCTGTGTGAACGTACCCTAAATGTACAATTTCATCCATGGGACGTTCAGTCACCCGGTGTCATAGACTTCCAGTGTACTGGGTGCAGATATAGCCATCCTCTACCTCTATTTCTGTTGTTCTACTCCGTGTTTCCCTCACCATTAGGAGCACTTGTCAGCTCAGACATGACTTGAGAGTAGCCATAGACTGCTCCTTTATATTATTATAGGGCAATGTGAACTGTGGTCTGCGCCTCCCTACTGTTCACTAAGGTTAGTAAGGATGGATACCTGGGCCCAGCACGGTAGGAGGCCTCCTGTATGTAATGGATATGGAGGGACGCTTGTTTTTCAGAGACCCCATAATTAGGTGCACGTTACCTCATGGTCACTGTAGGAATGAAACCTCTTTCCAGCAAAAGATTATAACAAAGTGAAGCCAAATGGGTAACTCTGTACTTCATCAGGATTGTGGAAGCTAAATACAGGCCATACACCCCGCGTGCAGCCTGTATGAAGAAATTAATTCTAGAGTTGTATGTAAAATCCACAAGTGTCCTGCCGCTGTAACGGCCACAGAAGGAAAAGCATCATGTCAGCATTATAACCAGGTTACTGCAATGTTATATGTTGTAAGGTACTGCATGCCCTGCAAATTAGTAATTCCGAGGCGGCGTACGCGTGACTGAGCCTGGCAGCGTGCTCGTGACTGAGCCAGGCGGGGTGAGCGTGACTGAGCCAGGTGGGGTGAGCGTGACTGAGCCAGGCGGCGTGCGCGTGACTGAGCCAGGCAACGTGCGTGTGACTGAACCAGGCGGCGTGCGCGTGACTGAGCCAGGCGGCGTGCGCGTGACTGAGCCAGGCGGCGTGCGCGTGACTGAGCCAGGCGGCGTGACGGAGCCAGGCGGCGTGCGCGTGACGGAGCCAGGCGGCGTGCGCGTGACGGAGCCAGGCGGCGTGCACGTGACTGAGCCAGGCGGCGTGCGCGTGACTGAGCCAGGCGGCGTGCGCGTGACCGAGGCAGGCGGCGTGCGCGTGACCGAGCCAGGCGGCGTGCGCGTGACCGAGCCAGGCGGCGTGCGCGTGACCGAGCCAGGCGGCATGCGCGTGACCGAGCCAGGCGGCATGCGCGTGACCGAGCCAGGCGGCGTGCGCGTGACCGAGGCAGGCGGCGTGCGCGTGACCGAGCCAGGCGGCATGCGCGTGACTGAGCCAGGCGGCGTGCGCATGACTGAGCCAGGCGGCGTACAGGTAGTAGGTAACCACATGGCACTGGTTCTGCTCACCTTGGTTCCCACTGTTTGCCTCCCAGCCTAGGGGATATCTGTGATCTATGGGTGCTTGCATAGAAACCACTACAGACAATGTGATCTGCTCCAATGGCAGTACCCGAGTCCACAGTGGTGTTTGATGAGCCAACAGTACTTTTCTAGGAAATTTGAAGGGATGTTAATGAGAAGATCACAACACATCGATTGAGATTCAGTGGAGCCGAATAACTGGTGACTGACGGATACAGATTAGTAAAACAAAAGACAAATGTCGGGGTCCCAACAAAACATGGATGTGTGAAGTATGATCCTTTACATTGTTTCCTGATAGATAGAGATGGTGAATGTAACCATAATTACACGGAATATTGCCAGCATTATAGGTGCACACATGACCTTATATTGCATTCTGTGCACCCTGCTGCCTGCCTCCCTATAGGCCCTCACATCTACTAGATGGTGACATGATGGAGCCTGTGCTGCACACTGACAGTACGGGGCAGTGGATATCCACTCTCAGAGTAGAGGAGTCAGGGAGGTCTAGCTGGGAAAATCTCACTGCTGCCAGCCCTGGCCACCAGTGGAAATGACGGGAGCCGCGGGGAGCTGAGTCATGGCAGCAGCCGAGCAAAGAGCTTTGCTCTAGTTAAATGTCATGATCTACAAGATAATTCTGTGTGACAGACGTGCACTAATCGCATCAGACAGATAACAGCCGTCCAATCACACAGCTGGAGCGCTGCATCAATTATTCAGACTATTCCAAGATGAAGGTGCCAGGACTAGATCGAGACCCTCAGGGACAACGTTCTCAGTCACTGGTGACCTGGGAGAAAAGGGAGCTGTCACAATAGGCTTATTGCATCTTCATATTGGAGGGTTACGTGCTGCTGCCACCATAAGATATTCATTGTGTGGCAATGGAAAATAAGCACATCATGCATGACCAGCTCTACCCTCCCCTAGTGTATCCTCACCACATCCCCTGTAGACTGTGAGCCCTCACGGGCAGGGTCCTCTCTCCTTCTGTACTTGTGTGTGCCTTGTAGTGTTCATGTTTATTGTACTTGTCTATGTATGCCCCTTTTTCACATGTAAAGCGCCATGGAATAAATGGCGCTATAAAAATGAATAATAATCATCAAAGTGTTTTTTGGCGGCTGGGGATGCTTACCTATGCTGGATAAGTCCACTGACTGCATGAGATCTGAAGATGATGGGTGTGCTACTCTTCCTCTTTGTCAATTATTCAGAACTGCATTGCCCCTAGTCCTAGTCTTAATAAATATCTTGTAGTTTACAACTCTACTGTTGTGTCTGCTACTCTTCCTTCCATAACATATTAGTGCTGCTCCAGTATTCAAGTGTGATGGTGACTGTGTTTATACTGGGCTGTGCTACAATCTTTCCTCATGAGAAAACCTTTAAGCGATTGACCTAAAGCAAGCCTATGGCCGGCGTCACACTGGCGAGTTTTACGGACGTAAGAGCGCAGAAACTACGTCCGTAAAACTCGCATTAAATACGGCACAATTATTCTCAATGGGGCTGCTCCTATCAGCCGTATATTACGGTTCAGTATTATACGGCTTTCTACGGCCGTACAAAATCGCAGCATGCTGCGTTTGTCAGCGTATTGCGCAAATAATACGCCAATGAAAGTCTATGGGGGCGAGAAAAATACGGATTCCACACGGACCTGCAGTGTGACTTGCGAGAAATACGCAGCGGTGTTAGTGAAAAGTCGGTAATTCAATTGCCGGCTTTTTCCTTCTCCTTCACAAACCCGACATGATATGAGACATGGTTTACATACAGTAAACCATCTCATATCCCCATTTTTTTTGCATATTCCACACTACTAATGTTAGTAGTGTGTATGTGCAAAATGTGGGCGCTGTAGCTGCTAAAATAAAGGGTTAAATGGCGGAAAAAATTGGCGTGGGCTCCCGCGCAATTTTCTCCACCAGAATGGTAAAGCCAGTGACTGAGGGCAGATATTAATAGCCAGGAGAGGGTCCATGGTTACTGGCCCCCCCTGGCTAAAAACATCTGCCCCCAGCCACCCCAGAAAAGGCACATCTGGAAGATGCGCCTATTCTGGCACTTGGCCACTCTCTTCCCACTCCCTGTAGCGGTGGGATATGGGGTAATGAAGGGTTAATGCCACCTTGCTATTGGAAGGTGACATTAAGCCAGATTAATAATGGAGAGGCGTCAATTATGACACCTATCCATTATTAATCCAATTGTTGGAAAGGGTTAAAAAACACACACACACATGATTAAAAAGGATTTTAATGAAATAAACACAGCGGTTGTTGTAATAATTTATTGTTCTCGCAATCCATTTGCAAACCCTCGCTTGGCAAAATAATAAACGCACAATATACATACCTTCTGGTGAACCGTCTCGTCCCACGAGGTAATCCATCTGAAGGGGTTAACTAATATTACAGGCAGGAGCCCTGCAAATGCAGCTGTGCTCCGTGCCTGTAATCCCCGGCGAATGAATGAAATGTAGGTCAATGACCTACATTTCCTTCAGTCGCGGTGATGCGCCCCCTGGTGGATGTCCTCATATGACCTGGAGCGTGGGAAAAAGTTCCCAGGCTGCAGTTCATGAGAACATCCACCAGAGGGCGCCTCACCGCGACTCAATGTAAGTACAGATCCAGCTTTCCTTTCAGCACCCGGGGATTACAGGCACCAGCGAGTGGTTTCTTGCAGCTCGTGCCTGTAATATTAGTTAACCCCTTCAGATGGATTACTTCGTGGGACGTGATCTGACATCAGAAGGTATGTATCTTGTGCGTTTATTATTTTGCCAAGCGAGGGCCTGGAAATGGATTGCGAGAACAATTAATTATTACAACAACCGCTGTGTTTATTTCATTAAAATACTTTTTAATAATGTGTGTGTGTGTGTTTTTTAACCCTTTACAACAATTGGATTAATAATGGATAGGTGTCATAATTGACGCCTCTCCATTATTAATCTGGCTTAATGTCACCTTCCAATAGCAAGGTGGCATTAACCCTTCATTACCCCATATCCCTCCGCTACAGGGAGTGGGAAGAGAGTGGCCAAGTGCCAGAATAGGCGCATCTTCCAGATGTGCCTTTTCTGGGGTGGCTGGGGGCAGATGTTTGTAGCCAGGGGGGGCCACTAACCATGGACCCTCTCCTGGCTATTAATATCTGCCCTCAGTCACTGGCTTTACCATTCTGGCGGAGAAAATTGCGCGGGAGCCCACGCCAATTTTTTCCGCCATTTAACCCTTTATTTCAGCAGCTACAGCGCTGAAATTTTGCACATACACACTACTAACATTAGTAGTGTGGAATATGCAAAAAAAAAGGGGATATGAGATGGTTTACTATATGTAAACCATGTCTCATCATGTCGGTTTTGTGCAGGAGAAATGAGAAGCCGGCAATTGAATTACCGGCTGTTCACAGATATTGCGCTGAATGAAATCTAAATACAGAATATATATATATGTGTCTCAATGACATATATATATATATATATATATACTGTATATATGTTTTCCCGAACATTTGAGCACATAAATCCATTAGATGTCGGTTTTGCAAGCCTGCGCGAAAATCTCGCAGTACGGATGCCATACGGATTACATACAGAGGATGCCATGCGCAAAATACGCTGACACACCCTGACTACGGATCACTATTTTGGGAACATTTCTCCGTATTACGGACGTAGTACGGACGTAAAAAACGGACCGTATTGTCTTACGCCGAGTGTGACGCCGGCCTATGTCTGTAAAAGCCGCCTGTAATGTAACTGCAGGTATGTTGCACTTTCCCTAACCACAAAATTACTAGACTCCTTATCAGTTGCCACTTTTGCAGCCAATGCTTGAACTGTAGAGACGATGGTGATTGTGAAGAATATTGTAGAGATAATTCCATGTCAATCATCTGTATACTATTGGGCATGGAGTTATAAAAATCCTTCAGCGCATGCTGTGGTAACATGACACCTGGCCAGCTCCAACAAAGGATTCACATCCCCTTAGCTAGCTGGTATGCAACCTTCTACAGGATGACCCCCTGTGGATCCAAGCTACGTGGCCTGAGTCCTTTGTTCAGCCAGCTAGGATTTCATAAATGGAAATGCTATGCGTCCTAGCTGTACATCGTATATATTTCCAAGATCCCCAGACCAGGGCAAGCGCCTGTCTGGGTCTTGAGGCATTCTAACATGCACGGGAAGGGAGATACATAGAACAGCTACTAGCAGCTAGGTAGCAAAATTGTTTAGTTTCTATGAGTAGCAGGGGCCCGGTTGGATCCGATGGTGCCAGAACCGCTGCCTTAGGACCACCCAGAAAGGAGTTATAATCTTTCATAAATTTGGGGAGATTTATCTCCAAACCTCCAAGGGAGGAGATTTAGGTTTAGCCCAGAGGGCAGGAGGGGAGTGACCCAGAGGGTTACATGCTTGTGTGCAGCATTTCCTATTGCTTTTTGTCTGGGAGGTCGCGAGGACATCGTGTGTGGACAAGTCCCACACAGAGAGGACCACAAGCCTCTTTTTTTGGCAGCCCCTCCCCCCGCAAGCCAGGTCTTTCATCTAACTGGTAGCTTACTATATGTTCTGTTTATACCCTTTGTCCTACCCCTTTTGTATTTGCATAACTGACCATTATATATATATATATATATATATATATATATATATATATATATATATATATATATATATACTGTATATATAATATATATATATATATATATATATATATATATATATAACCATTGTTATAGTGTATTCTCTATTGTGCCCTTAAAGCGATTAAATATATAATTTAACCTTGGGCTGCTCTTTTATGTCGATCCACACGTCTGTTTCTCGGCCTAATCTCACATGCGACTCGGGGCTGGTTTCTGTCCCAATATAACCCTGTTAACGGACAGGCGTGTATCAAACGAGGAACTTGTAGCAGTCCTACCGGGCTGATAATGTTCTGTTTGACTGGTGCTAGTGAAAGGGGCCTCTCAGGGTTGTGGACGAGTGTGGTACCACATCAGTGACTGCGTGGGCCACCCTCTCTCACTCCCCGTTCTTCCCTGGGCCCGTGTGGATGGGGGGGTCTGTGTGTGACTTGTCCTCGCAACCTCCCCGAGAAAAAGCAATAGGCAATGCTGCACACAAGCATTTACCCCTCTCGGTCACTGCACTCTGGGCTGAACCTAGATCTCCTCCCCTGGAGAATTTGGAGATAACTCTTCCAAAACCTATGAAGGATCATAACTCCTTTCTGGGCGGTCCTAGGGCAGCGATTGTGGCGCCATCGGATCCGACTGGGCCCCTGCTATTTCTAGAGACTAAACACAATTTTGCTGCCTAGCTTCTAGTGGCTGTTCTATGTATCTCCCTTCCCGTTCGTGTTAGAATGCCTCGAGACCCAGACAGGCGCTTGCCCTGGTTTTGGAATCGTGGAAATATATATGATGTACAGCTCGGACGCATAGTATTTCCATAACTCCTTTATGAAATCCTAGCTGGCCGAACAAAGGACATACCAACTATCTAGGGGGGTGTGAATCATTTGTTTGACTTGGCCAGGTGTCATGTTACCACAGCATGTGCTGAATGATTTTTTTTTTTTTATAACTCCATGCCAAATAATATACAGATGATTGACATGGAATTATGTATCCAATATTCTTCACAGTGATCATTCTAGAATTGGTGATCATGTGAGGCAGCGGCCGTATCACAACACAGATCACACACGCGTTATATTATTTATGGTCTTTATTGCATCTTATAATACTGAACGTTACTGACATTCTCCACTTCCTGCACTTGAGCACTCGTCACTGACAGCTATGGGTATTAATGGACAACCCAAAATAGTCTACAGCATTGTGCAAAAGTTTTAGTCAGCTCTGTAAATAAAGGTGGCAGAGTAAGAAGCTTCATACAAATTGAATGAAGAAAAGAGAAATGTAAGTTTGTATCTGGTGATCAGACCAACCTTCGCCTCCTCCATCAGTATCTGGTGACTGCTGGTCAACTCCATCATTATTATTATTATTTATATAGCACCATTGATTTCATAGTGCTGTAAATGAGAAGGGGTTACATACAAATTACAGATATCGCTTACAGTAAACAAACTAACAATTACAGACTGATACAGAGGGGAGAAGACCCTGCCCTTGCGGGCTTACATTCTACAGGATGGTGGGGAAGGTGGACAGTAGGTTGGGTTGCAGCAGCTCCGGTAGTGGAGAGGAGGCAGCAGGGTCATTGCAGGCTGTAAGCTTTCTTGAAGAGGTGGGTTTTCAGGTTCCGTCTGAACGATCCGAATGGGGTTGATAGTCGGACGTGTTGGGGCTCAGAATTCTAGAGGATCGGGGATATTTGAGAGAAGTCTTGGAGGCGATTAAGTGAGAAGAGAATAAATGTGGAGGAGAGAAAGAAGTCTTGGGAGGACCGGAGATTACGTGAGGGAAGATATCGGGAGATTAGTTCAGAGATATATGGAGGAGACAGGTTATAGATAGTCTTGAAGGTCAGTATTCGTAATTTGAACTGGATACGCTGAGGGAATGGGAGCCAGTGAAGAGATCTGCAGAGGGGAGAAGCGGAGCAGTAGCGAGGAGAGAGATGAATTAGTCTAGCAGCAGAGTTAAGGATGGACTGGAGAGGGGCAACGGTGTCAGTAGGGAGGCCACAGAAAAGAATGTTGCAGTAGTTGACGCAAGAGATGATGAGGGCATGCACAAGCATTTTAGTAGATAGAGGGCTGATGAATCTCTGGTAACCAGACCACTCTTCGCCTCCAACATCAGAATCTGGTGACCGCCCATCGTCTCCATCAGTGTCTGGTGACCACCCATCACCTCCATCTTCAGTATCTGGTGACCACTCGTCACCTCCATCTTCAGTATCTGGTGACCACTCGTCATCTCCATCATCTGGTGACCACTCGTCACCTCCATCATCAGTATCTGGTGAACACCCGTCGCCTCCATCTTCAGTATCTGGTGACCACCCGTCACCTCCATCTTCGGTATCTGGTGACTGCTCATCGCCTCCATCATCAGTATCTGGTGACCACCCATCACCTCCATCACTTCTTCTCACTTGTACACAGGTTATGGAGGACCTCGGCAGGAGCTTGTACCACACATCTTAGAGACCTGACCCCAGATCTTCTGTGTATGAGGCTTGTACGACATCTGTCTCTTCCTGTGATCCCAGGACAGACTGGGTGATGTGAGATCAGGGATCTGTGGGGTCGAATCATCACCTCCAGGACTCCTTGTTCTTAATATTTTTGGCTCCAAATTTATTCAGCCAGACAACAACCCCCCCCCCCCCAAATCCAGCCAATCAGACATTTTCTGATGGTATTATACAGACAGATACTTATACATTATTTAAGCGATGTAAAGAAGTAATGGAGGTGACGAGCAGTCACCAAATACTGATGATGGAGGCGACGGGCAGTCACCAGACACTGATGATGGAGGCGATGGGTGTTCCCCAGATACTCTTGAATGGGTTGACAGGTGGTCACCAGATACTGATGTAGGCGAAGGGTGGTCAAAAGATACTGATGATGGAGGCGACCGGTGATCATCAGACACTGATGGGATTTCCATTTCTCTTTTTTTCATTCACTGCATTTTGTTGATTAAAATAAACTATTTAACAAGTATTTTTTAAAGCTTTTTCTGAGCAGCATTTGTATCACACCTGTCTAAGACTTTTGCACTGTACTGTTCCTTGGAGTAAAAGAATGGATATACTGGCTCTACCTAGCTTTTTGGTACCATGGTTCTTCATCTGTAAGGACTCCTGACAATGTTGCATCTGAATGCCGTCACTGACTTAACACTATGGATTCTGGAATATGGAAGATTTAATCCTCGGATGAATTAATTTAGTGACAATAATACAATGCTGGATCAATATTAATCCAATATGTGGTTATTAAGACAGCATAGACTGACAGAAAAATGAATGCACAAAGCACTAGCTAAAACTTAATCTCGAGGCAGACGAATGCTGCTTTAAGGCCTCTTACACACGTCCAGATAATTCCGGTACCGGAGAAATCGGTATCGGAGTTATCCGTGTCCGTGTGCTCAAGTGGCACATCAGTGTGGCACATGTGCGGCATCCGTGTGCTGCCCGTGTGCCGCCTGAGGACCACACGGACCGTGCAGGAGAGACAGCGCTACACTAAGCGCTGTCCCTCCTGTGTGGTGCTGAAGGCGGCATTCATCTCTTCTCCCCCAGCGTTCGCTGGAGAGAAGAGATGAAAGATAATTTTTTTCTTCTTTTTTGTTAAAAAAAAACTTTGCTGGTGTCCTCCCATCCCCAGTGCGCCGCCCGGCCCCTTGCAGATGCAGAGAAATACTCACCCAGCTCCAGCGATGTCTCCTCTCAGTGCTGGCAGCTTCTCCTGTGTGAGCGGTCACGTGGTACTGCTCATTACAGTCAGTGAATATTCCCTGACTGTAATGAGCGGTCCCACGTGACCGCTCACACAGGAGAAGCTGCCAGCGCTGAGAGGAGAGAGGAGACATCGCGGGAGCTGGGTGAGTATTTCTTCTGCAAGGGGCCGGGCGGCGCACTGGGGGGGGAGGCAGGGGGTACATGAAAACTTTATTTTTCACAAAAAAAAACAAATACTTGAACTTTCATCTCTTCTCTCCTGCGGGGTAGAAGAGATGAATTCTGCCTTCAGCACCACAGCGGGGGGACAGCGCTTACTGTAGCGCTGTCTCTCCTGCGGGCGGTACGTGCACACGGAGGAGAGTGCACACTGTTCTCCGTGTGCACGTGTGCTGTCCGTATTGTGGTCCGTGCTGCCGGTAAAAAACGGACATGTCGACGTGTTTTCCACACGGACACACGGTCCGTGTGAAAACACGCACGTGCAGAAACACATAGATTCTAATGGGTCTACGTGTGTCAGTGTCTCCGGTACGTGAGAAAACTGTCAATACACGTACCGGAGACACTGACGTCTGAAAGAGGCCTTATATGATGGATTTTTAATCTAAGGATATTTTAGGAGTCAGCGATCGTCACTCATTCTGCCTCCACGTGGATCAAGACTTAGATCCGCCAAGGTCTGGTGCTGGTGCACAGCCCTGAATGGGCCTAAGTTTAGTTATCATTAGTAGGGATGAACGGACCAGTGGAAGTTCGGGTTCTGGTACCTGACCAAAACTTTAATCCATAGTGCGGTTTGGGTATGAGAACTGTACCAGAACCCGAATCCCATTGAAAACAATGGAGACCCAAACTTTGGATCTGGAAAAAATTATTTCTCGGAACTCCGACACTAACTGTCCGGTAATTTTTTAAGTTCTGGTTCACTCATCTCTAATCATTAGTGATCCTGGATCTCAGGACAAAGCAGCAGATGAATCAAATTCTTTCCACAAAACCAAAATTCAGACAAGAAATCTGGACAAAATAACCTGATACAGAACAGAAAGTGGACACTGCTTCTACTGAGGAAACCCACACATCCACATCTGCTCCATGATTTAGTTGATTAAAGGCAGTATAGCAATTACCCATGATACGGCAGAGAACAAAGCTCTCGTAATATACAATAACGAGGCAACCCGACTCCTTGAACGTATAATAATGAGGCGACTTAGCTCCTGGGATGTAGAATACGGATGCTACCTGGGTACCGGGACATAGACTAATGAGTGGACTTGTCTCAGTGACCTAGAATAGCTAGTGGACCCAGCTCTCGAAACATAGAATAACAAGTTGACTTGGCTCCCAGGATGTAGAATAATGAGGTGACCCAACTTCTGGGACGTAGAATAACAAGGCGACTTGGCTCCTGAGACTTAGAATATAGAGGCGACCCGACTTCTGGGACATAGAATAACGAGTACATCCGAATCCAGGACATAGAATAACGAGTGGATCCATAACTCGGGACATAGACTAATGAGAGAACCTCACTCCCGGGACGTAAACTAATGAGTGGACCCGGTTCCCTGGACGTAGACTAATGAGTGGACCCGGTTCCCGGGATGTTGACTAATGAGTGGACCCCGCTTCGGTATGTAGAATAATGGGTAGACCCAGCTCGCGGGATATAGACTAATGAGTGGATCCGGCTCCCGAGACGTAGACTAATGAGTGGACCCAGCTCCCGGGACGTAGACTAATGAGTGAACCCAGGTTCTGAGACATAGAATAACAAGGCGACCCAGCTCTTGGGACATATAATAACTAGTGGCTCCTTGAATGTAGCCTAACGAGTGAACTTGACTCTTTGCAGAGGGCGCTTAGTAGATCAATGTCCTGGTAATTACATATTTAATTGGACCAAAATAAGACAACCTCAGGTTCTGCCTATTTTTCTACACACAGATGTCAGGAACTTGAAGATTTCAGAAACCCCTAGGAAAGAGTAAAGCAGTGTGGGCATCCACCAAGTGAGTGTAAGGTAAGACAGAATTGTGATGAAGGAAACAAAGTCTCAATACAGGTGGATAGTGTGGTGTCCTCTTATAGCATAACATTTACGTACTCTTTAAAGAGACTCTCCACATTAGAGAGATTTTTATATAAGATATATACATGAATTATGAGGGAACACAGGAAGTCCGTCATTCAGGACTGTCGTCTCACATCCAGAGAGAGTTTTCGTCTACTTATGTCTCTGAATTGTAAAGTAGTGACCATCATCCGGGAACCTTTTAACAAAAAGATTGTCCAAAGCTGACGCAGGTGATAAAGCATAGCGGTCAGGCATTACAGTATTTCATCAGCCTTATTAGTTCCTTGACATCCACACAAACCTAAGGGGATGTATATCTACTGAGGTTCCTTGGATATCTCTAAGCATACCCTGCTACGAGCAGAGCTGAACTGCCCTGTGCTATTGCTAGTGATTCTCATAAAGCGTTCTCCAGAAACCACTCATGTCTCTGATTAGTTCTTGTTTTCGATATATCCAATGGTATAGATTAGAAAGGTCATAAATAGCCAATAAACGTGCAGAACTAGCTTCTAATATGGAGGAATGCATGGCACGATCTGGGGTGACAAGATGCTGTGGTTATTGATACAGGCCTCGCAGTAGCTGAGGATGCAAAGCGTCTTATCTGGATGTTCTAGTCGTTAGTATGCCTAGTAAAATTATTAAGGATAATAAATTAGGAATGTCTATCTGTGTGTGCAAATCACGGAGCAGATCCAGCCGTCGTTCTAAACTACATGAGGTCACTGAAGCAAAATGTCCCCCACTGTAAGGACACGACTATGATGTCTCCTCACGTCATGTCCCACCAAGTCCACGGTGACATTTTAATAGATCTCACCGCTTTTCCTGGCTTCATTTTTGCTTTGTGCTAGGAAAAAGAATTGCCATGAGCCACCGCTTTCCAAAAACGCTTGTGATGTTGTCCATCCAGGTGACAGGGCTGGGGCTGCTCTGTTCGGAGGGGATTTGGTGACAGCCAGGTCTTCTGGATATCAGTAACAGATGGTGCCAACAGAAGGCACCACAGGCTAAACCCACCCCGAACCAGAGGTAAAGCATTAAGACGGCCAACATCTCCGAACTGAGAAGAGAACCTGTGGAGAGGAAAGACCGAGTCAGAGAAGGTTGTCACGAGATACTCCATCAGGCTGCTGAAGTTGGAGCAAAATAATGTCTAGAAAAGCAGTTTCCGGCCTAGTATGCGGTAATATGGGCTAGACATGGCAGACGGCAGCTCTCAGTGCCAGGTCCATCCTCACCCACCCTGCCTATAAATAGCGCCAGGCTCTTGGCAGGGTCCCCATGTGTCATTGTCATAAGAAGGCACAAAACTGGGGCAGCATTGATCAATGTCACCAGAGCCCAGAAAACTTAACCCCTTACAGTGTGGGATGTGTGCTATGTGTATCCTTTTCATGTATCATGCTAAAAAGCCCCGATTATCCCTCCACCCCTGACTGGACGCTGCACAATCTATATAAATTGGATAAATGCTGACATATTCTCACCATCTTCCCATGTGTCGCACTTTTCAGCCGCAACATCAGCACATTTGCAGAGACTTGTATGCTGGACAGATGCTGGCTGCTCATGGATTTTGTATGAATTTCCCCTCATAATTCCCACAAAAGTAAAATAAAGAATGGGATTGAAATAGATGGTAGGAGGTATGGTTGTCCAAGCCCTGAGCATCTACCTGAGCTTACAAGGCTGAGAGCGGCCATGTCTGATTGCAAAGTTGTACGCACAGAGGATAGGAAATATCTACTGGAATCTGCATTGTATGGTCCCATAGTCCTTGTCAGGAGAGAAGCTGCCTCCTCACAGACATGGCAGTGTCTATAAACAGTAGTGTTCAAAATAATAGCCGTCCAATATGGCTAACCAGATTAACCACTGTTTTTGGTATAAATTATATCACAAAATATCAAACAATTTACCAGTTGGTGTAGCAGATTCTAAGAAAACCACCAGACTCCGCATTTATCTGCAGGTTTCTGAGTCTGTGTATTAGAATAATGAATTGAAAGAGGAAAGTGTTCAGAATAATAGCAGTGAGGAGATCAATTAGTGAGGTCAATCATTCTGTGAAGAACCAGGTGTGAATCAGGTGGCCCTTATCTAATGGTATGTATCCACGTTCAGGATTGCATCAGGATTTGGTCAGGATTTTACGCAGGTAAAGTCCTGACCAAATCTGCACCTGAGGTCACTGGCAGGTCACCTGCGTTGTTCTTGCATTGTTTCAGCAATTGTTCTTAAAAGACGCGCCGCATGTCCGTTTCCGCGGGTCTGCCGCATGCGTCTTTTAATGCATAGTGGAGACGGGATTTCATGAAATCCCCTCCACTATGCTGTAACATCTGGACGCTGCGTGTTTGACGCTGCGGCTCTACGCAGTGTCAAACACGCAACGTTTCCTGAACGTGGAAACATACCCTTGGGGTGAAGCCAGGACATGTTGTACATGCATTTCTCCTTGAAAGCCTGAGAAATATGGGTCTTCGAGACACTGTTCAGAAGAACAGTGCACTTTACTTAAAAAGTTGATTGGAGAGGAAAAAACTCATAAAGAAGTACAGACAATAATAGGCTGTTCAGCTAAAATTATCTACAATGCTTTAAAATGGAAAACCAAACCAGAGAGACGTAGAGGAAAACAGAAGACGACCATTCAAATGAATGGAATAATAGCCAGAATGGCAAAGACTCAGCCAACGATCGGCTCCAGGATGATCACAGACCGTCTCATGTAACCTGTGAGGACTGGGACAGGTAGAAGACGCCTGTGTGACGCTAATCTCTTAGCAAGAAGTCCTCACAAAGTCCCACTGTTCAAAAAAAGACATGTACTGAAGCGGATACAATTTGCCAAAGAACACATCAACTGGCCTGAAGAGAAATGGAGAAACATTTTGTGGACTGATGGAAGTAAATTGTAAAATTGTTCTTTTTGGGTCCAAGGGCAGCAGACAGTTTGTCAGATGACCCCGAAACTCTGCATTCAAGCCACAGTACAGTATGAAGACAGTGAAGCATGGAGGTGCCAGCATCATGATATGGGCATGCGTCTCTCACTATGGTGCCGGACCTATTTACTGCACACCAGGGACCATGGACCAATTTGCACATATTACAATACTTGAAGAGGTCATGTTGCCTTACACTGTAGAGGATATGCTCTTGAAATTAGTGTTTCAACAAGACAACGACCCTAAACACAGCAGTAAACGAGCAAAATCTTGGTTCCAGTCCAACAAAATTGAGGTTATGGAATGGCCGGCCCAATACCCGGACCTTAATACGATAGAACACTTGTGGGGTGACATAAAAAATGCCCTTTCTGAGACAAAGTCAACAAATGCCAAAAAATTGTGGGATGTCGTCCAATCATCCTGGGCTGGAATAACAGGTGACGGGACAGAAGTTGGTGACTCTGTGCAACGTAGATGTGAAGTCGTTCTAAAAAACAGTGGGTAACAACTAAATATTAGGTTAGTGATTCACATTAATGAAAAATCCTCAAAAAATACATATTGTGAGTTTGTAAAGACAAATGCAGGCACTGCTATTTATTAGAACAGCCCAAAGTTCATTTTTTGTTATCTTCTGTAGTTATAAATTATATACATTTCTCTTCATATTTGAATTAGAAAACAGTGTGCAACGTTCCCAATGCTGGAAATACTAGTATAAAGGTTTTGTGATTAACTCATGTTTTGAACACACTGCTATTATTTTGAACACTACTGTATAGCTGAAGGTAACACTTTCTGCATCCATTTCCATATGTGGTCTAAATTGTTGGTACCCCTCATTTAATGACAGAAAAACCCACAATGGTCACATAAATAACTTGAATCTGACAAAAGTAATAATAGATAAAAAAAAATCTATGAAAATGAAGAAAGTCAGACATTGCTTTTAAACCATGCTTCCACAGAATAAAAAAAAATAATAAAACTCATGAAATAGGCCTGGACAGAAATGATGGTACCCCTGAAAATAATGTGACAAAACAGACATGTTAAATCAAGGTGTGTCCACTAACTAGCATCACAGGTGTCTACAATCTTGGAATCAGGGAGTGGGCTTGTATATAGGGCTACAGATACTGTGCTGTTTGGTGACATGGTGTGTATCACACTCAACATGGACCAGAGGAAGCGAAGGAAAGAGTTGTCTCAGGAGATTAGAAAGAAAATTATAGACAAACATGTTAAAGGTAAAAGTTATAAGACCATCTCCAAGTAGCTTGATGTTCCTGTGAATACAGTTGCACATATTCAGAAATTTAAGAACCAAGGGACTGTAGCCAACCTCCCTGGACGTGGCCGCAGGAGGAAAATTGATGACAAATCAAAGAGACGGTAACAAAAGAGCCCAGAAAAACTTCTAAACAGATTAAAGGTGAACTTCAAGCTCAAGGAACATCAGTGTCAGATCGCACCATACATCGTTGTATGAGCCAAAGTGGACTTCATGGGAGACGACCAAGAAGGACAACATTGTTGAAAAATAGTCATAAAAAAGTCAGAATGGAATTTGCCAAACTACATGTAGACAAGCCACAGAGCTTCTGGAAGAATGTCCTATGGACCTGACCTGACCTCCTTACCCCCCCCCCCCCAATTCCACACTGTCTGTCTGCTATCTCAGCCATCTTTTCTGCTCGCTTTCTAAAACTGAACATGGACAAAACAGAATTCATCATCTTTCCCCCATCTCACTCTACCCCTCCAACAGATCTATCCATCAATGTCAATGGCTGCTCACTTTCCCCAGTCCCGCATGCTCGGTGCCTCGGGGTGATCCTCGACTCTGCCCTCTCAGGCCACATATCCAAGCCCTTACCTCCTCCTGCCGTCTCAAACTCAAAAATATTTCCCGGATCCGCGCATTCCTCGACAACGCAACCACAAAAACACTAGTGCACGCCCTTATCATCTCCCGCCTTGACTACTGCAACCTCCTACTCTCTGGCCTCCCCTCTAGCACTATGGCACCACTCCAATCCATCCTACACTCTGCTGCTTGACTAATCTACCTGTCTCCCCGTTATTACCCAGCCTCTCCCCTATGCCAAGCCCTTCACTGGCTTCCTTTCGTCCAGAGGTTACAGTTCAAAACCCTATGACATACAAAGCCATCCACAACCAGTCTCCTCCATACATCTGCGACATGGTCTCCCGGTACTTATTTACATGCAACCTTCGATCCTCACAAGATCTCCTCCTCTACTCCCCTCTTATCTCTTCTTCCCACAACCGCATCCAAGACTTCTCCCGTGCTTCCCCCATACTCTGGAACTCTCTACCCCAACACATCAGACTCTTGCCTACCATAGAAACCTTCAAAAAGAACCTGAAGACTCACCTCTTCCGACAAGCCTACAGCCTGCAGTGATCCTCAACCTACTGAACCGCCACATGACCAGCTCTACCCTCCTAGTATATCCTCACCCATCCCCTGCAGACTGTGAGCCATCGCGGGCAGGGCCCTCCCTCCTTCTGTACCTGTTAGTGCCTTGTTTTTTACTCATGTTTATTGTATTTGTCTATATTTGCCCCCTTTTCACATGTAACGCACCATGGAATAAATGGCAATATAAAAATGTATAATAATAATAATAATGGACAGATGAGACAAAAATTGAACTTTTTGGCAAGGCACATCAGCTCTATGTTCACAGATGGAAAAATACATATTAAAAAAGAATACTGTCCCTACTGTGAAACATGGAGGAGGCTCTGTTATGTTCTGGGGCTGCTTTTGCTGCATCTGGCACAGGGTGTCTAAAATCTGTGCAGGGTACAATGAAATCTCAAGACTATCAAGGGATTCCTGAGAGAAATGTGCCGCCCAATGTCCGAAAGCTTGGTCTCAGTCACAGATCATGGGTCTTGCAACAAGATAATGACCCAAAACACACAGCTAAAAACACCCAAGAATGGCTAAGAGGAAAACATTGGACTATTCTGAAGTGGCCTTCTATGAGCCCTGACCTAAATCCTATTGAGCATCTTTGGAAAGAGCTGAAACATGATGTCTGGAAAAGGCAGCCTTCAAACACGAGACAACTGGAGCAGTTTGCTCTTGAGGAGTGGGCCAAAATACCTGTCGAGAGGAGCAGAAGTCTCTTGACAGTTACAGGAATCGTTTGATTGCAGTGATTGCCTCAAAAGGTTGTGCAACAAAATATTAAGTTAAGGGTAGATTCATTTCTGTCCAGGCCTATTTCATGAGTTTTATTTTTTAAAACATTCTGTGGAAGCATGGTTGAAAACCAATGTCAGACTTTCATTTGTTAATTTTCATAGATTTTTTATTTACCGGTATTATTACTTTTGTTAGATTCAAGTTATTTCTGTGACCATAGAGTTTTTTTCTGTCATTAAACGAGGGGTACCAACAATTTTGACCACATGTGTAGCTTTGATGCTTACATTACACCATCTCAATGTGCTAAACACTAAAACAAATCTGCATGAGACTTTCAAAAATAGACACCCCTCGTCCACTGCTTGCAGACCCTGCCCTATTGGTACTGCATAAAATTACAAGGGATGGGTAAGTAATGAGCCCATACTTAGACCCACGTCAACAAACAAAGGGTCTGACCTGAGAAGAAACGTGTGACAGAGAGCGGCAGGAGCCTGAGGAAAGTCAGAGGATTGGAGAAGGACAGAGAGAAGTTGTGAGAAACATATCCCAGTCCGGATACCACAGCATGGAAGCAGCTGCAGGAAGCGTGTAGGCAGAATAACACAAAGCTACGCAGGTTGCTGCGTCCAATGCACGTCCCAGTGAAGAAGCAATGATGTTCCTGCTCCCACATCATCCTAGAGCAAATACTGCAAAATAACTTATCGGACATGTCTGCATCGGTGCTCATCCTACCAGATGCAGGGCTGTTCCAAATGACGAGGAAGTAGTTCCCTATGACATTAACCAGAAAAAAGACAAATATGAAACTGTGAAGAAAACCTGAAAGAGGCAGCGAGTGCCCCTCATACATCCCAGGCAGAAAGAAGAACAGCTGGAGGCTAAAAGTCACCGCAAGAAGGCAGAGAAAGTAGCAGGGTGCCATAAGGTTCAGAAGCTGCAGGAGAACCATCCTAGTCCTCGGGACAGTTTTAACATGGCGGAGAATATGTGTAAGAAGGGTGGCTGGAGTGTCTGAAACTTTAGCTCCAGAGTTACTGCCAGAAGAGGAGCATAGCTGATCCTGAATGGAAACAGAACAAGAAACATCATTAGTAAAACTGGTATTCTCCACAGGAGCCAGCGTGAACTACACAAGTCCCGGGAGTCGTCATCACCCTTCTCACTCCGCAGCCCTTTCTCCTCTAATCTCTCCGCAGCTGAAGCTTTAGGGAAGCCCAGAGGGACTTCCCTTCATGTCTCCTCTTATTGTCAGAAAGCATGAAGTTTTATCCGTCTTCAGACACAAGCAGACTTGTCAGAGAACGCCTGCGGACATCATGCTGCATTAAGAGGCCCACGGGGCTGGTGACTAACCTCTCCCCAGACTGAACCACGTGGCCACAGCTATACAGACCCTTACATTCAATCTCACCTGTCCACACCTGTCCTATATTATATACTGCCGTCCACTCACCCGTCCTATATTATACTCTGCCGTCCACTCACCCGTTCTGTTATACACTGCCCTCCACTCACTCATCATATACACTGCCGTCCCCTCACCCACCCTATATTATACACTGACCTCCACTCACCCGTCCTATATTATACACTACCCTCCACTCACCCGTCCACTCACACGTCCTATATTATACACTGCCGTCCACTCACCTGCCCTATATTATACACTGCCCTCCAGTCACCCGTCCTATATTATACACTACCCTCCACTCACCCATCCTATATTATACACTGCACTCCACTCACCCGTCCTATATTATATACTGCCGTCCACTCACCTGTCCTATATTATACGCTGCCGTCCACTCATCTGTCCTATATTATACACTGCCCTCCACTCACCCGTCATATATTATACACTGCCGTTCACTCATCTGTCCTATATTATACACTGCCCTCCACTCACCCGTCATATATTATACACTGTCCTCCACTCACCCGTCCTTTATTATACACTACCCTCCACTCACCCGTCCTATATTATACATTGCCGTCCACTCACCCATTCTATATTATACACTGGCCTCCACTCACCCATCCTATATTGTACACTGCACTCCACTCACCCATCCTATATTATACACTGCACTCCAATCACCCGTCCTATATTATACACTCCCCTCCACTCATCCGTTATATATTATACACTGCCCTCCACTCACCCGTCCTATATTATACACTGTTGTCCACTCACCCGAACTATATTATACACTGCCGTACACTCACCCGTCCTTTATTATATACAGTGGGGGAAAAAAAGTATTTAGTCAACCACCAATTTTGCAAGTTCTCCCACTTAAAAAGATGAGCGAGGCCTGTAATTGACATCATAGGTAGATGACAATTATGAGAGTCAAAATGAAAAAACAAATTCAGAAAATCACCTCGTCTGATTTGGCAAGATTTATTTTGCAAATTATGGTGTAAAATAAGTATTTGGTCACCTAAAAACATGCAAGATTTCTGGCTCTCACAGACTTGTAACTTCTTTTTTAAGAGGCTCCTCTGTCCTCCACTCATTACCTGTAGTAATGGCACCTGTTTGAATTTGTTATCAGTATAAAAGACACCTATCCACAACCTCAAACAGTCACCCTCCAAACTCCACTATGGTGAAAACCAAAGAGCTGTTGAAGGACACCAGAAACAAAATTGTAGCCCTGCACCAGACTGGGAAGACTGAATCTGGATTAGGCAAGCACCCTGGTGTGATGAAATCAACTGTGGGAGCAATAATAAGAAAATGGAAGACATACAAGACCACTGATAATCTTCCTCGATCTGGGGCTCCACGCAATATCTCACCCCTTGGGGTCAAAATGATAACAAGAACGGTGAGCAGAAATCCCAGAACCACACGGGGGGACCTACTGAATAACCTGCATAGAGCTGGGACCACCATAACAAAGGCTACAATCAGTAACAAACTACGCCGTCAGGGACTCAGATCCTGCAGTGCCAGACGTGTCCCTCTGCTTAAGGCCAGTCTCACACGTCCAGATAATTCCGGTACCGGAAAAATCGGTACCGGAGTTATCCGTGTCCGTGTGTCCGTGAGCTCACGTAGGCCATCCGTGTGGCACACATGCGGCACACGTGCGGCAGCCGTGTGCCGCCTGGGTACCACACGGACCGTGCAGGAGAGACAGCGCTACAGTAAGCGCTGTCCCCCCAGCATGGTGCTGAAGCCGCCATTCATCCGTTCTCTCCAGCGCTCGCTGGGGAGAAGGGATGAAAAATCTTTTTTTTTGTGTTTAAAATAAACTCTAGGGCATCCTCCCCCCTCCCACCCCCTGTGCGCCCGGCCGCCGGCATTAAAATACTCACCCGGCTCTCTCGACCCTTGCTCTCCGCCCCGCAGCTTTTCCTGTATGAGCGGTCACGTGGTGCCGCTCATTACAGTTGATGAATATGCGGCTCCACCTCCCATAGGGGTGGAGCCGCATATTCATCACTGTAATGGGCGGCACCACGTGACCGCTCATACAGGAGACGCTGCGGGGCGGAGAGCAAGCGTCGAGGGAGGCGGGTGAGTATTTTAATGCCGGCGGCCGGGCGCACAGCGGGTGGGAGGGGGGAGGATGCGCTAGAGTTTATTTTAAACACAAAAAAAAAGATTTTTCATCCCTTCTCCCCAGCGAGCGCTGGAGAGAACGGATGAATGGTGGCTTCAGCACCATGCTGGGGGGACAGCGCTTACTGTAAGCGCTGTCTCCAGCACGGCACACGGACTGCACACGGAAAACATCCGTGTGCGGTACGTGTTTTACACAGACCCATTGACTTTAATGGGTCCGTGTAATCCGTGCGCTCCCACGAACACTGACATGTCTCCGTGTTTTCCAAACGGACACACGGTCCGCGAAAACATGCTGACATGTGCAGAGACACATTGATTTTAATGTGTCTACGTGTGTCAGTGTCTCCGGTACGTGAGGAAACTGTCACCTCACATACCGGAGCCACTGACGTGTGAAACCAGCCTAAGCCAGTACATGTCCGGGCCCGTCTGAAGTTTGCAAGAGAGCATTTGGATTATCCAGGAGAGTATTGGGAGAATATCACATGGTCTGATGAAACCAAAGTAGAACTGTTTGGTAGAAACAAAACTTGTCGTGTTTGGAGAAGACAGAATGCTGAGTTGCATCCAAAGAATACCATATCTACTGTGAAGCATGGAGGTGGCAACATCATGCTTTGGGGCTGTTTCTCTGCAAAGGGACCAGGACGACTGATCCGTGTACATGAAAGAATGAATGGGGCCATGTATCGTGAGATTTTGAGTGCAAACCTCCTTCCATCAGCAAGGGCAAAGGGCATTGAAGATGAAATGTGGATGGGTCTTTCAGCATGATAATGATCCCAAGCACACCGCCAGGGCAATGAAGGATTGGCTTCGTAAGAAGCATTTGAAGGTCCTGGAGTGGCCTAGCCAGTCTCCAGATCTCAACCCCATAGAAAAGCTTTGGAGGGAGTTGAAAGTCCGTGTTGCCCAGCGACAGGCCCAAAACATCACTGCTCTAGAGGAGATCTGCATGGAGGAATGGACCAACATACCACCAACAGTGTGTGCCAACCTTGTTAAGACTTACAGAAAACGTTTGACCTCTGTCATTGCCAACAAAGGATATATAACAAAATATTAAGATGAACTTTTGTTACTGACCAAATACTTATTTTCCACCATAATTTGCAAAATAAATCTTGCCAAATCAGAGAAGGTGATTTTCTGGATTTGTTTTCTCATTTTAACTCTCATAGTTGTGGTCTACCTATGATGTCAATTACAGGCATCTTATCTTTTTAAGTGGGAGAACTTGCACAATTGGTGGCTGACTAAATACTTATGTTCTCCACTGTACTGCCGTCCACTCACCCGTCCTATATTATACTCTGCCGTCCACACACCCGAACTATATTATACACTGCCCTCCACTCACCCATCCTATATTATACACTGCTATCCACTCACCTGAACTATATTATACACTGCCCCCCAGTCACCCGTCCTATATTATATACTGCCCTCCACTCACCCGTCCTATATTATACGCTGCCCTCCACTCAACCGTCCTACATTATACACTGCCGTCCACTCACCCGTCCTATATTATACGCTGCCCTCCACTCACCCTTCCTATATTATACACTGTTGTCCACTCACCCAAACTATATTATATACTGCTGTACACTCACCCGTTCTACATTATACAATGCTGTCCACTCACCCGTCCTATATTATACACTGCCGTCCACTCACCCGTCCTATATTATACACTGCCATCCACTCACCCGTCCTATATTATATACTGCCGTCCACTCACCCGTCCTATATTATACACTGCCGTCCACTCACCCGTCCTATATTATACACTGCCGTCCACTCACCCGTCCTATATTATACACTGCCGTCCACTCACCCGTCCTATATTATACACCGCCATCCACTCACCCGTCCTATATTATATACTGCCATCCACTCACCTATCCTATATTATACACTGCCGTCCACTCACCCGTCCTATATTATATACTGCCGTCCACTCACCCGTCCTATATTATACACCGCCATCCACTCACCCGTCCTATATTATATACTGCCATCCACTCACCTATCCTATATTATACACTGCCGTCCACTCACCCGTCCTATATTATATACTGCTGTACACTCACCCGTTCTACATTATACAATGCTGTCCACTCACCCGTCCTATATTATACACTGCCGTCCACTCACCTGTCCTATATTATACACTGCCATCCACTCACCCGTCCTATATTATATACTGCCGTCCACTCACCCGTCCTATATTATATACTGCCGTCCACTCACCCGTCCTATATTATACACTGCCGTCCACTCACCCGTCCTATATTATACACTGCCGTCCACTCACCCGTCCTATATTATACACCGCCATCCACTCACCCGTCCTATATTATATACTGCCATCCACTCACCTATTCTATATTATACACTGCCGTCCACTCACCCGTCCTATATTATATACTGCCGTCCACTCACCTGTCCTATATTATACACTGCCGTCCACTCACCCGTCCTATATTATACACTGCCATCCACTCACCCGTCATTCATTATACACTGCCTCCACTCATTTGTTGTACGCTACACCCTGCCCTCCACTCGCCCTTCGTACTTTACACCCTGTCCTCCATTCACCCGTCATTAATTATACACTGCCTCCACTCGCCCGTCGTACGTTACTCCATGCCCTCCACTCACCCATCATACGTTGCACCCTGCCCTCCACTCACCTGTCGCACATTACACACTGCCCTCCACTCACCTGTTGTACGTTACACCCTGCCCTCCACTCACCTGTCGTACGTTACACCCTGCCCTCCACTCACCCGTCGTACGTTACATCCTGCCCTCCACTCACCCGTCGTACGTTACACCCTGCCCTACATCCTGCCCTCCACTCAATCGTCATACGTTACATCATGCCCTCCACTTACCCATCGTACGTTACACCCTGCCCTCCACTCACCCGTCATACGTTACATCCTGCCCTCCACTCACCAATCGTACGTTACACGCTGCCCTCAACTCACCTGTTGTACGTTACACCCTGCCCTCCACTCACCCATCGTACGTTACACCCTGCCCTCCACTCACCCGTCATACGTTACATCCTGCCCTCCACTCACCAATCGTACGTTACACGCTGCCCTCAACTCACCTGTTGTACGTTACACCCTGCCCTCCACTCACCCGTCGTACGTTACACCCTGCCCTCCACTCACCCGTCGTACGTTACATCCTGCCCTCCACTCACCCGTCATACGTTACATCCTGCCCTTCACTCACCCGTCGTACGTTACACCCTGCCCTCCACTCACCCGTCATACATGACATCCTTGTTATGGTTCTCAATGGCAAGAGAACATAGCCCAGCAAACATAAGAACTAGCTCTTGGAAGGATGGAAACTAAACTGACCATGAACTAAACCTGCCGCACAACTAACAGTAGCCGGGTAGCGTTGCCTACGTTTTTTATCCCTAGACGCCCAGCGCCGGCCGGAGGACTAACTAATCCTGGCAGAGGAAAATATAGTCCTGGCTCACCTCTAGAGAAATTTCCCCGATAGGCAGACAGAGGCCCCCACATATATTGGCGGTGATTTTAGATGAAATGACAAACGTAGTATGAAAATAGGTTTAGCAAAATTGAGGTCCGCTTACTAGATAGTAGGAAGACAGAAAGCGCACTTTCATGGTCAGCTGAAAACCCTATCAAAACGCCATCCTGAAATTACTTTAAGACTCTAGTATTAACTCATAACATCAGAGTGGCAATTTCAGATCACAAGAGCTTTCCAGACACAGAAACGAAACTACAGCTGTGAACTGGAACAAAATACAAAAACAAACGAGGACTAAAGTCCAACTTAGCTGGGAGTTGTCTAGCAGCAGGAACATGCACAGAAAGGCTTCTGATTACAATGTTGACCGGCATGGAAGTGACAGAGGAGCAAGGTTAAATAGCGACTCCCACATCCTGATGGAAACAGGTGAACAGAGGGGATGATGCACACCAGTTCAATTCCACCAGTGGCCACCGGGGGAGCCCAAAATCCAATTTCACAACAGTACCCCCCCCTCAAGGAGGGGGCACCGAACCCTCACCAGAACCACCAGGGCGATCAGGATGAGCCCTATGAAAGGCACGGACCAGATCGGAGGCATGAACATCAGAGGCAGTCACCCAAGAATTATCCTCCTGACCGTATCCCTTCCATTTGACCAGATACTGGAGTTTCCGTCTGGAAACACGGGAGTCCAAGATTTTTTCCACAACGTACTCCAACTCGCCCTCAACCAGCACCGGAGCAGGAGGCTCAACAGAAGGCACAACCGGTACCTCATACCTGCGCAATAATGACCGATGAAAAACATTATGAATAGAAAAAGATGCAGGGAGGTCCAAACGGAAGGACACAGGGTTAAGAATCTCCAATATCTTGTACGGGCCGATGAACCGAGGCTTAAACTTAGGAGAAGAAACCCTCATAGGGACAAAACGAGAAGACAACCACACCAAGTCCCCAACACAAAGCCGAGGACCAACCCGACGCCGGCGGTTGGCAAAAAGCTGAGTCTTCTCCTGGGACAACTTCAAATTGTCCACTACCTGCCCCCAAATCTGATGCAACCTCTCCACCACAGCATCCACTCCAGGACAATCCGAAGATTCCACCTGACCAGAAGAAAATCGAGGATGAAACCCCGAATTACAGAAAAAAGGAGACACCAAGGTGGCAGAGCTGGCCCGATTATTGAGGGCAAACTCCGCTAAAGGCAAAAAAGCAACCCAATCATCCTGATCTGCAGACACAAAACACCTCAAATATGTCTCCAAGGTCTGATTCGTCCGCTCGGTCTGGCCATTAGTCTGAGGATGGAAAGCAGACGAGAAAGACAAATCTATGCCCATCCTAGCACAGAATGCTCGCCAAAATCTAGACACGAATTGGGTTCCTCTGTCAGAAACGATATTCTCCGGAATACCATGCAAACGGAC
Source organism: Ranitomeya variabilis (assembly GCF_051348905.1). NCBI lineage: Eukaryota > Metazoa > Chordata > Amphibia > Anura > Dendrobatidae > Ranitomeya > Ranitomeya variabilis. The sequence goes on along the minus strand of NC_135232.1, from coordinate 715,864,538 downwards.
CACATTTTGAAAAAACAGAGGAACCAACTCGGAAGAAGAAGGCAACTTAGGCAGGGGAACCAAATGGACCATCTTAGAGAAACGGTCACACACCACCCAGATGACAGACATCTTCTGAGAAACAGGAAGATCCGAAATAAAATCCATCGAGATGTGCGTCCAGGGCCTCTTCGGGATAGGCAAGGGCAACAACAATCCACTAGCCCGAGAACAACAAGGCTTGGCCCGAGCACAAACGTCACAAGACTGCACAAAGCCTCGCACATCTCGAGACAGGGAAGGCCACCAGAAGGACCTTGCCACCAAATCCCTGGTACCAAAGATTCCAGGATGACCTGTCAACGCAGAAGAATGAACCTCAGAAATGACTTTACTGGTCCAATCATCAGGAACAAACAGTCTACCAGGTGGGCAACGATCAGGTCTATCCGCCTGAAACTCCTGCAAGGCCCGCCGCAGGTCTGGAGAAACGGCAGACAATATCACTCCATCCTTAAGGATACCTGTAGGTTCAGAGTTACCAGGGGAGTCAGGCTCAAAACTCCTAGAAAGGGCATCCGCCTTAACATTCTTAGAACCCGGCAGGTAGGACACCACAAAATTAAACCGAGAGAAAAACAACGACCAGCGCGCCTGTCTAGGATTCAGGCGTCTGGCGGACTCAAGATAAATTAGATTTTTGTGGTCAGTCAATACCACCACCTGATGTCTAGCCCCCTCAAGCCAATGATGCCACTCCTCAAAGGCCCACTTCATGGCCAAAAGCTCCCGATTCCCAACATCATAATTCCGCTCGGCGGGCGAAAATTTACGCGAGAAAAAGGCACAAGGTCTCATCACGGAACAATCGGAACTTCTCTGCGACAAAACCGCCCCAGCTCCGATTTCAGAAGCGTCGACCTCAACCTGAAAAGGAAGAGCAACATCAGGCTGACGCAACACAGGGGCGGAAGAAAAGCGGCGCTTAAGCTCCCGAAAGGCCTCCACAGCAGCAGGGGACCAATCAGCAACATCAGCACCCTTCTTAGTCAAATCAGTCAATGGTTTAACAACATCAGAAAAACCAGCAATAAATCGACGATAAAAGTTAGCAAAGCCCAAAAATTTCTGAAGACTCTTAAGAGAAGAGGGTTGCGTCCAATCACAAATAGCCTGAACCTTGACAGGATCCATCTCGATGGAAGAGGGGGAAAAAATATATCCCAAAAAGGAAATCTTTTGAACCCCAAAAACGCACTTAGAACCCTTCACACACAAGGAATTAGACCGCAAAACCTGAAAAACCCTCCTGACCTGCTGGACATGAGAGTCCCAGTCATCCGAAAAAATCAAAATATCATCCAGATACACAATCATAAATTTATCCAAATAATCACGGAAAATGTCATGCATAAAGGACTGAAAGACTGAAGGGGCATTTGAAAGACCAAAAGGCATCACCAAATACTCAAAGTGGCCCTCGGGCGTATTAAATGCGGTCTTCCACTCATCCCCCTGCTTAATTCGCACCAAATTATACGCCCCACGGAGATCTATCTTAGAGAACCACTTGGCCCCCTTTATGCGAGCAAACAAATCAGTCAGCAGTGGCAACGGATATTGATATTTAACCGTGATTTTATTCAAAAGCCGATAATCAATACACGGCCTCAAAGAGCCATCTTTCTTAGCCACAAAGAAAAAACCGGCTCCTAAGGGAGATGACGAAGGACGAATATGTCCCTTTTCCAAGGACTCCTTTATATATTCTCGCATAGCAGCATGTTCAGGCACAGACAGATTAAATAAACGACCCTTAGGGTATTTACTACCCGGAATCAAATCTATGGCACAATCGCACTCCCGGTGCGGAGGTAATGAACCAAGCTTAGGTTCTTCAAAAACGTCACGATATTCAGTCAAGAATTCAGGAATCTCAGAGGGAATAGATGATGAAATGGAAACCACAGGTACGTCCCCATGCGTCCCCTTACATCCCCAGCTTAACACAGACATAGCTTTCCAGTCAAGGACTGGGTTATGAGATTGCAGCCATGGCAATCCAAGCACCAACACATCATGTAGGTTATACAGCACAAGAAAGCGAATAATCTCCTGATGATCCGGATTAATCCGCATAGTTACTTGTGTCCAGTATTGTGGTTTATTACTAGCCAATGGGGTGGAGTCAATCCCCTTCAGGGGTATAGGAGTTTCAAGAGGCTCCAAATCATACCCACAGCGTTTGGCAAAGGACCAATCCATAAGACTCAAAGCGGCGCCAGAGTCGACATAGGCATCCGCGGTAATAGATGATAAAGAACAAATCAGGGTCACAGATAGAATAAACTTAGACTGTAAAGTGCCAATTGAAACAGACTTATCAAGCTTCTTAGTACGCTTAGAGCATGCTGATATAACATGAGTTGAATCACCGCAATAGAAGCACAACCCATTTTTTCGTCTAAAATTCTGCCGTTCACTTCTGGACAGAATTCTATCACATTGCATATTCTCTGGCGTCTTCTCAGTAGACACCGCCAAATGGTGCACAGGTTTGCGCTCCCGCAGACGCCTATCGATCTGGATAGCCATTGTCATGGACTCATTCAGACCCGCAGGCACAGGGAACCCCACCATAACATCCTTAATGGCATCAGAGAGACCCTCTCTGAAATTCGCCGCCAGGGCGCACTCATTCCACTGAGTAAGCACAGCCCATTTACGGAATTTCTGGCAGTATATTTCAGCTTCGTCTTGCCCCTGAGATAGGGACATCAAGGCCTTTTCCGCCTGAAGCTCTAACTGAGGTTCCTCATAAAGCAACCCCAAGGCCAGAAAAAACGCATCCACATTGAGCAACGCAGGATCCCCTGGAGCCAATGCAAAAGCCCAATCCTGAGGGTCGCCCCGGAGCAAGGAAATCACAATCCTGACCTGCTGAGCAGGATCTCCAGCAGAGCGAGATTTCAGGGACAAAAACAACTTGCAATTATTTTTGAAATTTTGAAAGCAAGATCTATTCCCCGAGAAAAATTCAGGCAAAGGAATTCTAGGTTCAGATATAGGAACATGAACAACAAAATCTTGTAAATTTTGAACTTTCGTGGTGAGATTATTCAAACCTGCAGCTAAACTCTGAATATCCATTTTAAACAGGTGAACACAGAGCCATTCCAGGATTAGAAGGAGAGAGAGAGAGGAAGGCTGCAATATAGGCAGACTTGCAAGAGATTCAATTACAAGCACACTCAGAACTGAAGGGGAAAAAAAAAAAAAAAAAAAACTTCAGCAGACTTCTCTTTTCTCTCCTTTCTCTGTCAATTAATGTAACCCTTTTTTTTTTTGGCCGGTCAAACTGTTATGGTTCTCAATGGCAAGAGAACATAGCCCAGCAAACATAAGAACTAGCTCTTGGAAGGATGGAAACTAAACTGACCATGAACTAAACCTGCCGCACAACTAACAGTAGCCGGGTAGCGTTGCCTACGTTTTTTATCCCTAGACGCCCAGCGCCGGCCGGAGGACTAACTAATCCTGGCAGAGGAAAATATAGTCCTGGCTCACCTCTAGAGAAATTTCCCCGATAGGCAGACAGAGGCCCCCACATATATTGGCGGTGATTTTAGATGAAATGACAAACGTAGTATGAAAATAGGTTTAGCAAAATTGAGGTCCGCTTACTAGATAGTAGGAAGACAGAAAGCGCACTTTCATGGTCAGCTGAAAACCCTATCAAAACGCCATCCTGAAATTACTTTAAGACTCTAGTATTAACTCATAACATCAGAGTGGCAATTTCAGATCACAAGAGCTTTCCAGACACAGAAACGAAACTACAGCTGTGAACTGGAACAAAATACAAAAACAAACGAGGACTAAAGTCCAACTTAGCTGGGAGTTGTCTAGCAGCAGGAACATGCACAGAAAGGCTTCTGATTACAATGTTGACCGGCATGGAAGTGACAGAGGAGCAAGGTTAAATAGCGACTCCCACATCCTGATGGAAACAGGTGAACAGAGGGGATGATGCACACCAGTTCAATTCCACCAGTGGCCACCGGGGGAGCCCAAAATCCAATTTCACAACACATCCTGCCCTCCACTCTCCCGTCGTACGTTACACCCTGTCCTCCACACATCTGTCGTACGTTTCACCCTGCCCTCCACTCACCCGTCGTACGTTACACCCTGCCCTTCACTCACCCGTCGTACGTTACATCCTGCTCTCCACTCACCTGTCGTACGTTACATCCTGCCCTCCACTCACCCGTCATACATTACATCCTGCCCTCCACTCACCCGACGTATGTTACACCCTGCCCTCCACTCATCCGTCATACATTACACCCTGCCCTCCACTCACCCGTCATACGTTACATCCTGCCCTTCACTCACCCGTCATACATTACATCCTGCCCTTCACTCACAAGTCATACATTACATCCTGCCCTCCACTCACCCGTCATATGTTACATCCTTCCCTTCACTCACCCGTCATATGTTACATCCTGCCCTCCACTCACCCGTCGTACGTTACATCCTGCCCTCCACTCACCCGTCATACGTTACATCCTTTCCTTCACTCACCCGTCATATGTTACATCCTGCCCTCCACTCACCCGTCGTACGTTACACCCTGCCCTCCACTCACCCGTCATACGTTACATCCTGCCCTTCACTCACCCGTCATATGTTACATCCTGCCCTTCACTCACCCGTCATATGTTACATCCAGCCCTCCACTCACCCGACATACATTACACCCTGCCCTCCACTCACCCGTCGTACGTTACATCCTGCCCTCCACTCACCCGTCATATGTTACATCCTGCCCTCCACTCACCCGTCATACATTACATCCTGCCCTCCACTCACCCGTCATACGTTACATCCTGCCCTCCACTCACCCGTCATACATTACATCCTGCCCTCCACTCACCCGTCATACATTACATCCTGCCCTCCACTCACCCTTCATACTTTACTTCTTGCCCTCCACTCACCCGTCATACATTACATCCTGCCCTCCACTCACCCGTCATACGTTACACCCTGCCCTCCACTCACCCGTCGTACGTTACATCCTGCCCTCCACTCACCCGTCATACGTTACATCCTGCCCTTCACTCACCCGTCGTACGATACACCCTGCCCTCCACTCACCCATCGTACGTTACATCCTGCCCTCCACTCACCCATCATACGTTACATCCTGCCCTTCACTCACCCGTCGTACGATACACCCTGCCCTCCACTCACCCGTCGTACATTACATCCTGCCCTCCACTCACCCGTCATACGTTACACCCTGCCCTTCACTCACCCGTCGTACGATACCCCCTGCCCTCCACTCACCCGTCGTACGTTACATCCTGCCCTCCACTCACCTGTCGTACGTTACATCCTGCCCTCCACTCACCCGTCATACATTACATCCTGCCCTCCACTCACCCGACGTATGTTACACCCTGCCCTCCACTCATCCGTCATACATTACACCCTGCCCTCCACTCACCCGTCATACGTTACATCCTGCCCTTCACTCACCCGTCATACATTACATCCTGCCCTTCACTCACCAGTCATACATTACATCCTGCCCTCCACTCACCCGTCATACGTTACATCCTTCCCTTCACTCACCCGTCATATGTTACATCCTGCCCTCCACTCACCCGTCGTACGTTACATCCTGCCCTCCACTCACCCGTCATACGTTACATCCTTTCCTTCACTCACCCGTCATATGTTACATCCTGCCCTCCACTCACCCGTCGTACGTTACACCCTGCCCTCCACTCACCCGTCGTACGTTACATCCTGCCCTCCACTCACCCGTCATACGTTACATCCTGCCCTTCACTCACCCGTCATATGTTACATCCTGCCCTTCACTCACCCGTCATATGTTACATCCTGCCCTCCACTCACCCGACATACATTACACCCTGCCCTCCACTCACCCGTCGTACGTTACATCCTGCCCTCCACTCACCCGTCATATGTTACATCCTGCCCTCCACTCACCCGTCATACCTTACATCCTGCCCTCCACTCACCCGTCATACGTTACATCCTGCCCTCCACTCACCCGTCATACATTACATCCTGCCCTCCACTCACCCGTCATACATTACATCCTGCCCTCCACTCACCCGTCATACTTTACATCCTGCCCTCCACTCACCCGTCATACATTACATCCTGCCCTCCACTCACCCGTCATACGTTACACCCTGCCCTCCACTCACCCGTCGTACGTTACTTCCTGCCCTCCACTCACCCATCATACGTTACATCCTGCCCTTCACTCACCCGTCGTACGATACACCCTGCCCTCCACTCACCCATCGTACGTTACACCCTGCCCTCCACTCACCCATCGTACGTTACATCCTGCCCTCTACTCACCCGTCATACGTTACATCCTGCCCTCCACTCACCCGTCATACGTTACATCCTGCCCTCCACTCACCCGTCGTACGTTACATCCTGCCCTCCACTCACCCGTCATACGTTACATCCTGCCCTCCACTCACCCGTCGTACGTTACATCCTGCCCTCCACTCACCCGTCATACGTTACATCCTGCCCTTCACTCACCCGTCGTACGATACACCCTGCCCTCCACTCACCCGTCGTACGTTACATCCTGCCCTCCACTCACCCGTCGTACGATACACCCTGCCCTCCACTCACCCGTCATACGTTACATCCTGCCCTTCACTCACCCGTCGTACGATACACCCTGCCCTCCACTCACCCGTCGTACGATACACCCTGCCCTCCACTCACCCGTCGTACGTTACATCCTGCCCTCCACTCACCCGTCGTACGATACACCCTGCCCTCCACTCACCCGTCATACGTTACATCCTGCCCTTCACTCACCCGTCGTACGATACACCCTGCCCTCCACTCACCCGTCGTACGATACACCCTGCCCTCCACTCACCCGTCGTACGATACACCCTGCCCTCCACTCACCCGTCCTACGTTACATCCTGCCCTTCACTCACCCGTCGTACGATACACCCTGCCCTCCACTCACCCGTCATACGTTACACCCTGCCCTCCACTCACCCGTCATACATTACACCCTGCCCTCCACTCACCTGTCATACTTTACACCCTGCCCTCCACTCACCCGTCATACATTACATCCTGCCCTCCACTCACCCGTCATACATTACACCCTGCCCTCCACTCACCCGTCATACATTACACCCTGCCCTCCACTCACCCGTCATACATTACACCCTGCCCTCCACTCACCCATCGTACGTTACATCCTGCCCTCCACTCACCCGTCGTACGTTACATCCTGCCCTCCACTCACCCGTCATACGTTACATCCTGCCCTTCACTCACCCGTCGTACGATACACCCTTCCCTCCACTCACCCGTCGTACGTTACATCCTGCCCTCCACTCACCCGTCGTACGATACACCCTGCCCTCCACTCACCCGTCATACGTTACATCCTGCCCTTCACTCACCCGTCGTACGATACACCCTGCCCTCCACTCACCCGTCGTACGATACACCCTGCCCTCCACTCACCCGTCGTACGTTACATCCTGCCCTCCACTCACCCGTCGTACGATACACCCTGCCCTCCACTCACCCGTCATACGTTACATCCTGCCCTTCACTCACCCGTCGTACGATACACCCTGCCCTCCACTCACCCGTCGTATGATACACCCTGCCCTCCACTCACCCGTCGTACGATACACCCTGCCCTCCACTCACCCGTCCTACGTTACATCCTGCCCTTCACTCACCCGTCGTACGATACACCCTGCCCTCCACTCACCCGTCATACGTTACACCCTGCCCTCCACTCACCCGTCATACATTACACCCTGCCCTCCACTCACCTGTCATACTTTACACCCTGCCCTCCACTCACCCGTCATACATTACATCCTGCCCTCCACTCACCCGTCATACATTACACCCTGCCCTCCACTCACCCGTCATACATTACACCCTGCCCTCCACTCACCCGTCATACATTACACCCTGCCCTCCACTCACCCGTCATACTTTACACCCTGCCCTCCACTCACCCGTCATACATTACACCCTGCCCTCCACTCACCCGTCATACGTTACATCCTGCCCTCCACTCACCCGTCATACTTTACACCCTGCCCTCCACTCACCCGTCATACATTACACCCTGCCCTCCACTCACCCGTCATACGTTACATCCTGCCCTCCACTCACCCGTCATACATTACACCCTGCCCTCCACTCACCCGTCATACTTTACACCCTGCCCTCCACTCACCCGTCGTACGATACATCCTGCCCTCCACTCACCCGTCATACGTTACACGCTGCCCTCCACTCACCCGTCGTACGTTACACGCTGCCCTCCACTCACCCGTCGTACGTTACACCCTGCCCTCCACTCACCCGTCGTACGTTACACCCTGCCCTCCACTCACCCGTCGTACGTTACACCCTGCCCTCCACTCACCCGTCGTACGTTACACGCTGTGTACATTATAGGGGTAGGTGTATAGGGATACATGCTGTATCCTTAGTGTATAGCACATGTGCTTCACCTTCCATACTTGGCTGTCTCTCTGGATGTCTCATGCTGCCCCTCGCTGACAATAAGTAAACCCTTACAATGTCTCTGTAGCCCTACAAGTGCCAGGAACAGGGTAGTGTGCCGGGTCCATGATGTGTGCCCCCCACGTGTACAGTCTGCGTCCCACTGACCTTGGGCAGGGCTGGAGATGCCCGTCTGTCTGCTGTGCTGGTCCCCTCTCATCCTGAGGTGGCATCTTGTATAACATCCTAGTCGGCGACCACACTCCTCCCCCTGTACCCAGATACCTGCCCCCTCTCCGCAGCCAGCACTGTGCACCTTTCTGTGCCGCTGTCTGTGCACAGATGATGCTGAGGATTAACCTTCATATCCCCTTCATCAGCGGCCCCTTCCCTCCGCTCCTTCTTCTGTCACCCTTGTCTCCAGGAGCGATTGCTGCATTCGGGGGGCGCATGATGGCCCCTCAGTGCACTCCTTGCTTATTAATGTCACAGATCTGGGGTCCACAGCACCCATGCTCATTCATCCGTCCGCATTCCCTAGGGTCACCCTTCCACCAGTGCCCTGCTGTACAATGGGCGCGGAGATGACGCTGCTCAGCTGGAAAGCCCCAAACCTGGGCTCACCTACCCACCCCTGTTCTGTGGGGCAAGAATTGGCAGAGCGAGGGTTAATAACATAACTATGCCACCCGTCAGCCCACAAGCCAGCAATATGGTGACTAAAGCCCTCTCTATGTGATTGGGGTGCTTGATGTCTGTGGACTGTATGAATGGTTGAGGGGTCTCAGTGCCGCGTCCATCGCCCACATAGATGGGCCCCTAACATCGCCGGTCAGCGCCTCATGGGCAGAAATTGGCTCAATTGAGCTGTGGAACAACCTGCTTGAACATATATGGACTGTTCTCTGCACTTGTGGGTGAGAGGATGTTAATGTCTCCTTTGGTGACGAGGCTGAAGTTGGTTTCTTATTCGTTCAGTTTCTTATGCGGCAATTTTTTCTTTTCAGTTTTTTATAGGTTTAACAACAAAAAATAATCATCACAATAATAAAACACAATGCAGCGAGGAGCCCTGATGTGAATACGCTTAAAAACGGCTACAAAAACAATAAAACTGGCACAAAAATGGGCATCAAAGTGGGCACCAAAGAGCGCTGAAGAAAGGGTTAAATGCCTTTGGGCCACAGATCTCACACTGCAGACACATAGAACAGGGCGCCCCATATCCAAACCAGTTATTTCCAGCCTGGCCCAAATGGGTTCTGGGCATCAGAACTGGCATCAAAGTGGGCAGACAGTCAATTTTCACAGATTTGAATAAGTAACTGATGTTTTTAAGGGGTTAAATGCCTTTGGGTCAATGATACCACAGTGCATATATATAAAACAGGGAGCCCCACATCAAAAACAGGTCTCTTCAGCCTGGCCCAAATGGGTTCTGGGCATCAGAACTGGCATCAAAGTGGGCAAACAGCCCATTTTCACAGATTTAAATAAGTAACTGATGTTTTTAAGGGGTTAAATGCCTTTGGGCCACTGATCTGACACTTAAAATACACAGAAAGTGAAGCCCTGCATCAAACCCAGATCCCTTCAGCCTGGCCCAAATGGGTTCTGGGCACCAGAACTGGCATCAAAGTGGGCAAACAGCCCATTTTCACAGATTTGAATACGTAACTGATGTTTTTAAGGGGTTAATTGCCTTTGGGCCACTGATACGACACTTAAAATTCACAGACAGTGATGCCCTGCATCAAACCCAGGTCCCTCCAGCCTGGCCCAAATGGGTTCTGGGCACCAGAACGGGCATCAAAATGGGCAAACAGCCCATTTTCACAGATTTGAATAAGTAACTGATGTTTTTAACGGGTTAAATGCGTTTGGGTCAATGATACCACAGTGCATATATATAAAACAGGGAGCCCCACATCAAAAACAGGTCTCTTCAGCCTTGCTCAAATGGGCTCTGGGCATCAGAACTGGCATCAAAGTGGGCAAACAGCCCATTTTCACGGATTTGAATAAGTAACTGATGTTTTTAAGGGGTTAAATGCCATTGGGCCACTGATACGACACTTAAAATACACAGAAAGTGATGCCCTGCATCAAACCAAGGTTCCTCCAGCCTGGCCCAAATGCGTTCTGGGCACCATAATTGGCATCAAACTGGGCAAACAGCCCATGACTGTGGAGACCTGGGTGTCGTAACCAGTGCCTTCCCCCCTCCCATCCATCCCGTAATGAATCACACACAGTCCTAGGTCGGTTGAACAGGTCGGTCACAGTTTATTAATTAAATAAGCAGAGAAAGGGCAATTACATATCGTAACGGCCGCTCGCGCCGAGCTCCTGTCCGTGATCGACAGGGGAATTGGCCCAACGAGCGGTTACGACCTTTGCCCTCCTCCGCTTCTTCCGCTGTGACTTAATAAAATTACTAAGGTTAGTTACATCCACGTACATATATACACACTTTTTATTGCCATAGACTTTACAAATTTACATTATCCCGCGGGTTAGTATCTCCAATATTCTTTAAAAGGGAGGGAGGGTGGGACAAAAGCTTCCAGGCGTCCGCCGGGAGGGAAAGAGGAAGCTCCCGGCCGGACGCCTGGATTTAATCCCTGTAGGAGTGGCCGTAGGGCCCCTCCCCCCTAGTGGCCACTGGCCGGCTGGGGGTCTTCCAATTAGTGCATCACTAAGGGGGAGTGATGCCAAGGGGGGGGGGGTTATCTAGGAGCTCCTCCCCTCCCCTCTAGTGACCACCAGCCGGCCGGGGGTCTTCCAATTAGTGCATCACCAAGGGGGGAGTGATGCCAGGGGGAACTGGCACTGACATCATTTAATGCTGCTCTATCTCGGTGCTCCCCAGTCAGAGACGCGCACCTTATACAGTACCGCGTCTGCCAGACTGTGGAGACCTGGGTGTCGTAACCAGTGCCTTCCCCCCTCCCGTAATGAATCACACACAGTCCTATGTGGGTTGAACAGGTCGGTCACAGTTTATTAATCAAATAAGCAGAGAAAGGGCAATTACATATCGTAACGGCCGCTCGCGCCGAGCTCCTGTCCGTGATCGACAGGGGAATTGGCCCAACGAGCGGTTACGACCTTTGCCCTCCTCCGCTTCTTCCGCCACGGAGGATCCCGTGTATTACCTACGCGGGACTCCGACCCCACCCATCAATGTTAGGGCCTGTTCAACCCCCATCCTGTAAACCCAACAAAATTATCGAGGCCAATGTCCGTCAGGTGAACTCTGTCCGGTATTAATTGTGTTGTCCCCTTGTAGGTGTTGGTGACGAATCAGGATCCCGCCTCTTCCTCTCACATATTTTCCAATCCGAGCATTGAATTTCCCCCTTGTTCGCTCTATGGCTTTTTTATCTCTTGCACCGCGCCATGCGGCCCGTGGTGTTACATTCAACCACACCCGTATTATATTCCTGAACAGACTGCTGAACCGTTCCATATCCGTTGTCACCCATTTGTACAGCTCGGCCACCTTTTGTTTTCCAAGGTCATTGCCACCCACGTGTAACCCCATTATCACTGGGTGTTCCGCCATCCTTGCTATGCCAACCATCTCCTCGAACACCTGTTTCCACTGGTTCTGGAGGCCTCTGATACCCCTCCAGTTAACCTTTATGCCTAGGAGGTAAAGATTTGTTCCTCCTGGCCGCAGTTTGGCCCTCTCTTCGGCCCAGTATACGTAGGAATCTCCTACAACCCAAACTTCAACCCCTGTAAGAGACAACACATGTTAATTAAGCAGGTCGGGTCTTATGTATCTGGCGAAGCATGCGGCCTTCCAATGCCCCATTCTCTCTGCACTTCGGCCTGTGACACTCCTGCCTTAGCTGCCTCTGTGGCCACCCCTATCCGGAACGAATGTGTTCCATACTCCTTTGGATCCGTTTTTTTTTTGTTTTTTTTTTTTAAAGCCTAGCTTGAACCTTGCCTGGAATTGGAACTTGGTCAGGGGGGGGGGACCCATCTGTATGAGTGAAGAAAAATCTACCAGCGTGTCTTATTATGGCGTATCTTTTAACCATTTTTAGCGGGCAAGCTGGGCCCTCTGTAGAGTTAACCAGGACCCATGTGCCCCTACCGGTGGGATCGCATTTGGATTTTCTAACCCTGATGCGCAGGGCGTCGCTGCATATCACTATGTCCTCATTAATTAGACCTCCTTCCAACGCGGTTTTTGACCACGGTAGCAATTCGCTGATTCACAGTGCTCCGAAAAAAAAAAAAAACGGTCGCAAAAGCTGCCGATATGAGGGCCGCCTCATATTGCGATGAGCAGACTGACGGGAGACTTTAGGGGGCTTATCGCCAGCAGGTCCTGCCATAGTCTCAGTGAGATGGGGCGGTGACTTTCTTGGCTCGGCTGAAGCCTTTTCCAACCTTTTATGGCTTGTCTTATGCCGAAGGACTTAGTTACGTCTGCCCATCCCGATAATTGAAAGAAACATGCTAGTCCCGCTAATTTCGGTTGTGCCCATCCCGATAATTGAAAGAAAAATGCTAGTCCCGCTAATTTCGGTTGCGCCGAGGTGCCCGACGCCCCGCCTTCCCTCATCCGTAATAGGAAATCAGTTGTCACCACGTTTCGTGCTCCGTCGCTTTCGTCGACTGGCCTACCCTGACTTAGTGAGCACCACTCCTCCCAAGCCTTACCATACCCCTGCCAGGTAGCTGGTGAAAAGGCCCGGATTAAGGGCATCAATGATTGGCCACTGTGTCCCACAGGGACAGTGGACACCGAATACCCCGGGGTTGCGCGTCGGGCTGCTGGATTCTGAAAGCCTGCCAATTGGAAAATAACAGTGGGTTAATGATATTATCGTCAACTTCCGCCACCACGGTGGCTCTACACCAAATATTGTTTTCCAGGTATCTCAGCGGTAGCCGGCGCAAGAGAGCGAGTATGGGCAGGGATGAAGAAGACATGTGATTCAAACTCTTCCCTGTTTTCGCATTTTTTGTTTGGAAACGAATGTTCATGTTTCTCAACTGATCGGCCCATAACTCCAATGCCGTTACAACCGCCAACAATTCCCATAGGGCTGGGTCTTGCCCCCACTTTGTTGTCGTCCATTGCTCCGGCCAATCCGATTTGCCCCCTTGGTTGTTATAAATTGCTGCAAAACCCTTTTTTTTTTTTTTTTTTTGTTCCACCCTATTGCGATTGCAGGGACGTCTGCCATACTAGCAGAACGGCTTTTAGCTAACGAGTGAGCCTAATTCTAAGGCCGGGCTTCGAAGCGCCTTTTCCAAAGAAAGTTTGCGCGAGAATGCTCTGCCAACCGGCATTACGCGGCAGGCAAACGTCAGTAGGCCCAATAATGCCTGCATTTGCTGGAGGGTTACCTTGTTTACTTCCCGAAAGCCTTTCAACATTTGCTGGGTTTTTTGTATTTTATCCTCTGGTAAGCCAAAAACCATTGAAGTGGTATCCATTTCGATGCCCAAAAGGGGAACGCATTACATGGTCCCACCATTTTCTACAGTAACAATAGCACGCCGAATTTGTGTGAGAGATTGAATTTCTCTCGTAAATCGGGAGCAGAGATTAGAATTTCTGGGGCCGACGAACAGGAAGTCGTCGAGGTAATGAATTAGGGATTTACTGCCCGTCTCGTACCGAACTTCCCAATCTGGGAGGTGCTGAATAGCTCGAACTAGTGACATGAGATGGAACATCCCATCGGGAGGCACATGTCGAATTAGTACTGTTGGTCCCCTTTGCAGCCCAGGAAACGTTTGGGGTGCACGGGTAGTAAATGGAATGCCGATTCGATGTTGGATTTGGCTAGCAGGGCGCTGCGGCTGCCCCGACTAATTCTACTGCCTTATCGAAAGACGCGTATGAGACGGAAGCTTTTTCTGGGGAAATTGCGACGTTAACCGAATAGCCCTTTGGGTGAGATAAATGATGGATTAGGCGGTCTTTACCGGGTTCGTTTTTTTTGGTATAATGCTTAGCGATGATATTTTAATGTTTTTTTTTGTTTTTTTTTGGCTAAGAATTTAGGGAAATTCGCGAGCCGCTTTTAGGTTATTGGATAGTGTTGGCGTTCTTGTTAGCCACAAGGGAATAACAAACCCGTTGGAGAATCCTGCTTGCAGCTGCTGAGCCGCTTCCTTATTGGGGCCCATAATTAAGCCCAAAACTGCGAAGGCCTGGAGCCAATTATTCATGGTTAATGCAACTTTTGATCTCCCCCTATCGAAATTCCTATCGTTGTCTTTTTCCACCGTTTGTTGGCCTGCCGATATCAGCGACCATATGTCAATATAATCGTTGCTCCAGATCTCCTTTTAGTTTCCTGATCTATATGAGCGCCTAGCGGGCTGGTCCCGCAGAAGAAGGCGCTCCTCTTTGATAGTTGCAGGATTAAATCCTTTACCGCTGAAGTTAGCTCCATTTCCTTTAAATTAACCCCGTAGCGTAACATTTCCTCGCTACCCTTGGAACACTCACCGCTGTGTGACTCTGGACGAGTGAACTCCGATCCTGGAGGAACCCCCGCAGACGTTGATGGGGTGATGTCGCAGGACGGGGAAACTCTTGCTCCCGCTACAGCGAGGGACTGGCCGATGTGATGGCCGATGCTCTGAGTATCGTGCGTTGGAGCCCGATTACAACCACGTAGTGGCGGATTACTGGCTCTGTTTTTGGCGATTTTGTGCTTGTTGTTGAGGCTGGAAGCCGCGGGAGATTGTTCTCCCTGGCTGAAAGCCCTAGAGGGTGGCCTTGATTTTGACCCCCTCGGATGTTGCTGATGCCAGCTATCCTGAGGCCCGCGATCTGCGGCGGCTCCTATGGGAGTTGAGTCTGCGTCGGTGACGGGAGGGACATTTAGAGGGGTAGCACGAATGGCCATGGGATTTATCCGAGGAGGATTGGGAGGATGTCTGGCGTCTACGCCTTCGTCCGCAGTTGCTCAGCGGAGTAATGGGGGGGGGGATTCCAACGTTATTACTAGGGGGAACATTGGCGGTAAACGGTCCCGTAGTGCTACTTAGAAGAGGGGGGGGGGGTTAGGAGGTAGCTGTATTCAGCCCCATAGCTGGATTTAGGCGGGGCAGCGGGTAACGGTTAATTTTTATTAGTAATTTGGGCAGTGGAGGGGGTGTGTGTGTGAATGTGTCCGTGTTTAGTGCGTTTACTGTTATTTCGCAGTGATTCCCGGTGTGCAGCTGTTGAGCGCCTTGCTCGGTCCTATTGGACCAAACAATGCGCTCATCAGCTGCCCTGTGACCTCCACGGCCTGACCCCATCCCCGTGCAGGCATCAGTGCTGTGTCTGCGGGGGGTAGGCTGGAGGTCAGGCCGGGTAAGAAATCCGCGCGCTGATCGGCCTGGTTTGACCGATCAGCGCGCTCTGGGGACAGTGTGGCGTTAGCGCCAGCCTCCAGGTTACCCCCTGCGGGCAACATATATGTGCCCACAGGAAAGGCACCCGAGGACTGGCCAGCGCTGTTTCCAGCCGATGCGGTGACCGGAAGTGGCTGGGCGCTGACCGGAAGTGAGTGGGCGGAGCCTTTGCAGAGCGCCGGGCTGAGTCCGAGGAAGCCGCCTGCAGCTGAGCGGCAGCAAGGCCGCCCCCTCTCCGACCTGGAGCCGCTCCGGGACGCGGGGTAAGCGGGCAGACCGCCTCCCCCCTGGCGCCGGTGTTATACTCTCCGGAGCGGCCAGGGAAAGGGGGGATGCCCAGCGCAGCCCACCGGTGCCAGGGACAGAGGACCCAGTGCATGCTGCCCAGCGGAGAATGCGGGCACCGATCCCGCTACCTTTGGCCGTAGGGCCCCTCCCCCCTAGTGGCCACTGGCCGGCTGGGGGTCTTCCAATTAGTGCATCACTAAGGGGGAGTGATGCCAAGGGGGGGGGGGGTTATCTAGGAGCTCCCCCCTCCCCTCTAGTGACCACCAGCCGGCCGGGGGTCTTCCAATTAGTGCATCACCAAGGGGGGAGTGATGCCAGGGGGGAACTGGCACTGACATCATTTAATGCTGCTCTATCTCGGTGCTCCCCAGTCAGAGACGCGCACCTTATACAGTACCGCGTCTGCCATTTCGCAGATTTGAATAAGTAACTGATGTTTTTAAGGGGTTAAATGCCTTTGGTCCACTGATACCGCAGTGCATACATATAGAAAAGGGAGCACCACATCAAAAACAGTTCTCTTCAGCTTGGCCCAAATGGCTTCTGGGCACCAGAATTGGCATCAAAGTGGGCAAACAGCCCATTTTCGCAGATCGTAACGGCCGCTCGCGCCGAGCTCCTGTCCGTGATCGACAGGGGAATTGGCCCAACGAGCGGTTACGACCTTTGCCCTCCTCCGCTTCTTCCGCCACGGAGGATCCCGTGTATTACCTACGCGGGACTCCGACCCCACCCATCAATGTTAGGGCCTGTTCAACCCCCATCCTGTAAACCCAACAAAATTATCGAGGCCAATGTCCGTCAGGTGAACTCTGTCCGGTATTAATTGTGTTGTCCCCTTGTAGGTGTTGGTGACGAATCAGGATCCCGCCTCTTCCTCTCACATATTTTCCAATCCGAGCATTGAATTTCCCCCTTGTTCGCTCTATGGCTTTTTTATCTCTTGCACCGCGCCATGCGGCCCGTGGTGTTACATTCAACCACACCCGTATTATATTCCTGAACAGACTGCTGAACCGTTCCATATCCGTTGTCACCCATTTGTACAGCTCGGCCACCTTTTGTTTTCCAAGGTCATTGCCACCCACGTGTAACCCCATTATCACTGGGTGTTCCGCCATCCTTGCTATGCCAACCATCTCCTCGAACACCTCGATACCGCAGTGCATACATATAGAAAAGGGAGCACCACATCAAAAACAGTTCTCTTCAGCTTGGCCCAAATGGCTTCTGGGCACCAGAATTGGCATCAAAGTGGGCAAACAGCCCATTTTCGCAGATTTCAATAAGTAACTGATGTTTTTAAGTGGTTAAATGCCTTTGGGCCACTGATCTGACACTTAAAATACACAGGAAGTGATGCCCTGCATCAAACCCAGGTCCCTTCAGCCTGGCCCAAATGTGTTCTGGGCATCAGAACTGGCATCAAAGTGGGCAAACAGCCCATTTTCACGGATTTGAATAAGTAACTGATGTTTTTAAGGGGTTAAATGCCTTTGAGCCACTGATCTGACACTCAAAATACACAGAAAGTGAAGCCCTGCATCAAACCCTGATTCCTTCAGCCTGGCCCAAATGGGTTCTGGGCACCAGAACTGGCATCAAAGTGGGCAAACAGCCCATTTTCACAGATTTGAATAAGTAACTGATGTTTTTAAGGGGTTAAATGCCTTTGGGCCACTGATCTGACACTTAAAATACACAGAAAGTGAAGCCCTGCATCAAACCCAGATTCCTTCAGCCTGGCCCAAATGGGTTCTGGGCACCAGAACTGGCATCAAAGTGGGCAAACAGCCCATTTTCACAGATTTGAATAAGTAACTGATGTTTTTAAGGGGTTAAATGCTTTTGGGCCACTGATACGACACTTAAAATTCACAGACAGTGATGCCCTGCATCAAACCCAGGTCCCTCCAGCCTGGCCCAAATGGGTTCTGGGCACCAGAACGGGCATCAAAATGGGCAAACAGCCCATTTTCACAGATTTGAATAAGTAACTGATGTTTTTAACGGGTTAAATGCGTTTGGGTCAATGATACCACAGTGCATATATATAAAACAGGGAGCCCCACATCAAAAACAGGTCTCTTCAGCCTTGCTCAAATGGGCTCTGGGCATCAGAACTGGCATCAAAGTGGGCAAACAGCCCATTTTCACGGATTTGAATAAGTAACTGATGTTTTTAAGGGGTTAAATGCCATTGGGCCACTGATACGACACTTAAAATACACAGAAAGTGATGCCCTGCATCAAACCAAGGTTCCTCCAGCCTGGCCCAAATGCGTTCTGGGCACCATAATTGGCATCAAACTGGGAAACAGCCCATTTTCGCAGATTTGAATAAGTAACTGATGTTTTTAAGGGGTTAAATGCCTTTGGTCCACTGATACCACAGTGCATACATATAGAAAAGGGAGCACCACATCAAAAACAGTTCTCTTCAGCTTGGCCCAAATGGCTTCTGGGCACCAGAATTGGCATCAAAGTGGGCAAACAGCCCATTTTCGCAGATTTGAATAAGTAACTGATGTTTTTAAGTGGTTAAATGCCTTTGGGCCACTGATCTGACACTTAAAATACACAGGAAGTGATGCCCTGCATCAAACCAGGTCCCTTCAGCCTGGCCCAAATGTGTTCTGGGCATCAGAACTGGCATCAAAGTGGGCAAACAGCCCATTTTCACGGATTTGAATAAGTAACTGATGTTTTTAAGGGGTTAAATGCCTTTGGGCCACTGATCTGACACTCAAAATACACAGAAAGTGAAGCCCTGCATCAAACCCAGATTCCTTCAGCCTGGCCCAAATGGGTTCTGGGCACCAGAACTGGCATCAAAGTGGGCAAACAGCCCATTTTCACAGATTTGAATAAGTAACTGATGTTTTTAAGGGGTTAAATGCCTTTGGGCCACTGATCTGACACTTAAAATACACAGAAAGTGAAGCCCTGCATCAAACCCAGATCCCTTCAGCCTGGCCCAAATGGGTTCTGGGCACCAGAACTGGCATCAAAGTGGGCAAACAGCCCATTTTCACAGGTTTGAATAAGTAACTGATGTTTTTAAGGGGTTAAATGCCTTTGGGCCACTGATACGACACTTAAAATTCACAGACAGTGATGCCCTGCATCAAACCCAGGTCCCTCCAGTCGGGCCCAAATGAGTTGTGGGCACCAGAACGGGCATCAAAATGGGCAAACAGCCCATTTTCACAGATTTGAATAAGTAACTGATGTTTTTAAGGGGTTAAATGCCATTGGGCCACTGATACGACACTTAAAATACACAGAAAGTGATGCCCTGCATCAAACCAAGGTTCCTCCAGCCTGGCCCAAATGCGTTCTGGGCACCATAATTGACATCAAACTGGGCAAACAGCCCATTTTCGCAGATTTGAATAAGTAACTGATGTTTTTAAGCGGTTAAATGCCTTTGGTCCACTGATACCACAGTGCATACATATAGAAAAGGGAGCACCACATCAAAAACAGTTCTCTTCAGCTTGGCCCAAATGGCTTCTGGGCACCAGAATTGGCATCAAAGTGGGCAAACAGCCCATTTTCGCAGATTTGAATAAGTAACTGATGTTTTTAAGTGGTTAAATGCCTTTGGGCCGCTTATCTGACACTTAAAATACACAGGAAGTGATGCCCTGCATCAAACCAGGTCCCTTCAGCCTGGCCCAAATGTGTTCTGGGCATCAGAACTGGCATCAAAGTGGGCAAACAGCCCATTTTCACGGATTTGAATAAGTAACTGATGTTTTTAAAGGGTTAAATGCCTTTGGGCCACTGATCTGAGACTTAAAATACACAGAAAGTGAAGCCCTGCATCAAACCCAGATTCCTTCAGCCTGGCCCAAATGGGTTCTGGGCACCAGAACTGGCATCAAAGTGGGCAAACAGCCCATTTTCACAGATTTGAATAAGTAACTGATGTTTTTTAAGGGGTTAAATGCCTTTGGGCCACTGATACGACACTTAAAATTCACAGACAGTGATGCCCTGCATCAAACCCAGGTCCCTCCAGCCTGGCCCAAATGGGTTCTGGGCACCAGAACGGGCATCAAAATGGGCAAACAGCCCATTTTCACAGATTTGAATAAGTAACTGATATTTTTAACGGGTTAAATGCCTTTGGGTCAATGATACCACAGTGCATATATATAAAACAGGGAGCCCCACATCAAAAACAGGTCTCTTCAGCCTGGCCCAAATGGGTTCTGGGCATCAGAACTGGCATCAAAGTGGGCAAACAGCCCATTTTCACGGATCTGAATAAGTAACTGATGTTTTTAAGGGGTTAAATGCCATTGGGCCACTGATACGACACTTAAAATACACAGAAAGTGATGCCCTGCATCAAACCAAGGTTCCTCCAGCCTGGCCCAAATGCGTTCTGGGCACCAGAATTGGCATCAAACTGGACAAACAGACCATTTTCGCAGATTTGCATAAGTAACTGATGTTTTTAAGGGGTTAAATGCCTTTGGTCCACTGATACCACAGTGCATACATATAGAAAAGGGAGCACCACATCAAAAACAGTTCTCTTCAGCTTGGCCCAAATGGCTTCTGGGCACCAGAATTGGCATCAAAGTGGGCAAACAGCCCATTTTCGCAGATTTGAATAAGTAACTGATGTTTTTAAGTGGTTAAATGCCTTTGGGCCACTGATCTGACACTTAAAATACACAGGAAGTGATGCCCTGCATCAAACCCAGGTCCCTTCAGCCTGGCCCAAATGTGTTCTGGGCATCAGAACTGGCATCAAAGTGGGCAAACAGCCCATTTTCACGGATTTGAATAAGTAACTGATGTTTTTAAAGGGTTAAATGCCTTTGGGCCACTGATCTGAGACTTAAAATACACAGAAAGTGAAGCCCTGCATCAAACCCAGATTCCTTCAGCCTGGCCCAAATGGGTTCTGGGCACCAGAACTGGCATCAAAGTGGGCAAACAGCCCATTTTCACAGATTTGAATAAGTAACTGATGTTTTTTAAGGGGTTAAATGCCTTTGGGCCACTGATACGACACTTAAAATTCACAGACAGTGATGCCCTGCATCAAACCCAGGTCCCTCCAGCCTGGCCCAAATGGGTTCTGGGCACCAGAACGGGCATCAAAATGGGCAAACAGCCCATTTTCACAGATTTGAATAAGTAACTGATGTTTTTAAGGGGTTAAATGCCATTGGGCCACTGATACGACACTTAAAATACACAGAAAGTGATGCCCTGCATCAAACCAAGGTTCCTCCAGCCTGGCCCAAATGCGTTCTGGGCACCATAATTGACATCAAACTGGGCAAACAGCCCATTTTCGCAGATTTGAATAAGTAACTGATGTTTTTAAGCGGTTAAATGCCTTTGGTCCACTGATACCACAGTGCATACATATAGAAAAGGGAGCACCACATCAAAAACAGTTCTCTTCAGCTTGGCCCAAATGGCTTCTGGGCACCAGAATTGGCATCAAAGTGGGCAAACAGCCCATTTTCGCAGATTTGAATAAGTAACTGATGTTTTTAAGTGGTTAAATGCCTTTGGGCCGCTTATCTGACACTTAAAATACACAGGAAGTGATGCCCTGCATCAAACCAGGTCCCTTCAGCCTGGCCCAAATGTGTTCTGGGCATCAGAACTGGCATCAAAGTGGGCAAACAGCCCATTTTCACGGATTTGAATAAGTAACTGATGTTTTTAAAGGGTTAAATGCCTTTGGGCCACTGATCTGAGACTTAAAATACACAGAAAGTGAAGCCCTGCATCAAACCCAGATTCCTTCAGCCTGGCCCAAATGGGTTCTGGGCACCAGAACTGGCATCAAAGTGGGCAAACAGCCCATTTTCACAGATTTGAATAAGTAACTGATGTTTTTTAAGGGGTTAAATGCCTTTGTGCCACTGATACGACACTTAAAATTCACAGACAGTGATGCCCTGCATCAAACCCAGGTCCCTCCAGCCTGGCCCAAATGGGTTCTGGGCACCAGAACGGGCATCGAAATGGGCAAACAGCCCATTTTCACAGATTTGAATAAGTAACTGATGTTTTTAACGGGTTAAATGCCTTTGGGTCAATGATACCACAGTGCATATATATAAAACAGGGAGCCCCACATCAAAAACAGGTCTCTTCAGCCTGGCCCAAATGGGTTCTGGGCATCAGAACTGGCATCAAAGTGGGCAAACAGCCCATTTTCACGGATCTGAATAAGTAACTGATGTTTTTAAGGGGTTAAATGCCATTGGGCCACTGATACGACACTTAAAATACACAGAAAGTGATGCCCTGCATCAAACCAAGGTTCCTCCAGCCTGGCCCAAATGCGTTCTGGGCACCAGAATTGGCATCAAACTGGACAAACAGACCATTTTCGCAGATTTGCATAAGTAACTGATGTTTTTAAGGGGTTAAATGCCTTTGGTCCACTGATACCACAGTGCATACATATAGAAAAGGGAGCACCACATCAAAAACAGTTCTCTTCAGCTTGGCCCAAATGGCTTCTGGGCACCAGAATTGGCATCAAAGTGGGCAAACAGCCCATTTTCGCAGATTTGAATAAGTAACTGATGTTTTTAAGTGGTTAAATGCCTTTGGGCCGCTTATCTGACACTTAAAATACACAGGAAGTGATGCCCTGCATCAAACCAGGTCCCTTCAGCCTGGCCCAAATGTGTTCTGGGCATCAGAACTGGCATCAAAGTGGGCAAACAGCCCATTTTCACGGATTTGAATAAGTAACTGATGTTTTTAAAGGGTTAAATGCCTTTGGGCCACTGATCTGAGACTTAAAATACACAGAAAGTGAAGCCCTGCATCAAACCCAGATTCCTTCAGCCTGGCCCAAATGGGTTCTGGGCACCAGAACTGGCATCAAAGTGGGCAAACAGCCCATTTTCACAGATTTGAATAAGTAACTGATGTTTTTTAAGGGGTTAAATGCCTTTGTGCCACTGATACGACACTTAAAATTCACAGACAGTGATGCCCTGCATCAAACCCAGGTCCCTCCAGCCTGGCCCAAATGGGTTCTGGGCACCAGAACGGGCATCAAAATGGGCAAACAGCCCATTTTCACAGATTTGAATAAGTAACTGATGTTTTTAACGGGTTAAATGCCTTTGGGTCAATGATACCACAGTGCATATATATAAAACAGGGAGCCCCACATCAAAAACAGGTCTCTTCAGCCTGGCCCAAATGGGTTCTGGGCATCAGAACTGGCATCAAAGTGGGCAAACAGCCCATTTTCACGGATCTGAATAAGTAACTGATGTTTTTAAGGGGTTAAATGCCATTGGGCCACTGATACGACACTTAAAATACACAGAAAGTGATGCCCTGCATCAAACCAAGGTTCCTCCAGCCTGGCCCAAATGCGTTCTGGGCACCAGAATTGGCATCAAACTGGACAAACAGACCATTTTCGCAGATTTGCATAAGTAACTGATGTTTTTAAGGGGTTAAATGCCTTTGGTCCACTGATACCACAGTGCATACATATAGAAAAGGGAGCACCACATCAAAAACAGTTCTCTTCAGCTTGGCCCAAATGGCTTCTGGGCACCAGAATTGGCATCAAAGTGGGCAAACAGCCAATTTTCGCAGATTTGAATAAGTAACTGATGTTTTTAAGTGGTTAAATGCCTTTGGGCCACTGATCTGACACTTAAAATACACAGGAAGTGATGCCCTGCATCAAACCCAGGTCCCTTCAGCCTGGCCCAAATGGGTTCTAGGCACCAGAACTGGCATCAAAGTGGGCAAACAGCCCATTTTCACAGATTTGAATAAGTAACTGATGTTTTTAAGGGGTTAAATGCCTTTGGGCCACTGATCTGACACTTAAAATACACAGAAAGTGAAGCCCTGCATCAAACCCAGATTCCTTCAGCCTGGCCCAAATGGGTTCTGGGCACCAGAACTGGCATCAAAGTGGGCAAACAGCCCATTTTCACAGATTTGAATAAGTAACTGATGTTTTTAAGGGGTTAAATGCCTTTGGGCCACTGATCTGACACTTAAAATACACAGAAAGTGAAGCCCTGCATCAAACCCAGATCCCTTCAGCCTGGCCGAAATGGGTTCTGGGCACCAGAACTGGCATCAAAGTGTGCAAACAGCCCATTTTCACAGATTTGAATAAGTAACTGATGTTTTTAAGGGGTTAAATGCCTTTGGGCCACTGATACGACACTTAAAATTCACAGACAGTGATGCCCTGCATCAAACCCAGGTCCCTCCAGCCTGGCCCAAATGGGTTCTGGGCACCAGAACGGGCATCAAAATGGGCAAACAGCCCATTTTCACAGATTTGAATAAGTAACTGATGTTTTTAACGGGTTAAATGCGTTTGGGTCAATGATACCACAGTGCATATATGTAAAACAGGGAGCCCCACATCAAAAACAGGTCTCTTCAGCCTTGCTCAAATGGGCTCTGGGCATCAGAACTGGCATCAAAGTGGGCAAACAGCCCATTTTCACGGATTTGAATAAGTAACTGATGTTTTTAAGGGGTTAAATGCCATTGGGCCACTGATACGACACTTAAAATACACAGAAAGTGATGCCCTGCATCAAACCAAGGTTCCTCCAGCCTGGCCCAAATGCGTTCTGGGCACCATAATTGGCATCAAACTGGGCAAACAGACCATTTTCGCAGATTTGAATAAGTAACTGATGTTTTTAAGGGGTTAAATGCCTTTGGTCCACTGATACCACAGTGCATACATATAGAAAAGGGAGCGCCACATCAAAAACAGTTCTCTTCAGCTTGGCCCAAATGGCTTCTGGGCACCAGAATTGGCATCAAAGTGGGCAAACAGCCCATTTTCGCAGATTTGAATAAGTAACTGATGTTTTTAAGTGGTTAAATGCCTTTGGGCCACTGATCTGACACTTAAAATACACAGGAAGTGATGCCCTGCATCAAATCCAGGTCCCTTCAGCCTGGCCCAAATGTGTTCTGGGCATCAGAACTGGCATCAAAGTGGGCAAACAGCCCATTTTCACGGATTTGAATAAGTAACTGATGTTTTTAAGGGGTTAAATGCCTTTGGGCCACTGATCTGACACTCAAAATACACAGAAAGTGAAGCCCTGCATCAAACCCAGATCCCTTCAGCCTGGCCCAAATGGGTTCTGGGCACCAGAACTGGCATCAAAGTGGGCAAACAGCCCATTTTCACAGATTTGAATAAGTAACTGATGTTTTTAAGGGGTTAAATGCCATTGGGCCACTGATCTGACACTTAAAATACACAGAAAGTGAAGCCCTGCATCAAACCCAGATCCCTTCAGCCTGGCCCAAATGGGTTCTGGGCACCAGAACTGGCATCAAAGTGGGCAAACAGCCCATTTTCACAGATTTGAATAAGTAACTGATGTTTTTAAGGGGTTAAAAGCCTTTGGGCCACTGATACGACACTTAAAATTCACAGACAGTGATGCCCTGCATCAAACCCAGGTCCCTCCAGCCTGGCCCAAATGGGTTCTGGGCACCAGAACGGGCATCAAAATGGGCAAACAGCCCATTTTCACAGATTTGAATAAGTAACTGATGTTTTTAACGGGTTAAATGCCTTTGGGTCAATGATACCACAGTGCATATATATAAAACCGGGAGCCCCACATCAAAAACAGGTCTCTTCAGCCTGGCCCAAATGGGTTCTGGGCATCAGAACTGGCATCAAAGTGGGCAAACAGCCCATTTTCACGGATCTGAATAAGTAACTGATGTTTTTAAGGGGTTAAATGCCATTGGGCCACTGATACGACACTTAAAATACACAGAAAGTGATGCCCTGCATCAAACCAAGGTTCCTCCAGCCTGGCCCAAATGCGTTCTGGGCACCAGAATTGGCATCAAACTGGACAAACAGACCATTTTCGCAGATTTGCATAGGTAACTGATGTTTTTAAGGGGTTAAATGCCTTTGGTCCACTGATACCACAGTGCATACATATAGAAAAGGGAGCACCACATCAAAAACAGTTCTCTTCAGCTTGGCCCAAATGGCTTCTGGGCACCAGAATTGGCATCAAAGTGGGCAAACAGCCAATTTTCGCAGATTTGAATAAGTAACTGATGTTTTTAAGTGGTTAAATGCCTTTGGGCCACTGATCTGACACTTAAAATACACAGGAAGTGATGCCCTGCATCAAACCCAGGTCCCTTCAGCCTGGCCCAAATGGGTTCTAGGCACCAGAACTGGCATCAAAGTGGGCAAACAGACCATTTTCACAGATTTGAATAAGTAACTGATGCTTTTAAGGGGTTAAATGCCTTTGGGCTACTGATATGACACTTAAAATACACAGAAAGTGATGCCCTGCATCAAACCAAGGTTCCTCCAGCCTGGCCCAAATGCGTTCTGAGGACCAGAATTGGCATCAAACTGGGCAAACAGCTCATTTTCGCAGATTTGAATAAGTAACTGATGTTTTTAAGGGGTTAAATGCCTTTGGTCCACTGATACCACAGAGCATACATATAGAACAGGGAGCCCCACATCAAAAACAGGTCTCTTCAGCCTGGCCCAAATGGGTTCTGGACATCAGAACTGGCATCAAAGTGGGCAAACAGCCCATTTTCACAGATTTGAATAAGTAACTGTTTTTAAGGGGTTAAATGCCTTTGGGCCACTGATCTGACACTTAAAATACACAGGAAGTGATGCCCTGCATCAAACCCAGGTCCCTTTAGCCTGGCCCAAATGTGTTCTGGGCATCAGAACTGGCATCAAAGTGGGCAAACAGCCCATTTTCACGGATTTGAATAAGTAACTCATGTTTTTAAGGGGTTAAATGCCTTTGGGCCACTGATCTGACACTCAAAGTACACAGAAAGTGAAGCCCTGCATCAAACCCAGATTCCTTCAGCCTGGCCCAAATGGGTTCTGGGCACCAGAACTGGCATCAAAGTGGGCAAACAGCCCATTTTCACAGATTTGAATAAGTAACTGATGTTTTTAAGGGGTTAAATGCCTTTGGGCCACTGATCTGACACTTAAAATACACAGAAAGTGAAGCCCTGCATCAAACCCAGATCCCTTCAGCCTGGCCCAAATGGGTTCTGGGCACCAGAACTGGCATCAAAGTGGGCAAACAGCCCATTTTCACAGATTTGAATAAGTAACTGATGTTTTTAAGGGGTTAAATGCCTTTGGGCCACTGATACGACACTTAAAATTCACAGACAGTGATGCCCTACAACAAACCCAGGTCCCTCCAGCCTGGCCCAAATGGGTTCTGGGCACCAGAACGGGCATCAAAATGGGCAAACAGCCCATTTTCACAGATTTGAATAAGTAACTGATGTTTTTAACGGGTTAAATGCGTTTGGGTCAATGATACCACAGTGCATATATATAAAACAGGGAGCCCCACATCAAAAACAGGTCTCTTCAGCCTTGCTCAAATGGGCTCTGGGCATCAGAACTGGCATCAAAGTGGGCAAACAGCCCATTTTCACAGATTTGAATAAGTAACTGATGTTTTTAAGGGGTTAAATGCCATTGGGCCACTGATACGACACTTAAAATACACAGAAAGTGATGCCCTGCATCAAACCAAGGTTCCTCCAGCCTGGCCCAAATGCGTTCTGGGCACCATAATTGACATCAAACTGGGCAAACAGCCCATTTTCGCAGATTTGAATAAGTAACTGATGTTTTTAAGGGGTTAAATGCCTTTGGTCCACTGATACCACAGTGCATACATATAGAAAAGGGAGCACCACATCAACAACAGTTCTCTTCAGCTTGGCCCAAATGGCTTCTGGGCACCAGAATTGGCATCAAAGTGGGCAAATAGCCCATTTTCGCAGATTTGAATAAGTAACTGATGTTTTTAAGTGGTTAAATGCCTTTGGGCCACTGATCTGACACTTAAAATACACAGGAAGTGATGCCCTGCATCAAACCCAGGTCCCTTCAGCCTGGCCCAAATGTGTTCTGGGCATCAGAACTGGCATCAAAGTGGGCAAACAGCCCATTTTCACGGATTTGAATAAGTAACTGATGTTTTTAAAGGGTTAAATGCCTTTGGGCCACTGATCTGAGACTTAAAATACACAGAAAGTGAAGCCCTGCATCAAACCCAGATTCCTTCAGCCTGGCCCAAATGGGTTCTGGGCACCAGAACTGGCATCAAAGTGGGCAAACAGCCCATTTTCACAGATTTGAATAAGTAACTGATGTTTTTTAAGGGGTTAAATGCCTTTGGGCCACTGATACGACACTTAAAATTCACAGACAGTGATGCCCTGCATCAAACCCAGGTCCCTCCAGCCTGGCCCAAATGGGTTCTGGGCACCAGAACGGGCATCAAAATGGGCAAACAGCCCATTTTCACAGATTTGAATAAGTAACTGATGTTTTTAAGGGGTTAAATGCCATTGGGCCACTGATACGACACTTAAAATACACAGAAAGTGATGCCCTGCATCAAACCAAGGTTCCTCCAGCCTGGCCCAAATGCGTTCTGGGCACCAGAATTGGCATCAAACTGGACAAACAGACCATTTTCGCAGATTTGCATAAGTAACTGATGTTTTTAAGGGGTTAAATGCCTTTGGTCCACTGATACCACAGTGCATACATATAGAAAAGGGAGCACCACATCAAAAACAGTTCTCTTCAGCTTGGCCCAAATGGCTTCTGGGCACCAGAATTGGCATCAAAGTGGGCAAACAGCCAATTTTCGCAGATTTGAATAAGTAACTGATGTTTTTAAGTGGTTAAATGCCTTTGGGCCACTGATCTGACACTTAAAATACACAGGAAGTGATGCCCTGCATCAAACCCAGGTCCCTTCAGCCTGGCCCAAATGGGTTCTAGGCACCAGAACTGGCATCAAAGTGGGCAAACAGCCCATTTTCACAGATTTGAATAAGTAACTGTTTTTAAGGGGTTAAATGCCTTTGGGCCACTGATACGACACTTAAAATACACAGAAAGTGATGCCCTGCATCAAACCAAGGTTCCTCCAGCCTGGCCCAAATGCGTTCTGGGCACCAGAATTGGCATCAAACTGGGCAAACAGCTCATTTTCGCAGATTTGAATAACTAACTGATGTTTTTAAGGGGTTAAGTGCCTTTGGGCCACTGATCTGACATTTAGAATACACAGATATTGATGCCCTGCATCAAACCCAGGTCCCTTCAGCCTTGCCCAAATGGGTTCTGGGCACCAGAACTGGCATCAAAGTGGGCAATCAGCCCATTTTTATTGATTTGATTAAGTATCTGACTTTTTTAAGGGGTTAAATGACTTTGGACCCCTGATCTGATGCTTAAAATACACAGATAATGATGGCCTGCATCAAACCCAGGTCCCTCCATCCTGGCCCAAATGGATACTGGGCATCAGAATTGGCATCAAAGTGGGCAAACAGCCCATTTTCACAGATTTGAATAAGTAACTGGTGTTTTTAAGGGGTTAAATTCCTTTGTGCCACTGATACCAGAGTGCATACATATAGAACAGGGAGCCCCACAATAAAACCAGGTCTCTTCAGCCTGGCCCAAATGAGTTCTGGACATCAGAACTGTCATCAAACTGGGCAAACAGCCAATTTTAACAGATTTGAATAGGGACCTGCTGTTTTTAAGGGGTTAAATGGCTTTGGGCCACTGATCTGACACTTAAAATACACAAATAGTGATGCCCTGCATCAAACCCAGGTACCTCCAGCCTCACCCAAATGGGTTCTGGGCACCAGAATTAGCATCAAAGTGGGCAAATATAGTGGGTTGGTGTCGGGAATGCCTTGGTTACAGCATCAAAACCCTGTTATTAACTGGGTTACTGAGGAAATTGTTCAATGGTCCTTATCTAAGTCCTTGAAGTGTGTATCTGTGTTGTCTGTCGGTCTGGAAGCTATTCCGGAGTACCTGAAGGTCTTTGAAGACGTATTCTCTGAAAGCGAGGCTGAGGTTCTACCGCCACATCCATCTTTTAATTGTGCCATCAATTTAATCTGTCTTGTCCTGAGCGGCTGGCCATGAAGGAGTATATTGCCGAGAGTCTTCGTAAGGGGCATAGCCGCCCTTATGTTTCTCCTGTGGCAGCTGGCTTTTTCTTTGTAAAGAAAAAAGATGGTGGTTTGAGTCCTTGCCTCGACTTTCGGGAACTCAACAAAATCACTGTGAGAAACACTTACCCACTTCCTCTCATTCCTGACTTGTGTAACCAGTTGTCTGGGGCCAAATGATTTTCAAAGTTGGATTTGTGGGGAGCCTATAATTGGATAAATGTTCGAGAGGGAGACGAGTGGAAGACGGGTTTCTCACGTGAGTTCTTTTTGAGAATCTTTTTACGTCCTTCGGGCTAACAAACACCCCTGGCCATTTTTCAAAATTTTATTAATATTGTGTTTGCTGATCTGATCGGTCACTTTGCGGTTATTTACCTTGACGACATCTTGGTTTACTCCCCTGACAGTGAAACCCATTTTCACTATTCGCGTACTATCCTTCATAGACTCAGGGAAAAACTACTTTTTTCAAAATTTGAAATGTTAATTTTTTGTACAGGAGTTATCATTTTTGGGTTTGATTGTTTCCAATGAGGGGTTTCGCATGGATCCCAAGAAGGTGCAGGCTATTAGTGATTGGGTTCAGCCCCGTGACTTGAAGGGTTTGCAACTAGTGATGAGCGAGTATACTCGTTACTTGGGTTTTCCCGAGCACACTCGGGTGGTCTCCAAGTATTTATGACTGATCAGAGATTTAGTTTTCCTTGCCGCAGCTGCATGATTTACAGCTACTAGACAGCTTGATTACATGTGGGGATTCCCTAGCAACCAGGCAACCCCCACATGTACTCAGGCTGGCTAGCAGCCATACATTATGCAGCTGCATCAACAAAACTAAACCTCTGAGCAGTCACAAATACTCGGGAGACCACCCGAGCGTGCTCGGGAAAGCCTGAGCAACGAGTATACTCGCTCATCACTATTTGCAACGCTTCTTGGGGTTTGCAAACTACTATCGAAAGTTCATCAAGTGTTTTTTGCAGGTAGTTAATAGTGATGAGTGAATATACTTGTTGCTCGAGAAATCTCTGAGTATTTGTGACTGGTCAGAGATTTAGTTTTTGTTGACGCAGCTGCATGATTTATGGCAATTATGGCACTTAGCCTCTCTCTTCCCACTGCCCTGTAGCGGTGGCAATGGGGTAATAGTTGGGTGGTTGATGTGACCTTTGAATTGTAAGGTCACATCAAGCCCGGCTTAGTAATGGAGAGGTGTCAATAAGACAGCTATCCATTACTAATCCTATAGTTGTTAGAGGTTCAATAAAGACACAGCCAGAATAAAGTCTTTTAATGAAATAAAACAATAAACACAGTTTGCCATCTTTATTATTCAGCTAATCCATGAGACACCCTCGATCTCCTGTAATTAACCCCTTCCCGACCCGTGACGCCTATGTGGCGTCATGGAATGATCGCGTCCCTGCAGATCGGGTGAAGGGGTTAACTCCTATTTTACCCGATCTGCAGGGAGAGGGGGAGTGGTACTTCAGCCCAGGGGGGGTGGCTTCACCCCCCCCGTGGCTACGATCACTCTGATTGGCTGTTGAAAGTGAAACTGCCAATCAGAGCGATTTGTAATATTTCACCTAAAAAACTGGTGAAATATTACAATCCAGCCATGGCCGATGCTGCAATACCATCGGCCATGGCTGGAAAACCTGAAGTGACCCCCCCCACCCCACCGATCGCCCCCCCAGTGCTCCGTTATGGGGTCCGGTCCCCTCCGTCCTGTGCTCCGCTCCCCCGTCCTCCTGCCCGCTCCCCCCCTGCTCCTATGTCACCCCCCGGTGCTCCGACACCCCCCCCCGTGCCCCGATCTCCCCCCCCTTATACTTACCGACGCTCCCGGTGTCGGTCCGTCTCCTCGCTGGGCGCCGCCATCTTCCAAAATGGCGGGCGCATGCTCAGTGCGCCCGCCGAATCTGCCGGCCGGCAGATTCATTACAAGTACATTTTGATCGCTGTGGTAGGTTCTATCACAGCGATCAAAATAAAAAAATAATAAATAAACCCCCCCCCTTTATCACCCCCATAGGTAGGGACAATAATAAAATAAAGAAAATATTTTTTTTTCTTTATTCACTAGAGTTAGGGTTAGAACTAGGGTTAGAACTAGGGGTAGGGTTAGGGTTACGGGTAGGGTTAGGGTTAGGGGTAGGGTTATGGCATGTGCACACAGAGCGGATCGGCCACGGATCCGCAGCGGATCGGCCGCGGATCCGCAGCGGATCCTCAGCGGATTGGCCGCGGATCCGCAGCGGATTGGCCGCGGATCCGCAGCGGATTGGCCGCGGATCCGCAGCGGATTGGCCGCGGATCCGCAGCGGATTGGCCGCGGATCCGCAGCGGATTGGCCGCTGCGAATTCGAAGCAGTTTTCCATCAGGTTTACAGTACCATGTACACCTAAGGAAAACCAAATCCGCTGTGCCCATGGTGCGGAAAATTCCGTGCAGAAACGCTGCATTGTATTTTCCGCAGCATGTCAATTCTTTGTGCGGATTCCGCAGCGTTTTACACCTGTTCCTCAATAGGAATCCGCAGGTGAAATCCGCACAAAAAAACACTGGAAATCTGCTGTAAATCCGCAGGTAAAACGCAGTGCCTTTTACCTTCAGATTTTTCAAAAATCGTGCGGAAAAATCTCACACGAATCCACAACGTGGGCACATAGCCTTAGGGTTGGAATTAGAGTTAGGGTTGGAATTAGGGCTAGGGTTTGAAATAGGGTTAAGATTAGGCTTGTGGTTAGGGTTACGGATAGGGTTAGGGGTGTGTTGGGGTTACAGTTGTGGTTAGGGTTGGGATTAGGGTTACGGTTGGGATTAGGGTTAGGATTAGGGTTGGAATTAGGGTTACGGGTGTGTTGCGGTTAGGGTTGTGGTTAGGGGTGTGTTGGGGTTAGGGTTGTGATTAGGGTTATGGCTACAGTTGGGATTAGGATTAGGGGTGTGTTGGGGTTAGTGTTGAAGTTAGAATTGAGGGGTTTCCACTGTTTAGGCACATCAGGGGTCTCCAAACGCAACATGGCGCCACCATTGATTCCAGTCAATCTTGCGTTCAAAAAGTCAAATGGTGCTCCCGCCCTTCCAAGCCCCGACGTGCGCCCAAACAGTGGTTTACCCCCACATTTGGGGTACCAGCGTACTCAGGACAAACTGGGCAACAACTGTTGGGGTCCAATTTCTCCTGTTACCCTTGCAAAAATAAAAAATTACTTGCTAAAACATAATTTTTGAGGAAAGAACAATTATTTTTTATTTTCACGGCTCTGCGTTATAAACATCTGTGAAGCACTTGGGGGTTGAAAGTGCTCACCACACATCTAGATAAGTTCCTTCGGGGGTCTAGTTTCCAAAATGGGGTCACTTGTGGGGTGTTTCTACTGTTTAGGCACATCAGGGGCTCTGCAAATGCAATGTGACGCCCGCAGACCATTCCATCAAAGTCTGCATTTCAAATGTCACTACTTCCCTTCCGAGCCCTGACGTGTGCCCAAACAGTGGTTTACCCCCACATATGGGGTATCAGCATACTCACAACCAACTGGGCAACAAATATTGGGGTCCAAATTCTCCTGTTACCCTTGTGAAAATAAAAAATTGCTTGCTAAAACATCTTTTTTGAGGAAAGAAAAATGATTTTTTATTTTCACGGCTCTGCGTTGTAAACTTCTGTGAAGCACTTGGGGGTTGAACGTGCTCACCACACATCTAGATAAGTTCCTTGGGGGGTCTAGTTTCCAAAATGGGGTCACTTGTGGGGGGTTTCTACTGTTTAGGCATATCAGGGGCTCTGCAAACGTAACATGATGCCCGCAGACCATTCCATCAAAGTCTGCATTCCAAAACGTCACTACTTCCCTTCCGAGCCCCGGCATGTGCCCAAACAGTGGTTTACCCCCACATATGGGGTATCAGCGTACTCAGGAGAAACTGGACAACAACTTTTGGCGTCCAATTTCTCCTGTTACTCTTGCAAAAATAAAAAATTCTGGGCTAAAAAAATATTTTTGAGGAAAGGAAACACATTTATTATTTTCACGGCTCTGCGTTATAAACTTCTGTGAAGCACTTGGGGGTTCAAAGTGCTCACCACACATCTAGATAAGTTCCCTTGGGGGTCTAGTTTCCAAAATGGAGTCACTTGTGGGGAGTTCCTACTGTTTAGGCACATCAGGGACTCTGCAAACGCAACCTGATGCCCGCAGAGCATTCCATCAAAGTCTGCATTTCAAAACGTCACTACTTCCCTTCCGAACCCCGACGTGTGCCAAAACAGTGGTTTACCCCCACATATGGGGTATCAGCGTACTCAGGAGAAACTGGACAACAACTTTTGGGGTCCAATTTCTCCTGTTACCCTTGGGAAAATAAAAAATTGTGGGCTAAAAAATCATTTTTGAGAAAAGAAAAATTATTTTTTATTTTCATGGCTCTGCGTTATAAACTTCTGTGAAGCACTTGGGGGTTCAAAGTGCTAACCACACATCTAGATTAGTTCCTTGGGAGGTCTAGTTTCCAAAATGGGGTCACTTATGCGGGAGCTCCAATGTTTAGGCACACAGGGGCTCTCCAAACGCGACATGGTGTCCGCTAATGATTGGAGCTAATTTTCCAATCAAAAAGCCAAATGGCGTGCCTTCCCTTCCGAGCCCTGCCGTGCGCCCAAACAGTGGTTTACCCCCACATATGGGGTATCATCGTACTCAGGACAAACTGGACAACAACATTTGGGGTCCAATTTCTCCTATTACCCTTGGAAAAATAAAAAATTCTGGGCTAAAAATCATTTTTGAGGAAAGAAAAATTATTTTTTTATTTTCACGGCTCGGCGTTATAAACTTCTGTGAAGCACCTGGGGGTTATAAGTGCTCACTATGCATCTAGATAAGTTCCTTGGGGGGTCTAGTTTCCAAAATGGGGTCACTTGTAGGGGAGCTCCAATGTTTAGGCACACAGGGGCTCTCCAAACGCGACATGGTGTCCGCTAACGATTGGAGCTAATTTTCCATTCAAAAAGTCAAATGGCACGCCTCCCCTTTCCGAGCCTTGCCGTGCACCCAAACAGTGGTTTACCCCCACATATGAGGTATCGGCATACTCAGGAGAAATTGCCCAACAAATTTTAGGATCCATTTTATCCTGTTGCCCATGTGAAAATGAAAGAATTGAGGCTAAAAGAAATTTTGTGTGAAAAAAAAGTACTTTTTCATTTTTGCGGATCAATTTGTGAAGCACCTGGGGGTTTAAAGTGCTCACTATGCCTCTAGATGAGTTCCTTGGGGGGTCTAGTTTCCAAAATGGGGTCACTTGTGGAGGAGCTACAATGTTTAGGCACACAGGGGCTGTCCAAACGCGACATGGTGTCCGCTAACGATGGAGATAATTTTTCATTCAAAAAGTCAAATGGCGCTCCTTCCCTTCCGAGCCTTACCATGTGCCCAAACAGTGGTTTACCCCCACATGTGAGGTATTGGTGTACTCAGGAGAAATTGCCCAACAAAATTTAGGATCCATTTTATCCTGTTGCCCATGTGAAAATGAAAAAATTGAGGCTAAAATAATTTTTTTGTGAAAAAAAAGTACTTTTTCATTTTTACGGATCAATTTGTGAAGCACCTGGGGGTTTAAAGTGCTCACTATGCTTCTAGATAAGTTCCTTGGGGGGTCTAGTTTCCAAAATGTGGTCACTTGTGGGGGAGCTCCAATGTTTAGGCACACGGGGGCTCTCCAAACGCGACATGGTGTCCGCTAAAGATTGGAGCCAATTTTTCATTCAAAAAGTCAAATGGCGCTCCTTCCCTTCCGAGCCCTGCCGTGCGCCCAAACAGTGGTTTACCCCAACATATGAGGTATCAGCGTACTCAGGACAAATTGGACAACTGTCAAGGTGAAAATATACTTTCTTATATACCTTTTGTACTTTTATATATCTTATACTGTGAAACAATAAGTTTTTCCTATCTGCTAGCTAATGCAAATGTAATTGTATTAAAGATGGCCGCCAGTGTTCAGTTTCGTTTCAGTTTAGTGTCCGAAGGCATAAGATTCATTTCTTCAGAAACGAAACTTAAGGAATGTGAAGAAAAGGAGGATCCACCAGAAGATGTCAGAACAAATCAGAAAGACTGAATGCTAGTTTAAACCCCGCCTAATGCACGCCTTCCCCTAACACTCAATATAGTATTGTGTATTTTAGAATAAAGCCAGTTGGTGTGACCGTTGCAGACATGTGTGGACGCACGGGGCATTAACTGAGTTTGAACCAGCTACCTGTCTGACTCATTCTTATCCGGTACCAGATGCCTTGCACACATATTAATTTGGAATGACTGGTGAATGAGGGTATATTGTCGTTTACGACCCCGACAATTTGGCAGCCCAACGGGGGGCGTGGCCAGCGATCCGAGACCCTCTGGACCCATGCCTGGATGTCTGTGGATGATACCCGTAGTGGCTGACCTCGAGGACTGATCACCCTCCGAACACGGTAAGTGGCGATCATATACATTGTATGTGTCACACTTGCTAGTGTCTCAGCCGTTATTGGTTTGTCTGTGGTCTCCTTGGGTCCGGGAGGTGACCGATCGAGTGGTGAGATCGAATGTGATCCTGTGCCACGCTCTGAACCAGCAACTGAGAGACGTCGCATCCGGTGCGTCCTCTGTACACCACACCTCCTCCACCGGTCATTGTACTCCGTTCAACCACCCTACCCGTGACTGTTATCTAGTAGTGAAGTGAAGTGAAAGATTGAGCGAGTTGTAGATTGTGGGGCAGCTTAGAGGAAGGGATAGGAGACGCAGCCTCTGTGATATTGTACCAGCTAGGTAATTAAGACGTCCCGAGCAGGGACCACCTGTATTTCTGTGGAGGGCTCTCACTAGGAGACCGCCTCCCGACTGTTTAGAATATCGTAGCAGGATAGTCTGTTAATCGCTGGTGTTCAGGTTAGGGACAGAAAATATTGAGCGCGAGGCTCTTTTTCTAATACGTTGAGCGAGATTCCGTATTGTGGAACACCAGCGTTGATATCGCTGCTAGTGGTTTTACTGCAGAAAATCACAGTATTCTGTGAGTCATGTTGCGTCTCTTAAAGCAGAAGAAGTCTGTGCCCCACAAGTTAGATGAGGATGCTGTGGAAGTCAAGGCAATAGTTCAGTCACGGGAGGGCAAGAAGGCAGTCAAGAATGTTGAGAGATTGTATAAGCATGTAGGATTGCCCTAGTCAGGGAGATTGTAGCCGGCTATGTGGCCCAATCTCATAGAAAATAAAAGGGGCATGTTGAAAGATAAAGGATTGTTAGAACAAGCACAAGCTTATCTGCGAGTTGGAGGCTTAAAGAACAAAGGATGAAAATAGGTTGATGGAGAGGAAGGATCAGACAATATAGAACCCGTATTTGGTTATAAAATGCCTTTGAACTGTGATCTTACAGATTGTAAAATGGCCGCCGTGCCACTGATGATGAAAATGTAGTTCCAGCCACCGCCCGGTAATGGCGGCGGAAAGAGATCTCCAGAAGCGTAGGTGTGTTCTGTTTGTGTTGTGCAGAATCCAACCTGGGTGGAAACCTGCCGTGTGTGTGTGTACGGGCCGTCCTTGGGGCTCCGCCCAGACCACGGAGGATCATAGGAAAGTTTTGTAGAAATTAAGTCTGAAAACTGCTGCAATTTGTGACTTTGTAGAAGATACGGAGCTTTGTATCAGTGCTGTGTAGTAGATGGGAGGGGCGGAGCGGACCGCTGCGAGATTTCTTTGTCGGTTTTCTTCTTTCCTCCTTATCTATGCTACGTGCTGGAGAAAGGGGGGCAAAGATTTGGGCTTTTGTATTCTCCCTTGTGCGCTGTGGAATGCAGTGATTTTTCTTATCACCGTGTTACTAGATGGGAGGGGCTGAGTGAATCCCTGCGCGACCTGCTTGAAATTTTTCCCCTCGGTGCTGTGGACAAGAAGGAAGGGGGGCAATGTATTGCATTCTAAGTTTTCTCTGTTCTTGGTTTAGTACACGCTGAGAGATTTATGTTTAAAGCAATAAGTACTGTATGAAATTGAAAGTGAAATAGACCTGTATCTAGTCTTAGAGGAAAACTTGTAAGTAATTGAAAGATTGGTAATTACCTGTATCAAGTTGAGTGGTTGATATATAGCAAATTGAAGATAAACAGGGGGGGGGGGGCTCCCTGTTAGATGATATGGTCTTTTCTCAGGAAATTAAGCCTCCACCCCCGACTGTAAACCCTGTGCCCCTTACAGTCAAGGCAGCAATATATACTGGGTTGCCAAAACTTAGTGCACCTCTATTCTATGATCCTGTCGGGTGGATTTGTGATGTATGCGGAGTTACTAATTCTCAGTGTAGAGAGGTCTGTTACAATTGTGGAGCGAGTAGATTCAGGGTCGTAGCCCCCACCTTTCGCTTGCTAAACGCTGACAGCAATTCCCCGCTCCAAATACAGCCCCCACCCCACCGCAGTCCGCAGTACAAGGACGAAGCTTCATTCCTTATCTCTATGTAACAGACTCCAGTTTCTGCCCCCTCCTATCGTACATGCAAGTCCAGCTTCACACTCCAATACGCCTTTAACCCTGTATGGGAATCTCACTCCCTCTCAGCTTCGTCATGTCAATTTTCAGACCAAGAGCTTGCTTTAATCGGTGTAAATGCCAGACCCCCCCAGCCCGGAAAGGCCTCTACATCTCCTCTTCCCGTGAAACCTACACACCTACAAGGCCAGACTTTCTAGGAATCTGAAGTTTGGTTTCCCTGTTATTCACGTTGCTACATCACACCTCAGGGCTCAGAGGTTCTTTTCTCAGTAGGATATGGGGATATAATTACCCACCAGGCAGGAGCCATAGTGAACCCAGCTAATTCTACCCTGTCACATAGAGGTTGTTTGGCCCAACAGATAGCTAGAAAAGGGAAGCCCAGTCATAGCCCAAGAGTGTCAGGCCTACCTTGTCGTTTATGGCCCCTTGCATCCAGGAGACGCTATGTCCACCCAAAGAGGGAATTTGCCCTGTGATATAGTGTTACACATTGCAGGCCCCGTATATGATTACAAGACACCCGAGCACTGCCGTACAGTATTGCAGACTGCCTTGCAGACAGAGCTCACCTATACAGGACATGCTACAGGTGTGCTGATTCAGTTTTATGGAGACAAACAGAGACCTGTTGCTTATTACAGCGGCCACCTGGATACAGTGGCAAGAGGAAGTCCCTCCTGTGTTCGGCCTGTGTTGTCTGTCCAGCTGTTGCTACACAAGTCTTCAGAGATTGTTTTGGATTACCCACTGATGGTCCACACCCCACACGATGTATATAGTATCCTTAACCAAGTACAATCTAGCCATATGTCCATGGCTGGCCAGCTGCGACTTCAGTGTGCTATTCTCATGCCTACTAATGTGACTTTGAAAAGGTGCACTGTCCTGAACCTTGCTACTTTTCTCCTAGTTCCCCTGGATCCAAAGGGGGGAGGAGTAGGTGATAGGTGACATGAAAAAGGACACTCTTTTTCTTTCTAGAATGGATCCAGAGGAACAAGATTAGGTTTCCAAACCATATGATTGTCTAGAATTGATGTCTCAGGAAATGGCTGGTCTCTAGTGTGCCTATTCTAATGCTGATTTTGAGCTTTTTGTAGATGGATCCCGTCACCAAGATGACCGAGGATGCTACTGTACCAGATATGCTGTGGTCTCAGAACATGAGGTAATCAAGGCAGAGTCAATGCCAGCTCATATGTCTGCACAAGAAGCAGAGCTCATAGAAACGTGCAAACTAGCAGAAGGTAAGACTGTAAATATCTACACTGATTCCAGGTATGCTTTTGGCATTGCACACGATTATGGGCCTATCTGGAGAGCCAGGGCTTTCCTGACAGCAAATGGCCACCCCTTTAAACGTGCTGAGGCAGTCCAGCAACTTATGAATGCACTACAGTTTCCCACCCAAGCAGGCATCATAAAGGTAAAGGCACATACCAAAGGCACTGATGGACGAACAAAGGGTAACGCACTGGCAGACCAGGCTGCCAAGAAAGCAGCAAGCACTCCTGTAGCCTCTCAAGTACATCACCTAGACACCCCACCATCTCCACTTGTGTTGAAAGACATCTTAGCCCGGTTACAAGAACAGGCAAGTAAGGAGGAGAAAGATAGGTGGCAAAAGATAGGGGCTTGCTCTGATACCGTCACTGGGCTATGGGGGAGGGGTGAAAAGGTCTGCCTACCACAGGTACTGTACCCAATGATGGCACAGGTTCTGCACGGGAATGTGCACCACTCGAAGACGGCCATGTGTGACACCCTACAGAAACAATGGATTGCCCCCGGGGT
Organism: Ranitomeya variabilis; assembly: GCF_051348905.1. Lineage (NCBI taxonomy): Eukaryota > Metazoa > Chordata > Amphibia > Anura > Dendrobatidae > Ranitomeya > Ranitomeya variabilis. Next base: position 715,823,913 of record NC_135232.1, on the reverse strand, counting down.
TTTCCACCTGCGCAGAAGGGCAGGTACAGAGCTGCATGATATGTGCCACACATAATCAGAGTAGGACAGTGAAAACCCCATCCAAGCACACTCCTCGGCCCTTTAACCAATTCCAGAGACTGCAGATTGATTATATTCAGTTACCCAGGGTAGGGACGTATGAGTATGTGTTGGTCTGCATTGATTTATTTTCAGGTTGGCCAGAAGCCTACCCAGTTGCCAAAGCTACGGCTAAGACAATGGCGAAGAAACTGATGGCTGAGATCATATGCAGGTATGGAGTTCCTGAAGTCATTGAAAGCGATCGGGGTTCCCATTTTACTGGAGAGATCATGTCAGAGGTAATGGCAGCACTTGGGGTAAGTCAAGCATTGCATACTCCATCCGCAGAGCAGTGGAAAAGTGGAGAGACTAAATGGAACTCTTAAGCCTAAAATCCAGAAGGCAATGGCAGAGACTGGTAAACCATGGACAGAATGCCTTCTTCTAGCTTTGTTTTCAGTAAGATATACCCCAAACAGGAAGACAGGACTGTCACCGTATGAGATTGTTTGGCAGGGGTCCCAATTTTGAATGTTTCTTTCCACAACAGTTGCAACCCAAGTACCAGGACTTGACTAGCTATGTGCAGGCCTTACATGGACACCTTGCCAAAGTGCATTTAACTGTCTTCAGTTCTCTTCCAGACTCAGACAAGGTTCCTGGACACCATCCCTTTGTGCCAGGAGACCTGGTGTATGTGAAAGTTTGTGCGCAGAGATTGTCTCCAGACAAGATTTGAAGGACCTCACACGGTGATCCTGGTCACCCCCACTGCAGTAAAACTTGAAGGAAAGAGCACCTGGATCCACGCCTCAGACTGTAAAAGAGACCGAACCAGTGTTTAGTCACAGTAGTGACTGAAGGGAAATGTTGCTGTTGTTTTTGATCCTGGAACTGAGGGCCATCCTCGCCCCTACCTTTTCGGCCCCTAATGTAAATGAAAATACTAAGGTCTCACTATTCTCTGGGTAAACCTGACAGCCCCGGTGAATATCTGGCGATTTGATTTCTGTGATGTAGTCAAATGCCCTGAGACTGAACGGGTGGTAGAGGGAATCATCCAGTTTTATATGTGTGTTATCAGAAATGATAACAATAATTGTTATTATTGGACAGATGCTGCCTGGAATACGGGAGATGATTGGGGATATAAACCTAGTGAAGCCACGTTCCCTAAGGATGGAACGGGTAGGAGTCTTCGTGAAAGAATGTATCTAACAGCCCTCCTGCAACCATCTAGAGGCTTTAAATGGGGTAGAAACTGTCACCCCCTCCTCCTGAATCTTGAAAACCCCCAATCTGCTGATCTGCAGACGTTCGTATTGGGAAGGCATTATAATTATGTATTTAGTAGTGGATATTATGGGAATTTAGGCCATATACAGCTCCAGGATATTAGTTTCAGACCAACCAAGGCCCCTGTTACCAGTACACCTAAAATAAGCCCAGGTGAGCGTTTGCAAAATGTAGTTAATGAAGTGATCCCCATTCCAGGTCTCAGTTGGCAAGAAGTTTTCTCCATAAGAAACACAAACAGCCACAAGGAAAAACCTATGGTTAGAATGGGTGAGATACAATGTAAGAGTCCAGAATATCTCTGTAGGATGTATTGCTTGTGCTGCTGCGAATACGCATCTATACACACATGCATTGCTTTTTCCTGATGACAGCACCACTGCCTGTGTCATGAATTTGTTGAAAGGTTTGAAGTCCACTGATTGCCCAGATTATGTCCCACTATTTCATAAGGAACCTAGACTAAAGGTCCCAGGAGAAGTAACTGTATTAGCTGACAAATACACCTGCTATAATTCCCACGACACCACAGGTACACCAGTAGGGATCTTCGAGACAGGTTTCTGCAAGGAGAACAGTTCCTTAGATATTGACTTGCTAACCAAACATACACAATATATGTACGACATTTATTGGTTATGTGGAGACGGTAAGCTCCGTCCTAGGTTGCCTAATGCCTGGACAGGCCAATGCACCCTTGTTAAATTAGCCATGCAGTTCAAGATTTTATCTTGGGATCCAAAGATACCTGATGAACCTACCAGAAAGAGGAGAAGTCTCGATCAGCTCCACATGAGTTATGAAGAAGATCCACTAGTATATATTGATGCCATTGGAGTGCCAAGGGGGGTGCCTGACCAGTTTAAAGCCCAGAACCAGATTTATGCTGGCTTTGTTTCTATAATCCCACAGGTGCAGATTAATAAAAATGTTGAATGGATCAATAATATATATATATTACAGTGAACAAAGATTTGTCAAATTATAGCTGTGATGCCTTTCAGGATATAGTTGAGGATTTGGGCCCTAACACTTGTATGACCCGTGCTGCAACCCGACCTAAGAGAATTACACTGAATCCTGTCCAGACAAGATCACATGTAGTGATATAAGAAGCTGACACAGGATTGTGGTTGGTGGATAGTGGGGACATTAACTTTTGGAAGTAGGCTGAGGGTATGTGCACACGTTCAGGATTTCTTGCAGAAATTTCCTGAAGAAAACCGGAAATTTTCTGCAAGAAATCCGCTTTTTTTTTTTTTGCGTTTTTTTTCCGTTTTTTTCGCGTTTTTTTAGCATTCTGCAAGCGTAATTAGCTTGCAGAATGCTAAAGTTTTCCAAGCGATCTGTAGCATCGCTTGGAAAACTGACTGACAAGTTGGTCACACTTGTCAAACATACTGTTTGACAAGTGTGACCAACTTTTTACTATAGATGCAGCTTATGCAGCATCTATAGTAAAAGAGAGAATGTTTAAAAATAATAAAAAAAATAAAAAAATGCTTATACTCACCCAGACATCTCATCAGCGGCGTCCGTTCGTCTTCCTATAGCTGGTGTGTGCGCGCAGGACCTTCCGTGACGTCACGGTCACGTGAGCGGTCACATGACCGCTCACGACCAATCACAGGACAGTGACGTCATCGGCGAGGTCCTTCGCCGCACATCAGCTACAGGAACTGAACGGCAGCGTGCAGTGGAGGCGGGAAGACATCGAGGGTGAGTATATCGCTATTTTTTATTTTAATTCTTATTTTTTGACCACTTATATGGTGCCCAGTGCGTGGAGGAGAGTCTCCTCTCCTCCACCCTGGGTACCAACCGCACATAATCTGCTTACTTCCCGCATGGTGGGCACAGCCCCGTGCGGGAAGTAAGCAGATAAATGGACCCCTAGGTGTGCGGAATCCCCTGCAATTCTGCATTTTAATGAACATGTTGCTTTTTTTTCCGCGATGCGATTTTTTCGTGGAAAAAAAGGCTACATTTGCACAAAAAATGCGGAATACACTTAAAATAATAGGAGGCATATGTAAGCGTTTTTTTCGCGTTTTTATCACGTTTTTATAGCGAAAAAACGCGAAAAAAACGCGAAAAATACTGAACGTGTGCACATGGCCTGACAGTAATCCTTTTGGGAAGGAGCTGTAGACCAGCATGTCATGTCACCCCCACCACCAGAGAACCAACCACATCAGGTAGGGTAAGACAGATACAGGAGTATTATCCCTGGAGGCCCTCTGACTAGCTAGCTACGCAAAACAATTGGCTGACCCTGAGAACCAACCTTTCTCATTCTACAGACAAATAATGACCATATGATGGATGTATAAGTGCACCTAGGCAGGCCTAGGTAGTTAGTGAGCACAAAAACAGGTGACGTGCTAGGACGCAAATTAAGATTTTCTACAGATGTGACAAAGGAGAGTGTAGAGCTATACTTTGGACGGTTACAGCTGAAATGGGAAGACATGGAGTACAGTCCCATAAACCCACTTGATGTTAGAATATTGGTAAATACATTCATTGACGGTATGACCAAAGACTCACGAGACGAAATATAGACAGCCAGACCTGAATGGCGAAATGTAGATCCGAAAGACCTGAAGGTTTCTAAAGAAGTTGAACAAATTAGGACAATAAGACGACATGTCATGTATGCTGGAGCAGACATATCTTTCTTCTCCAGTTGGTTAGGTGGGATCAAGGGATTCCTTCAATAAGTTTGTTTGGTACTAATTGCCCTCCTTATAGTTGAATCGATAATTCTCTGTTGTGTTATTCCCTTGTATAAAAAGTTATTGCCAAAGCAACTCCGACTGGCACCTTCCTCAATCAAGAAATAGACCCACCAGAGTACGATAGTACTGATCCAGGGGAGATCCCTAAGTACATTCCTCTCAAGAGAGTAGACAAAACCCCCTATTTTCAGATGATGCCAAGAGATTTAGTTTAGGGACAGTGGGAGAACTCCATGTGAGGTTAGTGAAGGGTTCAGCTGCCTGGAGGCCTCTCGCTAGGGGAGAGTTTCTGAGGTGTCTGGATGAAGAAATCCACCTCCCCTTTCCCCATCACATGGACAGTCTCGAAGGATCTTTCTTTAAGGGAAAAACTTAGTGTTTAGGGGGGATTGTCAAGGTGAAAATATACTTTCTTATATACCTTTTGTACTTTTATATATCTTATACTGTGAAACAATAAGTTTTTCCTATCTAATAATAATAATAATAATTTTATTTATATAGCGCCAACATATTCCGCAGCGCTTTACAACTTATAGAGGGGACTTATACAGACAATAGACATTACAGCATAACAGAAATCACAGTTCAAAACAGATACCAGTAGGAATGAGGGCCCTGCTCACAAGCTTACAATCTATGAGGAAAAGGGGAGACACGAGAGGTGGATGGTAACAATTGCTTTAGTTGTTTGGACCAGCCATAGTGTAAGGCTCGGGTGTTCATGTAAAGCTGCATGAACCAGTTAACTGCCTAAGTATGTAACAGTAACTATCTGCTAGCTAATGCAAATGTAATTGTATTAAAGATGGCCGCCAGTGTTCAGTTTCGTTTCAGTTTAGTGTCCGAAGGCATAAGATTAATTTCTTCAGAAACGAAACTTAAGGAATGTGAAGAAAAGGAGGATCCACCAGAAGATGTCAGAACAAATCAGAAAGACTGAATGCTAGTTTAAACCCCGCCTAATGCACGCCTTCCCCTAACACTCAATATAGTATTGTGTATTTTAGAATAAAGCCAGTTGGTGTGACCGTTGCAGACATGTGTGGACGCACGGGGCATTAACTGAGTTTGAACCAGCTACCTGTCTGACTCATTCTTATCCGGTACCAGATGCCTTGCACACATATTAATTTGGAATGACTGGTGAATGAGGGTATATTGTCGTTTACGACCCCGACACAACAACGTCCATGGTCCAGTTTCTCCTTTTACCCTTGGGAAAATAAAAAATTGTTGCTAAAAGATCATTTTTGTGACTAAAAAGTTAAATGTTCATTTTTTCCTTCCATGTTGCTTCTGCTGCTGTGAAACACCTGAAGGGTTAATAAACTTCTTGAATGTGGTTTTGAGCACCTTGAGGGGTGCAGTTTTTAGAATGGTGTCACTTTTGGGTATTTTCAGCCATATAGAACCCTTCAAATGTGAGGTGGTCCCTAAAAAAAATGGTTTTGTAAATTTTGTTGTAAAAATGAGAAATCACTGGTCAAATTTTAACCCTTATAACTTCCTAGCAAAAAAAAAAATTGTTTCCAAAATTGTGCTGATGTAAAGTAGACATGTGGGAAATGTTATTTATTAACTATTTTGTGTCACATAACTCTCTGGTTTAACAGAATAAAAATTCAAAATGTGAAAATTGCGACATTTTCAAAATTTTTGCCAAATTTCCGTTTTTTTCACAAATAAACTCAGAAATTATCGACCTAAATTTACCACTACCATGAAGCCCAATATGTCACGAAAAAACAATCTCAGAATCGCTAGGATCCGTTGAAGCGTTCCTGAGTTATTACCTCATAAAGGGACACTGGTCAGAATTGCAAAAAACGGCAAGGTCATGAAGGGGTTAATAAAAAAAAAAAACAACAATATTCCATACCTGTCCGTCGTTCTGTCCACGCAGTAATCCATATCTGGGGAAAATACAGTTTGCAACCAGGACTGTGCTAAGATGCTACCAGCCCAGTTGCAAACTACTGGGGAATGAGGAAGCGGTGAAGTCACTGAGTCTACCCTCCCTGCTGGCCTGACCCGCGCTGAACTCTGGAGCGTGGGAAAATGCCAGTTCATTTTCCCACGCTGCAGAGTTCATTGCAGTTCAAGCCGGAAGGGAGGGCAGACTCAGTGACGTCAGCACTAGTCTCTGTAGCTGCGCTGGCAGCATCTCCTCATTCCCCAGTAGTTTGCAGCCATGGCGGTTGCATTTCAGCACCGCTCCTAGTTGCAAACTATTTTTCCCAGATATTGATTACTGCGTGGGAGAGAACGACTGACAGGTATGGTATATTGTTGTTGTTTTTTTTTTTCTTTTTTTTAATTACAGGAGAACAAGGGCGTTGTATGTATTAGCTGGATAATAAGGATGAAAAACTGTGTTTAGTGTTTTATTTCATTAAAAGTCTTTATCCTGGCTGCGTCTTTATTGAACCTGTAACAACTATAGGATTAGCAATGGATAGGTGTCTTCTTGACACTTCTCCATTACTAAGCTGTGCTTGATGTGACCTTACAATATAAAGGTCACATCAACCCCCAAACTATTACCCCATATACCACCGATACAGGGCAGCGGGAAGAGAGAGGCTAAGTGCTGAAATTGGTGAATCTTAAAAATGCGACATTTCTGGGGAGGCTGAGAGCTAGTGTTTGTAGCCAGGAGGGGTCAATATCCATGGCCCCTTCCTAGGCTATGAATATCAGCCCGCAGCTGTCTGCATAGCCTTTTCTGGAATTTAATTATAAGGGTACCCTATGTCATTTTGGGGGGGCCACCCTATTTTAATAGCCAGTAAACACTAAAAATACAGCTGTGGGCTCATATTAATAGCCTGGGGAGATCCATGGGTATTAACCCCTTCTTAGGCTATAAACATTGGCCTCCAGTCGCTGGCTTTCCCTCTCTGGATTGGAAAATTACGCGGGAGCCCGCAACATTTTTTCCCCAAAAAATAATCTTTTATTAATTACATACATGTCCTCTAATTTGCACACACACTATACTAATTGTATTGATCACTGACATATACAGTACATATCTAACTATTCTGCATCTACTTAGTGTATGTAAACCATGTCTTCTATCCTGTCAGCTCCAGCAGTGATTTTAGAGAGGCTGACAAATGAATTACCGGCTATTCTTCGATGTATCTCTCTCTGCAATATAAAGACTATATATATATATATATATACAGGTGAGGAGCAGAGTTCTTGTGAGCAGGGATAGACGACGGCCGTTTCGCGCTGTGCTTGCACTTCCACGGGTCAGTATTTTTTTAACATGAAGATGAAATAAAGTTGGGAATTTTAGATCGGTGAGTGCCTTCTCTTTCTTCTTGCATATGGTCATGGATTTTCGTGTATTTTCAGAAGAGCACCTATGATCTTGATGCACGGCTGATGCTAGGACTACTATTCATTAATACCTGGGCCCGAAATTTTTGGATAACCTCGTTTCACAGACAGTGCTGTTCGTTTTTGGTCTTCTTGGCGTTATATATATATATATATATATATATATATATATATATATATATATATATATATATACACTCACCGGCCACTTTATTAGGTACACCTGTCCAACTTCTTGTTAACACTTAATTTCTAATCAGCCAATCACATGGCGGCAACTCAGTGCATTTAGGCATGTAGACATGGTCAAGACAATCTCCTGCAGTTCAAACCGAGCATCAGTATGGGGAAGAAAGGTGATTTGAGTGCCTTTGAACGTGGCATGGTTGTTGGTGCCAGAAGGGCTGGTCTGAGTATTTCAGAAACTGCTGATCTACTGGGATTTTCACGCACAACCATCTCTAGGGTTTACAGAGAATGGTCCGAAAAAGAAAAAAAATCCAGTGAGCGGCAGTTCTGTGGGCGGAAATGCCTTGTTGATGCCAGAGGTCAGAGGAGAATGGGCAGACTGGTTCGAGCTGATAGAAAGGCAACAGTGACTCAAATCGCCACCCGTTACAACCAAGGTAGGCCTAAGAGCATCTCTGAACGCACAGTGCGTTGAACTTTGAGACAGATGGGCTACAGCAGCAGAAGACCACACCGGGTACCACTCCTTTCAGCTAAGAACAGGAAACTGAGGCTACAATTTGTACAAGCTCATCGAAATTGGACAGTAGAAGATTGGAAAAACGTTGCTTGGTCTGATGAGTCTCGATTTCTGCTGCGACATTCGGATGGTAGGGTCAGAATTTGGCGTAAACAACATGAAAGCATGGATCCATCCTGCCTTGTATGGAGCATCTTTGGGATGTGCAGCCGACAAATCTGCGGCAACTGTGTGATGCCATCATGTCAATATGGACCAAAATCTCTGAGGAATGCTTCCAGCACCTTGTTGAATCTATGCCACGAAGAATTGAGGCAGTTCTGAAGGCAAAAGGGGGTCCAACCCGTTACTAGCATGGTGTACCTAATAAAGTGGCCGGTGAGTGTATATATATATATATATATATATATATATATATATATATATATATATATATATATATATATATATATATATATACACACACACACACACACTAGCTATTGAACCTGTTCTACGCCCGGGTGGCGAGCATTTATATTGGTATATGGTCTCCATCCTGGTATGCGCCTCTACCATCCTCCCCCCTAATCTTGTCATGTGCTGCTACCATCCTGCGCCCCCTTCCTGTCATGTGCAGCCCCATCCTGCGCCCTCATCCTGTTTTGTGTGCCTCCATCTTGTCATGTGCTACTTTTTTCCTGTGCCCTCATCCTGTCATGTGCTGCTCCCATCCTGCGCCCCCATCCTGTCATGTGCTGCTTCCATCCTGCGCCCCATCCTGTCATGTGCTGCTCCCATCCTGCGCCCCATTCTGTAATGTGCTGCTCCCATCCTGCGCCCCCATCTGTCATATGCTACTCCCATCCTGCGCCCCATTCTGTCATGTGCTGCAACCATTCTGCGCCCCCATTCTGTCATGTGCTGCTCCCATCCTGCGCCCCATTCTGTAATGTGCTGCACCCATTCTGCGCCCCCATTCTGTCATGTGCTGCTCCCATCGTTGATGGCCCCCATAAGATGCTCCATAGCATAATATGCCCCGTATGCTGCTGCTGCGATTAAAAAAAAAAAAATGACATACTCACCTCTCGTCGCTGGGCGCCGAGTGCCTAAGCAGGCAGGAACACCAGCGCACTATGGGGGTCAGGTGCTGGAGTCGCCGCTGGCTAAGGCCCCCGGTGTAACAGCGTGTCCCTCCCCCGGCCTGTGTCCCTGGACTGCTATGTAATCAGGCTTGAGTCAACAACCAGAAGGGGGAGCCTTCCCTCATGGAGGGATGGATTCCAGGACACAGAACAATAGACTCATGTGTTGACTGATTCAATTGTGTGGTGACTTGCGAAGGGCTGGGATCGTATGCTGAGGCGAGATCCTGGTGCCCATGTGTGGAGGGTTAAAAGCTGCCACGTGGAATGGTGTTGTGTCCCTCATCTGTTGGATCCAGTAAACCCATCCCAGGATTATTTTTCTTTTCCCTGGCGTCGGATTGCCAGGTGGCGCCCCCGGATCTGCTCCCTTTGTGTGGACTCATTGTAGACTAATTACAGACGCTGTAGAAATACTTTGATTTGTGTTGTCCCAGTTCCCTGTTCCGATAAATTTTATTGGATTGATTACTGGCGTGGTGTCTCTTCCTGCTCTGTCGCATACCCCATCACACCCGGCACTTGCGATATTCACCTGTCCCTGTTCCACCGCCGCGCGCCACTCTGTCATCCGTGTCCTCTGGCTGTGACTGTTGAGGCAGGGGGCGCGCACTAACCACGTCATCTCGCCCTATGACCTGAATGTCACAGCCAGAGGATGCGGAAGACCCGACGGTGGAACGGGGACAGGTGAATATAGCATGGCTCACCCTCCCCCTTCATACTCACCCTCCTGGTGCGTCTCTGCTTCTCTGTCAGAGATCGCGGTATGCGTTCAGTGCTTACTCATACCGCGATCTCCTGGGCCACAATCCTCCTCCCCAGATGCGTCACACTGTGGGATCCAAACTGTGTAGACGCGTCGCGCTTGCGCTGTCTATAAAGGCTTTGGACAGAGTGACGCTATCAGCGTTATAATATATATATATATATACTGTATATATATATATATGTGTATACACACACACCACACATTTATTCTATGTGTATATCTCTATTCTATCGTAATCTAACCTGTCACTCTGATTAAAATGTACGTGGCTGAACATTTGCCGGCTTTTAATCTATCTAGCTATCTAGAATATATATATACTGTATATAAATAAATATATATATATATATATATATATATATATATATATATACTGTATATATATATATATATATACGTTTTGAAGAATATTACGTTTTAAAACTATGTGTAAATGATTAATAACATTTCTGTATGTAAAATCTCATGTTAAAATCGCACTGCAGTCGGCTGTAGATCGGGTGTTAGGTGTGAAAAGTCAGATTGTACTCGCACAAAAAACGCCTGACACTCACATGACACTTGCATTGCACTCGTCAGACTTTCCTGCCATAAATAGGACCGATTTTTAAATCGCTAGTGTGTCTCCAGCCTGTGTATGTAATAATGGTGTCAGATCAGTGGCCCAAAGTCATTAAACCTCTTAAAAAAATCACTTACTTATTCAAATATGTGAAAATGGGCTGTTTGCCCACTTTGATGCCAGTTCTGATGCCCAGTACCCATTTGGGCCAGGCTAAAGGGACCTGAGTTTGATGCAGGGCGTCACTATCTGTGTATCTTAAGTATCAGATCAGTGGCCCAAAGTCATTTAACCCCTTGAAAACATCAGTTACTTATTCAAATGTGTGAAAATGGGCTGTGTGCCCACATTGATGCCAGTTCTGATGCCCAGAACCCATTTTGGCCAGGCTGAAGAGACCTGTTTTTGATGTGGGGCTCCCTGTTTTATATGTATGCACTGTGGTATCAGTGGCCCGAAGGCATTTAACCCCTTAAAAACATCAGTTACTTATTCAAATCTGTGAAAATGGGCTGTTTGCCTACTTTGATGCCAGTTCTGATGCCCAGAAAACATTTGGGCCAGGCTGAAGGGACCTGGGTTTGATGCAGGGCATCACTTTGTGTGAATTTTAAGTGTCATATCAGTGGCCCAAAGGCATTTAACCCCTTAAAAACATCAGTTATTTATTCAAATCTGTGAAAATGGGCTGTTTGCCCAATTTGATGCCAGTTCTGGTGCCCAGAACCCATTTGGGCCAGGCTGAAGGGACCTGGGTTTGATGCAGGGCATTACTGTCAGTGAATTTTAAGTGTCATATCAGTGGCCCGAAGGCATTTAACCCCTTAAAAACATCAGTTACTTATTCAAATCCGTGAAAATGGGCTGTTTGCTCAGTTTGATGCCAATTCTGGTGCCCAGAACGCATGTGGGCCAGGCTGGAGGAACCTTGGTTTGATGCAGGGCATCACTTTCTGTGTATTTAAAGTGTCGTATCAGTGGCCCAAAGGCATTTAACCCCTTAAAAACATCAGTTACTTATTCAAATCTGTGAAAATGGGCTGTTTGCCCACTTTGATGCCAGTTCTGGTGCCCAGAAACCACTTGGGCCAGGCTGAAGGGACCTGGGTTTGATGTAGGGCATAACTTTCTGTGTATTTTAAGTGTCAGATCAGTGGCCCAAAGGCATTTAACCCCTTAAAAACATCAGTTACTTATTCAAATCTGTGAAAATGGGCTGTTTGCCCACTTTGATGCCAGTTCTGATGCCCAGAAGCCATTTGGGCCAGGCTGAAGAGAACTGTTTTTTGATGTGGAGCTCTCTGTTCTATATGTATGCACTGTGGTATCAGTGGACCAAAGGCATTTAACCCCTTAAAAATATCAGTTACTTTTTCAAATCTGTGAAAATGGGCTGTTTGCCTACTTTGATGCCAGTTCTGATGCCCAGAACACATTTGGGCCAGGCTGAAGGGACCTGGGTTTGATGCAGAGCATCACTGTCTGTGAATTTTAAGTGTCGTATCAGTGGCCCAAAGGCATTTAACCCCTTAAAAACATCAGTTACTTATTCAAATCTGTGAAAATGGGCTGTTTGCCGACTTTGATGCCAATTCTGGTGCCCAAAACCCATTTAGGCCAGGCTGAAGGAACCTGGGTTTGATGCAGGGCGTCACTATCTGTGTATCTTAAGTATCAGATCAGTGGCCCAAAGTCATTTAACCCCTTGAAAACATCAGTTACTTATTCAAATGTGTGAAAATGGGCTGTGTGCACACATTGATGCCAGTTCTGATGCCCAGAACCCATTTTGGCCAGGCTGAAGAGACCTGTTTTTGATGTGGGGCTCCCTGTTTTATATGTATGCACTGTGGTATCAGTGGCCCAAAGGCATTTAACCCCTTAAAAACATCAGTTACTTATTCGAATCTGTGAAAATGGGCTGTTTGCCTACTTTGATGCCAGTTCTGATGCCCAGAAAACATTTGGGCCAGGCTGAAGGGACCTGGGTTTGATGCAGGGCATCACTTTGTGTGAATTTTAAGTGTCATATCAGTGGCCCAAAGGCATTTAACCCCTTTGGGGTAATTTCAGCCCACTAGAGCAACCAGCAGCAGAGAATTACATATCTGCAAGCTGGACTAAAAACATGAAAGCAAACATGAAACAGGGAAATCCAGACTTAGCTTGTCTTGAAGGCCTAGGAGCAGGTAGCAAAGGTAACAGAGACACACTGATACATTGATAGCCGGCAAGGGAATGACAGGAAAGCCAGGTTAAATAGGAAACACCCAGCCTCTGATGGACAGGTGGAAACCAGAGACCGCAACCCACCAAAGTCACCCAGTACCAGCTGTAACCACCAGAGGGAGCCCAAAAACAGAATCCACAACAGTACCCCCCCCTTGAGGAGGGGTCACCGAACCCTCACAAGAACCCCCAGGGCGATCAGGATGAGCTCTATGGAAGGCGCGGACCAAATCAGTCGCATGAACATCAGAGGCGACCACCCAGGAATTATCCTCCTGACCATAACCCTTCCACTTAACCAAATACTGGAGTTTACGTCTGGAAACATGAGAATCCAAGATCTTCTCAACAACATACTCCAATTCTCCCTCCACCAGCACCGGAGCAGGAGGCTCAACCGAAGGAACAACGGGCACCTCATACCTCCGCAATAACGACCGATGGAACACATTATGAATAGCAAACGATGCTGGGAGATCCAAACGAAAAGATACAGGGTTAAGAATCTCCAAGATCTTATAAGGACCGATGAACCGAGGCTTGAACTTAGGAGAAGAGACCTTCATAGGGACAAAACAAGAAGACAACCACACCAAGTCCCCAACAAGAAGTCAGGGACCCACGCGGCGACGGCGATTAGCAAACTGCTGAGTCTTCTCCTGAGACAACTTCAAATTGTCCACCACCTGATTCCAAATCTGATGTAGCCTGTCCACCACCACGTCCACTCCAGGACAATCCGAAGGCTCCACCTGACCAGAGGAAAAACGAGGATGAAACCCCGAATTACAAAAGAAAGGAGAAACCAAAGTAGCAGAACTAGCCCGATTATTAAGGGCAAATTCGGCCAGTGGCAAAAAGGCAACCCAGTCATCTTGATCAGCAGAAACAAAACACCTTAAATAAGTTTCCAAGGTCTGATTAGTTCGCTCCGTCTGGCCATTCGTCTGAGGATGGAATGTGTTGTGATTCGGTTCGTGGGCTCCCCCGGTGGTCTCTTGTGGTTCTGGTGTCCTGTAAGCTTTGCCTTCTCAGTTCACCTGTTCCTATCATGATGTGGGAGTATCCTATTTAGCCTTGCTCCTCAGTCATTCTAATGCTGGCCATCAATGTATCCAGAGTGATTCTGTTGCATGTTCCTGCTCCCAGTTTTCTGCTCAGCTAAGTTGGACACTTTAGTCCTTAAGTCTATTTTTGTATGTTTTGTCCAGTTTGCACTTATGTTAATCTTTGCAGCTGGAAGCTCTTGTTGGGCTGAAATTACCACTCCAGTGGCATGAGTTGTCACATGAGTTAAGGTAATTTCAGGATGGTGTTTTGAAGGGTTTTGCAGCTGACCGCGAAGTCCTCTGTTGTATCTTTCTGCTATTTAGTTAGCGGGCCTCTCTGTGCTAAATCTGCTTTCATACTACGTGTGTCTTTTCATCTGCTCTCACCGTTATTATATGTGGGGGGCTACTATCTCCTGTGGGGACATTCTCTGGAGGCAAGCCAGGACTGTGTTTTCTTCTACCAGGGGTAGTTAGTTCTCCGGCTGGCGCGCGGCATCTAGAGACAACGCAGGAATGCCCCCTGGCTACTTCTAGTGTGGTGTGTAGGTTTAGCATCGCGGTCTGCTCTAGTTTCCATCACCCGAGAGCTTGTCCGTTTATTCTATGCTTCTGATGTTTCCTTGCCATTGGAAACCATAACAGGAATGCAGACGAGAAAGACAAATCAATGCCCATCTTAGCACAAAACGTCTGCCAAAATCTAGACACAAACTGGGATCCCCTGTCAGAAACGATATTCTCCGGAATCCCATGCAAACGAACCACGTTCTGAAAAAATAAAGGGACCAACTCAGAGGAGGAAGGCAACTTAGGCAAGGGTACCAAATGAACCATCTTAGAAAAGCGGTCACACACAACCCAGATAACGGACATTTTCTGTGAGACAGGGAGATCTGAAATAAAATCCATGGAAATGTGCGTCCAAGGCCTCTTCGGGATAGGCAAGGATAACAACAACCCACTGGCCCGAGAACAGCAAGGCTTAGCCCGAGCACACACTTCACAAGACTGCACAAAGGTGCGCACATCCCTTGACAAGGAAGGCCACCAAAAAGACCTGGCCACCAAGTCTCTAGTACCAAATATTCCAGGATGACCAGCCAACACAGAAGAATGGACCTCGGAGATGACTCTACTGGTCCAATCATCCGGAACAAACAGTCTTTCTGGTGGACAACGATCAGGTTTATCCGCCTGAAACTCCTGCAATGCACGTCGCAAGTCTGGGGAGACGGCGGACAATATTACCCCATCCCTAAGGATACCAGTAGGCCCAGAGTCTCCAGGAGAGTCAGGCACAAAACTCCTGGAAAGAGCATCTGCCTTCACATTCTTTGAACCTGGCAGGTATGAAACCACAAAATTGAAACGAGAAAAAAACAACGACCAACGAGCCTGTCTAGGATTCAGACGCCTGGCAGACTCAAGGTAAATCAGATTTTTTTGATCAGTCAAGACCACCACACGATGTCTAGCACCCTCAAGCCAATGACGCCACTCCTCAAATGCCCACTTCATGGCCAAAAGCTCCCGATTACCCACATCATAATTGCGCTCGGCGGGCGAGAATTTTCTAGAAAAGAACGCACATGGCTTCATCACCGAGCCATCGGAACTTCTCTGTGACAAAACCGCCCCCGCTCCAATCTCGGAAGCATCAACCTCAACCTGAAAAGGAAGTGAAACATCTGGTTGACATAACACAGGAGCAGAAGAAAACCGGCGCTTAAGTTCCTGAAAGGCCTCCACAGCCGTAGGAGACCAATTAGCAACATCAGCACCCTTTTTAGTCAAATCAGTCAAAGGTTTAACAACACTGGAAAAATTAGTAATGAACCGACGATAAAAATTAGCAAAACCCAAGAACTTCTGAAGACTCTTAACAGATGTAGGTTGTGTCCAGTCACAAATCGCCTGAACCTTGACGGGATCCATCTCAATAGTAGAAGGAGAAAAAATGTACCCCAAAAAAGAAATCTTCTGGACTCCGAAGAGACATTTTGAGCCCTTCACAAACAGAGAATTGGCCCGCAGGACTTGAAACACCTTCCTGACCTGTAGAACATGAGACTCCCAGTCATCAGAAAACACCAAAATATCATCCAAATACACAATCATAAACTTATCCAGATATTCACGGAAAATATTGTGCATAAAGGACTGAAAGACTGAAGGAGCATTAGAAAGTCCAAAAGGCATTACCAAATACTCAAAATGGCCCTCAGGCGTATTAAATGCGGTTTTCCACTCATCACCCTGCTTTATCCGCACAAGATTATACGCACCGCGAAGATCTATCTTAGTGAACCACCTAGCCCCCTTAATGCGAGCAAACAAATCAGTCAATAATGGCAATGGATACTGATATTTGACTGTAATCTTATTCAGAAGGCGATAATCTATACAAGGCCTCAGGGAACCATCTTTTTTTGCCACGAAAAAAAAACCTGCTCCCAGAGGGGACGAAGATGGACTAATATGTCCCTTTTCCAAGGACTCCTTAATATAATTCCGCATAGCAGTATGCTCTGGCACTGACAGATTAAATAAACGACCCTTAGGGAACTTACTGCCAGGAATTAATTCTATAGCACAGTCACAATCCCTATGAGGAGGGAGCGAATTGAGCTTAGGCTCCTCAAAAACATCCCGATAGTCAGACAAAAACGCAGGGACCTCAGAAGGAGTAGATGAAGCGATTGAAATCAGAGGTGCATCATCATGAACCCCCTGACATCCCCAGCTTAACACAGACATTGTTTTCCAATCCAGGACTGAATTATGAGTTTGTAACCATGGCAGACCAAGCACTAGTACATCATGTAAATTATACAGTACAAGGAAGCGAATCACCTCCTGATGAACGGGAGTCGTGTGCATGGTCACTTGTGTCCAGTACTGCGGTTTATTCATAGCCAATGGTGTAGAGTCAATTCCCTTCAAAGGAATAGGAACTTCCAGAGGCTCCAGACTAAAACCGCAGCGTTTGGCAAATGACCAATCCATAAGACTCAGGGCAGCGCCCGAATCCACATAGGCATCGACGGAAATGGATGACAGTGAACAAATCAGAGTTACAGACAAAATGAACTTAGACTGCAGAGTACTAATGGCAAAAGATTTATCAACCTTTTTTGTGCGTTTAGAGCATGCTGATATAACATGAGCTGAATCACCACAATAAAAACACAATCCATTTTTCCGCCTATAATTTTGCCGTTCACTTCTGGACTGAATTCTATCACATTGCATAGTCTCAGGTGCCTGTTCAGAAGACACCGCCAACTGGTGCACAGGTTTGCGCTCCCGTAAACGCCGATCAATCTGAATGGCCATAGCCATAGACTCATTCAGACCTGTAGGCGCAGGGAACCCCACCATAATATCCTTAATGGCCTCAGAAAGACCATCTCTGAAGTTTGCAGCCAGGGCGCACTCATTCCACTGAGTAAGCACCGACCATTTCCGAAATTTTTGACAATATACTTCCGCTTCATCATGCCCCTGAGAGAGGGCTAATAAAGCCTTTTCAGCCTGAATCTCCAGGTTAGGTTCCTCATAGAGCAATCCCAGTGCCAGAAAAAACGCATCCACACTGAGCAATGCAGGATCCCCTGGTGCCAATGCAAATGCCCAATTCTGAGGGTCGCCCCGC
This sequence comes from Ranitomeya variabilis, assembly GCF_051348905.1. Classification (NCBI taxonomy): domain Eukaryota; kingdom Metazoa; phylum Chordata; class Amphibia; order Anura; family Dendrobatidae; genus Ranitomeya; species Ranitomeya variabilis. Next base: position 715,806,374 of record NC_135232.1, on the reverse strand, counting down.
AGGAAAGATATTACAATCTTGACCTGCTGAGCAGGGTCTCCAGAGGAGCGAGATTTCAAAGAAAGAAACAATTTGCAATTGTTCCTGAAATTCAGGAAGGTAGATCTATCTCCAGAAAAAAACTCTGGAATAGGAATTCTAGGTTCAGACATAGGAGTGTGAACAACAAAATCCTGTATGTTTTGAACTTTTGCAGCAAGATTATTCAGGCTGGAAGCCAAACTCTGGACATCCATGTTAAACAGCTAAGGTCAGAGTCATTCAAGGGTTAAGAGGAGGTAAGAAGCATCCCTTCAACACTTCTTTTTCTCCTGCTTCAGCCCAAACAATTAACACTTTGTGGGCCGGCTATACTGTCATGTTCCCAATGGCAGGGAATTAAACACATAACACGGGCAAAAACAGGACGAGCTCTAGGGTGATGGAACCTGAGCTGACCGCGATCCTGAACCTCAACACTCAACTAACAGCAGCCGGGGAACGTTCCTGGGGGGACTCTAGACGTCTCGCGCCAGCCGGAGATCTAGCTACCCCTATCAGAAGAATCACAGACCTATCTTGCCTCTAGAGAAATATTCCCACAGAAATAGCAGCCCCCCACATATAATGACGGTGAAATGAGAGGAAGGCACAAACGTAGTTATGAAAACAGATTCAGCAAAATGAGGCCCGCTTAAGCTAGATAGCAGAGGATACAAAAGGTGAACTGCGCGGTCAGCTTAAAACCCTTCAAAATACCATCCTGAAATTACTTTTACTCATGTGCCAACTCATGGTACATGAGTGGTAATTTCAGCCCACTAGAGCAACCAGCAGCAGAGAATTACATATCTGCAAGCTGGACTAAAAACATGAAAGCAAACATGAAACAGGGAAATCCAGACTTAGCTTGTCTTGAAGGCCTAGGAGCAGGTAGCAAAGGTAACAGAGACACACTGATACATTGATAGCCGGCAAGGGAATGACAGGAAAGCCAGGTTAAATAGGAAACACCCAGCCTCTGATGGACAGGTGGAAACCAGAGACCGCAACCCACCAAAGTCACCCAGTACCAGCTGTAACCACCAGAGGGAGCCCAAAAACAGAATCCACAACAGCAGGGCATCACTTTCTGTGTATTTAAAGTGTCGTATCAGTGGCCCAAAGGCATTTAACCCCTTAAAAACATCAGTTACTTATTCAAATCTGTGAAAATGGGCTGTTTGCCCACTTTGATGCCAGTTCTGGTGCCCAGAAACCACTTGGGCCAGGCTGAAGGGACCTGGGTTTGATGCAGGGCATCACTTTCTGTGTATTTTAAGTGTCAGATCAGTGGCCCAAAGGCATTTAACCCCTTAAAAACATTCAGTTACTTATTCAAATCTGTGAAAATGGGCTGTTTGCCCACTTTGATGCCAGTTCTGATGCCCAGAAGCCATTTGGGCCAGGCTGAAGATAACTGTTTTTGATGTGGGGCTCTCTGTTCTATATGTATGCACTGTGGTATCAGTGGACCAAAGGCATTTAACCCCTTAAAAATATCAGTTACTTTTTCAAATCTGTGAAAATGGGCTGTTTGCCTACTTTGATGCCAGTTCTGATGCCCAGAACACATTTGGGCCAGGCTGAAGGGACCTGGGTTTGATGCAGGGCATCACTGTCTGTGAATTTTAAGTGTCGTATCAGTGGCCCAAAGGCATTTAACCCCTTAAAAACATCAGTTACTTATTCAAATCTGTGAAAATGGGCTGTTTGCCCACTTTGATGCCAGTTCTGGTGCCCAGAACCCATTTGGGCCAGGCTGAAGGGACCTGGGTTTGATGCAGGGCATCACTTTCTGTGTATTTTAAGTGTCAGATCAGTGGCCCAAAGGCATTTAACCCCTTAAAAACATCAGTTACTTATTCAAATCTGCGAGAATGGGCTGTTTGCCCAGTTTGATGCCAATTCTGGTGCCCAGAACGCATTTGGGCCAGGCTGGAGGAACCTTGGTTTGATGCAGGGCATCACTTTCTGTGTATTTTAAGTGTCATATCAGTGGCCCAAAGGCATTTAACCCCTTAAAAACATCAGTTACTTATTCAAATCTGTGAAAATGGCAGACGCGGTACTGTATAAGGTGCGCGTCTCTGACTGGGGAGCACCTAGATAGAGCAGCACAGAAAGGTTGTCAGTGCCAGATCCCCCCTGGCATCACTCCCCTTTAGTGATGCACTAATTGGAAGACCCCCGGCCGGCCAGTGGGCACTGGAGGGGAGGGGTCCTACGGCCACTCCTACAGGGGTTAAATCCAGGTGTCCGGCCGGGAACTTTCTCTTTTCCTCCCGGCGGACACCTGGAAGCATTGTCCCTGTAGTAGTGATGTCGGACCCCCTGGTTGAGGCCTTGCAGAGGAGAGCGGCACAGAAAGGTGAGAACTGGCTTCAGGCCATTGTCGCCGACATCAGGGCTCAGCTTTCTGTGCCCTCTCCCGACCCCCAGCTCACACCCCCCTCATCGGGTCTGGTCGGGTCTGCCTCGTCCACCCTCATGCCCCCGGGGCCCCTTAGGGTCACCTCACCTTCGGCCTGCTCGCCCGCTGGGGGGCGTCCTGTGCGGCCTCCCCATGGTCCGGAGCATGGATCCGTGATGCCCCTATCATCCACGCAGCGGTCCAGGGGTCTCCCAGCCGCCGAGGTTGGGCAGGCCTCTCGGAAGCGGCGGGGAAGGGCCGGGCGCCGCACGCGCCGCAAAAACGTAGTGGCCCCCCTTGCCGACGGGGCACCGGGCTGCGCTGAGCGGCGCGCAGCGTCGCCTCCTCTCCCCGCAGCCCCGGTGGCTGGCGGCGAGCAGGCGGGCGGCGTGGAGCGGCGCCAGGCATCTCCCCCTTCCCTGGCTGCTCCGGAGGCATCGCCCCCTTCCCTGGCTGCTCCGGCGGTTCCCCCAGCTGCGCGGGGGGGCAGGCGGTCTGCCCGCTTGCCCCGCGCTCCGGAGCGGCTCCAGGTTGGAGAGGGGGCGGCCTCGCCACCTCTCCGCTGCCGGCGTCTTCCGGCTCCCTCGTCGGGCTCGGTCCGGCGATCAGAGTTAGCCCCGCCCACCAACTTCCTGTCCCCGCCCACCCACTTCCAGTCCCCGCATTTCAGCGCTGGGGACAGCGCCGGCGGGTCCTCCAGTGCCTTCCCTGCGGGCACATATATGCCGCCCGCAGGGGGTAACCTGGAGGCTGGCGCTAGCGCCACAAGGTCCCCAGAGCCCGCTGATCGGTCAAACCAGACCGATCAGCGTGCAGATTTCTCTCCAGGCCTGACCTCCAGCATACCCCCGGCAGACGCAGCACTGATGCCTGCACGGGGGTATCAGGGGTCAGGTCATAGTTGTGACAGGTCAGCTGAAGAGCGCTTTGTTCGGTCCAATAGGACCGATCAGTGCGCTCAACAGCTGCACAGCGGGAATCACTGCGTAACACCATTAAACGCACCTAATACAAACACAGTTACACCTCCCCCCACGGACCAAATCCCTAATAAAAATTTTCCATTAACCTCCGCCCCAACAATTTACGGTAACGTGGCTGAATACAGTTACCTCCTAACCCCCCCCCTTTTCAGTAGCACTGCAGGACCGTGCACTGACGGTAATCCCCCTAGTAACAATTGTAGAATCCCCCACATTACACCGCATAGTAATGGCAGACGAAGGCGTAGACGCCAAACGTCCTCCCATTCTTCCTCCGATAACTCCCGTCGCCTTTCGCATTACCCCTCTAAACGACCCTCCCGTCACCACCGCAGACGCAGCTCCCATAGGAGCCGCCGCAGATCCCGGGCCTCAGGATGGCTGTCATCAGCAACATCCGAGGGGTCCGACGCATCGCTGAGCACGGATAGGAGTCATCGCGCACGGGACAAATCCTCTAAATCACGGGGACCCGCTAGGGCTTTCAGCCGGGGAGAACAATCCCCCGCGGCTTTCAGCCACAACAACCACACAGGCGCGGAAGACAGAGCCATTAATCCGCCACAATGTGGTTGTAATCGGGCTCCAACGCACGAGACTCGGAGCATCGGCCAATCCCTCGCTGTAGCGGGAGCCAGAGTTTCCCCGTCCTGCGACATCCCCCCGTCAACATCTGCGGGGGTTCCGCCAGGATCGGAGTACGCTCGTCCAGAGTCACACAGCGGTGAGTGTTCCAAGGGTGGCAAGGAAATGTTACAAGATATGGAGCTAACTTCAGTGGTAAAGGAAATAATCCTACAGCTATCACACTCGAGCGGAAAGGTGGTGAACAATTCAGCACCACAATCCGCTAATCTACACAAAGACGCCTTCTTCTGCGGGATCAGCCCGCTAGGCGCCCATATAGATCAAGAAACTAGAGAAAAAATTTGGAACAACGATTATATTGATATATGGTCGCTGTTATCAGCAGACCAGCAAACGGTGGATAAACCTAACGAGAGGGGTTTCGATAGGGGGAGATCGAGAATTGCATTAACCATGAATAATTGGCTCCAGGCCTTCGCAGTAATGGGCTGTATTATGGGCCAGAAACATCCGGAACGCTGCTCCGAATTGTTTATATATCAGGACATGATATATAGTTCGTACAAGTCGCACGGCGGTTCAGCCTGGCGGCGGTATGACGAGGAGTTCCGCAGGCGTCTGGCCCTACAGCCCGATCTAGGCTGGGGAGTTAAAGCAACGGACGTGTGGTTGCGTTTGATGCTGTCCCAAAAGCAGCCCCCCTTTTCGGCCTCGACCACTAATTACTCCACAGCCGCAGGTCAAAACTCAGTGGTCGTGCGAAAACCCGGGGCCTGCTGGCTGTACAACGAGGGAAACTGCCGTTTCCACACATTATGCAAATTCAGACATGATTGCTCCACTTGCGGGGGGGGGTCACCCAGCATCAAGATGCACTCGTCAGCCTTACAAAGCGCCTACGCGGCAGAACCCCAGTGAGCGTAACCGCGATGGCCCCCTGGCTAAAGCTCTACCCCAATAAGGAAGCAGCTCAGCAGCTGCAGGCAGGATTCTCCGACGGGTTCTTTATTCCCTTTAGGCTAACAAAAACGCCAACCCTATCCGATAACCTAAAATCGGCTCGCGAATTTCCCGAAATACTTAGACAAAAAATCGAAAAGGAGGTAGAATTGGGTAGGATAGCAGGCCCCTTCAAGGCGCTCCCCTTCAAAAACATTAAAATATCACCGCTAGGCATTATACCAAAAAAGGAACCCGGTAAATACCGCCTAATCCATCATTTATCTCACCCAAAAGGCGATTCGGTTAACGACGCAATTTCCCCAGAAGAAGCTTCCGTCTCGTATGCGTCTTTCGATAAAGCGGTAGAATTAGTCCGGGCGGCCGGACCCGGCGCCCTGCTAGCCAAATCCGACATTGAATCGGCATTCCGTTTACTACCCGTGCACCCCGAATGTTTCCACCTTCTGGGCTGCAAAGTGGACCAGCTGTATTACTTCGACATGTGTCTCCCGATGGGATGTTCCATCTCTTGTCACTATTTTGAGCTATTCAGCACATTCCTAGATTGGGTAGTTCGGTACGAAACGGGCAGTAAATCCCTAATTCACTACCTCGATGATTTCCTGTTCGTCGGCCCCAGAAACTCTAAACTCTGCTCCGAGCTACTTGAAAAATTCAAATATATCTCACTCGAATTCGGCGTGCCATTGTCACCGGAAAAAACGGAGGGACCATGTAATGTATTGCCGTTCTTGGGCATCGAAATAGATACCACTTCAATGGTTTTCCGATTACCAAAGGATAAAATACTAAAAACCCTACAAATGTTGAAAGGCTTCCGCGTGGTTAATAAGGTAACCCTCCAGCAAATGCAGGCATTACTGGGCCTACTAACGTTCGCTTGTCGCGTAATGCCGGTCGGCAGAGCATTCTCGCGCAGATTATCCTTGGCAACAAAATGCGCTTCTCAGCCCGGCCATAGAATCAGGCTCACTCGATCTCTGAAAGCAGATCTGCTAGTATGGCAAACGTTCCTGCAATCGTACAACGGTCACACGTGCGTTATGGCAAGAGAGATCGCAAGCAAGGATTTAGGGCTGACTGTAGGGTGGAACAAAAAAGAGGGATTTGCAGCAATTTATAAAAACCAATGGTGCAAATCGGGTTGGCCAGAGAGATGGACGACAACAAAATGGGGGCAAGACCCGGCCCTATGGGAATTGTTTGCGGTGGTAGCAGCATTGGAGATATGGGCCGTTCAGTTGAGGAACACGAACATTCGTTTCCAAACAAAAAATACGAAAACGGCAAAGAGTTTAAATCACATGTCTTCTTCATCCCTGCCCATACTCGCTCTCTTGCGCCGGCTAGCGCTGATTTGCCTTGAAAACAATATTTGGTGTAGAGCCACTGTGGTGGCGGAAGTAGATGATGATATCATTAACCCTCTATTATTTTCCAATTGGCAGGCTTTCAGAATCCAGCAGCCCAACGTGCAAACCCGGGGTATTCTGTGTCCACTGTCCCTGTGGGACACAGTGGCCAATCATTGATGCCCTTAATCCGGGCCTCCGTTTCGCCAGCTACCTGGCAGGTGTATGGTAAGGCTTGGGAGGAGTGGTGCTCACTAATTCAGGGTAGGCCAGTCAACGAAAGCGACGGAGCGCGAAGCGCAGTGACAACTGATTTCCTATTACGGATGAGGGAAGGCGGGGCGTCGGGCACCACGGCACAACGGAAATTATCGGGGCTAGCATTTTTCTTTCAATTATTGGGATGGGTAGACGTTACTAAATCCTTCTGTATAAGACAAGCCATAAAAGGTTGGAAAAGGCTACAGCCAAGCCAAGAATGTCGCCGCCCCATTTCTCTGAGACTATTGCAGGACCTGATTGCGATATCCCCGTCAGTCTGCTCATCGCAATATGAGGCGGCCCTCATATCAGCAGCTTTTGCGACCGTCTTTTTTGGAACACTGCGTATTAGCAAATTGTTACCGCGGTCAAAAAACGCGGCGGAAGGAGGCCTAATTAACGAGGACATAGTTATATGCAGCGACGCCCTGCGCATCAGGGTTAGAAAATCCAAATGCGATCCCACCGGTAGGGGCACATGGGTCCTGGTTAACTCTACAGAGGGCCCAGCTTGCCCACTAAAAATGGTTAAAACATACGCCGTGATAAGACACGCTGGTAGATTTTTCTTCACTCATACAGACGGGTCCCCTCTGACCAAGTACCAATTCCAGGCAATGTTCAAGCTATGCTTGGAAAAAACCGGCGCAAATCCAAAGGAGTACGGAACACATTCTTTCCGGATAGGGGCGGCCACAGAGGCAGCTAGGGCGGGAGTGCCGGCGGCCGAAGTTCAGAGAATGGGTCGTTGGAAGTCCGCATGCTTCGCCAGATACATAAGACCCGACTTGCTTAATTAACATGTGTTGTCTCTTACAGGGGTTGAAGTTTGGGTGGTAGGAGATTCCTACGTACACTGGGCCGAAAAGAGGGCCAAATTGCGGCCAGGAGGAACAAATCTCTACATCCCGGGAATAACAGTTAACTGGAGGGGTATCAGAGGCCTCCGGTGGAACCAGGTGTTCAAGGAGATGGTGGGCATAGCAAGGATGGCGGAACGCCCGGTGATATTGGTGTTACACGTGGGCGGCAATGACCTGGGAAAACAAAAGGTGGCCGAATTGTACAAATGGGTGACAACGGATACGGAACGGTTCAGCAGTCTGTTCAGGAACATGATTCTGGTGTGGTCGGATATAACACCACGGGCCGAATGGCGTGGTGCAAGAGATAAGAGAGCCATAGAGCGGACAAGGGTGAAATTCAACGCTCGGATCGGAAATTATGTGAGAGGAAGAGGCGGTATCGCGATTCATCACCAATACCTACAAAAGAAAAACACGCCACAATTAAGACCGGACGGAGTTCACCTAACGGACATTGGCCTCGATATTTTTCTGTCTGGTTTACAGGAGGGGGTTGAACAGGCCCTAAAAGTGTTGGGTGGGGTCGGAGTCCCGCGTAGGTAATACACGGGATCCTCCATGGCGGAAGAAGCGGAGGAGGGCAAAGGTCGTAGTCGCTCGTTGGTCCAATTCCCCTGTCGATCACGGACAGGAGCTCGGCGCGAGCGGCCGTTACGACATGTAATTGCCCTTCTCAGCTTATTTAATTAATAAACTGTGACCGACCTGTTCAACCCACCTAGGACTGTGTGTGTTTCATTACGGGACTGATGGGAGGGGGGAAGGCACTGGTTACGACACCCAGGTCTCCACAGTCTGGCAGACGCGGTACTGTATAAGGTGCGCGTCTCTGACTGGGGAGCACCTAGATAGAGCAGCACAGAAAGGTTGTCAGTGCCAGATCCCCCCTGGCATCACTCCCCTTTAGTGATGCACTAATTGGAAGACCCCCGGCCGGCCAGTGGGCACTGGAGGGGAGGGGTCCTACGGCCACTCCTACAGGGGTTAAATCCAGGTGTCCGGCCGGGAACTTTCTCTTTTCCTCCCGGCGGACACCTGGAAGCATTGTCCCACCCGCCCTCCCTTTTTAAAGGCTAAAGATGAGACTAACCTGCGGGATGATGTAAATCGGTAAATGCTATTGTAATATTTTACTTTTATTAAAAAAAAAAAAAAAAAAATTATATTTGTACGTGATATAACTAACTCTGGTAAAGTTTATTAAGTCACAGCGGAAGAAGCGGAGGAGGGCAAAGGTCGTAGTCGCTCGTTGGTCCAATTCCCCTGTCGATCACGGACAGGAGCTCGGCGCGAGCGGCCGTTACGACATGTAATTGCCCTTCTCAGCTTATTTAATTAATAAACTGTGACCGACCTGTTCAACCCACCTAGGACTGTGTGTGTTTCATTATGGGACTGATGGGAGGGGGGAAGGCACTGGTTACGACACCCAGGTCTCCACAGTCTGGTCTGTTTGCCCACTTTGATGCCAATTCTGATGCCCAGAACCCATTTGGACCAGGCTGGAAATAACTGGTTTGGATGTGGGGCACCCTGTTCTATATGTGTGCAGTGTGAGATCAGTGGCCCAAAGGCATTTAACCCTTTCTTCAGCGCTCTTTGTTGCCCACTTTGATGTCCATTTTTGTGCCAGTTTTATTGTTTTTGTAGCCGTTTTTAAGCGTATTCACATCAGGGCTCCTCGCTGCATTGTGTTTTATTATTGTGATGATTATTTTTTGTTGTTAAACCTATAAAAAACAGAAAAGAAAAAATTGCCGAATAAGAAACTGACGAATAAGAAACCAACTTCAGCTCCGAATAAGAAACTGAACGAATAAGAAACCAACTTCAGCCTCGTCCTTTGGTGAGTATATGGAGGGGTGTGTGAAGCTACTAACTGCACCCACTGCACAGACGAGTCCCGAATGTGCCCCGACAGCTTCTATGGTGACCGCACAGTACACCCACTGCCCCGGGTTATAGGTGACACTGGGAAATTCACCGACACACCCTCAAAGAAGCATGTTGTCTAAGACATTGGGGCATGCACAGAGAGCCCTGCGTAAAAGCTATGGCATATATTCTAATAAAATACAGCCACACTGCAGGCAAAAACCTGCAGGGTAACATTTACCTGCACTGCAAACTTAAAATCTACAGTATATCAATTTATACTGCAGCGTATCACCACCTGTGTGGACATATCATCAAAATCCTTTCAATAAACCATGACAACTGCCTCCGACATAACACAGTGTGACTGCTCTTACAGTAGAGAATCCGCAGTGTGACCAACACACCATAGTGTGAGCCCTTGCATAAAGGCGACAGGTGGGAATACTCTGAGCCCCTGTATATACAGTTGAAACTAGAAGTTTACATGCCGGAATAATGAGAGAGAGAGAGAGAGAATGTTTTCAGGCTTTTTTATTAATTACTGCAAAGTTAAAAGTTTACATACACTGAGATTTCTATGCCTTTAAACAATTCTGCACTGCCCATTTGATGATGTCATGTGTTTGGAAGCTCCTGATAGTTTTTTTTGGCAACATCTGAGTTAGGCTAAGTTCACATTTGCGTATGTGTCCGCAGCGTATAGTCTGCATGCGCAAACGCATGCAAAAATGCATGCAAACGCGTGTGTACGCAGCGTTTTTTATCCGCATGCTCTTACGCATGATGTGAAAAAAACGCTGTCATTGCATGTGTTTGTATGCGTTTTTGCATGCGTTTGCATTGTTTATGCGCATGAGTACAGTATTTCCCAATAGGCATGGCTTATGTGTTTTCTATATATATAGAGACACTGCACAGCAGAAATTTGTTTCTTTGGATGCTGCTGCAAGATGGAGAGCGTGGAGAGCTTCAATATGATTCTGGATTTATTTTTGACATTAGCTTTTGCTTTCGCTGTGGCTTGTGAGGAAGAAAGGAGAAGAGAAAGATGGAGAAGGCTTCATCGTCGCCTTTGGCAACACCCCATTGTTGAACTCTGACAGAGCCGTGGAGCCTACCACTCATTGTACACAGATCTTCGTGAAAACCAGGGTAAGTTTTTTGACTACACTAGGATGTCGGAACAGAGCTTCGATTACTTGCTGCAACGTGTCCGAGGATACATCAGCAGGCACCAACTACGTAGAGCAATTCCTGCTGAGGAACGTCTGTTGGTGACCATAAGGTCCATAATTTTGAACAACAAACACCTGTCCTTACTATTATTGTTAGAAAAGCCATGTATTGATTTATTTGTTCCTTTGTCTGTCCCCCAGATTCCTGGCTACCAAAGAGACCTTCAGATCGCTACATTTTCAGTTTCGAATTGGACTGTTCACCCTTTCTAGGATTGTTGGAGACACCTGCCGTGCATTGTGTGAAGTTCTGTATGCCGACTTCCTCCTCCAATCCACAGCTGAACTGTGGCTGCAAAATGCAGCAAAATTCAATGAAGTGTGTAATTTTCCTAACTGTGTGGGGGCTATGGACGGCAAACATATTCGGATTCTGAAATCTGCAGGAAGTGGATCTGAGTACTTTAATTATAAAAAATACTTTTCCATTGTTCTGATGGCAATTGTGGATGCTGAATGTCGATTTGTCACCGTTGACGTTGGGTCATTTAGACGAGGAAATGACTTTCAAAAACTGATATGGAACTACGATTGTATGGGAATGATTTTAATTTTCCCCCGCCACAACTTCTTCCTAACACTTAAGGACCGCCAATGCTATTTGTTATTGTTGGTGATGAGGCCTTTCAAATGTGTGGCAACCTCCTAAAACCGTACACAAGTCGGGACTTGAGTCACACAAAAAGGATTTTCAACTACCGACTGACAAGGGCACGAAGAACTGTGGAATGTGCCTTTGGTTTGTTGGCATCTAAATGTCGCATTTTGGGAACAGCCATAAATCTAAAAATAAAGACAATTGATGAGGTTGTGAAAGCATGTGTTGTTCAAGTAATAGAAAAACTCCGGCACTCAGAAAAATAATTTTAACAATTGAAAAATTTATTACAATAATCGTTTCCAAAGTTCAGACTCAAAGGAGTAAAAAATATCTGGAGGTTCTTACAGACACATAGTAAATTCAACGTTTCAGCTATTTCGCCTTTCTCAAGAAATGTCTGTTATTTGATTTTACTAGGAGAAACAATAACTCATTCTTATAAACTAAAGCCCAAGGGTAACGGAAGAGTGCCCAAGTGGTAGAGGGCGGTGGGATCCAAGGAGACGCGTCGGCGGTACGTTTGTGGTGAGTCTGATGGAGGAAAGCGCCAAGTCTTTTCTGAGTGCCGGAGTTTTTCTATTACTTGGACTCTATTTTCTCCAGAGCACCACCCACAGTGAAGCACTCCCATAATCTTATTCTTATAGCATGTGTTGTTCTGCATAACTACATCCTGTCAAAAGAGCAACCCCACTTTGAACTTGAGGAAACTGTTAATACTACATTGCAGGATTACCAACATCACCCTCTGAGGACTACAGTAGAAGTTGCCCAAATGGGGGATACATTTGCAGCCTATTTTGTTTGTGATAGTGGACGTGTTTCATGGCAAGATGAAATGGTTTAACCTGTAAATAAAATATACCTGTAATGTTATGTACCTGTAATGTTTTCTGACTCTAATATTAACACCTTGAATCTAACTTGTATAATAAACACTGTAACTGTTACACCCGTTTATGCTTCACTCGACAATACACACATGGTTAATTAAAGACATAAAGAAAACACAATAAGACCGGTATTGTGAAGCAAAACAATTTGTTCTAACAGAAATAATTTGTTGGGTTTTTTTTAAACAAGGAAAAATGATTAATTACCCAGAGGGGTGTCGGGCTGTGATGGTAGGTTAGGAGTGGTTGGGGAAGTTGTTACAGGGGAAGTATAAGACAATTGGAGAATTGATTCAGACACATTGGGGGAAGACACATTGGAGGAAGAGGACACATTAGGAGTGGAAAACAAGTTGGAAGAGATTGACACATTGGAAGGGAAAGAACGAAGCGAAGGTGTGGACAGACTAGAAAACACAGACACATTAGGAGGTGAGGGTTGAGGGGGTGCATTTAATATTTTTTTCTCAGTTTTTCTTCTCCGGGACAATGTTTTTACTGTTTTTTTCCCCTGGTGCTGCGTTGGTCTAGCTGCTGCACTCAGCTTGATGGTGGAACAGGATGGCTGGGCTGCTGCACTTGGCTGTGTAGTGGTGGATGTGGATGGCTGGTCTTCTGCTCTCAGCTGCATGGTGGAGCTTGGGATTTTTGGAAGTGTAATGTCCAGCGGTGGTGGTGGTGGTGGTAGATAAGTCCATTGGCGAGTCGGTGAAGGCGGATTCTGCCACAGCTGCTGTCCTGGAGCTTGTTGCCCTGTAGGGAAAGAACTTTGGGCCTGCTGATGATATCAGGACCGCTGCATGGCATCCTGACAGGCCTTCATCACAAACAGCTGGCGAACAGGACTAAGGTTTTCCGTCACGCCCCGTTCTATAGTGGAAAAATAATGTTGCGCCGGTCTATTAAGGTCGCCTTCCAGGTGGTTAAGGCACTTGTGGACTTCCTGGAACAGTGTGTTCACATGAGTGTACCCATTCTCCATCCTATCCACAACTGCCTTCATCCCAGCCTGGAAGACCGAGCTTAAGTGAATAAACTCGGGCATGACTGACCCCTCCCAGGCCCTCTGCCGCTGGCGAGCAGACCCAAGTAAAGTAATGGTAGAGGGCTGGGAGAGGGGAAAACCAGAAGGACCCGCTTCCTATCCCCCAGCCTGTGAAGCCTGCCTGGCTGATGCATCGCTGGTGGATGATTGGGATGGTGCCGGTTTGTTTGCTGGTCGATGAGGGGCCGCTCATGCCGTATGATGTTGTAATGAGTGACTCATTGCTTCAATTTAAGAGGGGACTGGATACCTTTCTGGAAAAGTATAATATTACAGGGTATATATATTAGATTCCTTGATAAGGCGTTGATCCAGGGAACTAGTCTGATTGCCGTATGTGGGGTCGGGAAGGAATTTTTTTTCCCCATGATGGAGCTTACTCTTACCACATGGGGGTTTTTTTGCCTTCCCCTGGATCAACATGTTAGGGCATGCTAGGCTATGGGTTGAACTAGATGGACTTAAAGTCTTCCTTCAACCTTAATAACTATGTAACTATGTAACAGAGGAAGATCCAGGTTCTACAGTGCTGCTCCAAGTTCTGTGTGGAAATGAAATGAAAAAAAAGATTATTACAAAAAAATAAAAAATGAAATAATAGTGAAAGACAACACAAAAGATACTCACGTTCGCTGAGCAACCTCTGGCTTTAGAAAAGAAAGCTGGTTATGATACTTTCATTTTCTGATTTTTCGAACTGCACCACTTCGAACCCGAATTTCCTCTCTCATGTCCCTATTGAAGCGATCCTTCATTGAACGCCAGCAAACTTTTACTCTCTTCTCTATGAAGGGGGAAGAAAAAAAAATTGTTAAAAGACAGCAAAATTTACAGAAAAACAGAAGCGGCCAAAATAGCAATACTTACCAAAATCCTTTCTGACTTTTGTCGTTGCATGGTCCCAGTAATCCAGCAGCGATCTGGCCACTTTTTCCCAGAGTCATCGGATGAAGACTGAGTTGGAATGATTCTGATCACGGGGGTCCCACAACGCTGCTCGCTCTTACGCAGCTTGAATCAGTAGGTAATTTTCTATGTCACGTTGTGGAAACTATAGATGAAATTAAAAAAAAAGAATTTGCTAGTAAAAATGACATCAAATTCAATAAAAACTCTGATAAAGGATACTTACACCCCGTCTTTCCTCAGCAAATTGAGGCCGACGACCCTGGGAAAGAATCATTTCCTCTTGACTGCTCTTGCTCTTCTGCAGTGTCAGGTACCTGTAAAGAAAATACATGATTTAACACATGTCTAGTATTGACAGTTAATACATACCAGTCAGTAAATCAAATGTGCTTACATAATCGGTGTCATGGCCACTTTCGGAACCTTCAGTGGAGGACATGTTGTAAGAGCAGGCAGCAGTCAAGTGATACAGTAGAGAGGAAAAAAAAAGAAATGTAGCTTGGTAAAAGCAAAAAAACAATGTAGAAAAAAACATAAAAATTTGGACAACAATACTTACATTACAGGCAGAGTCCAAGCACACAGCAGGCAGACGTCGCACAACAGGAACAGCAGCACACCACCAGGACGAACTGAAGAACAGCACCAGGACAGCAGCATCAGGACCAAGACAGTATCACTGGGACCAAGACAGCAGCACCAAGACAGCAGCACCTAATCTACAAGGAATTGAAAAAAAAAATATGTACAGAGTACAAAGACAGAAAGATATTTTCAAAGCTTCTATACTTACATAGACGGCAGCCCCGGGACCAAGACCGCAGCACCAGGAACAGGACTGCAGCATCGGGACCAGGACGGCCGCACTGGGACCAAGACGGCAGCACCGAGACCAAGACAGCAGCGCTGGGACCAAGGCGGCAGCACTGGGACCAAGACAGGAGCACCTATTCTTCAAGGAATGGAAAAAAGTGCAAAGACAGAAAGACATTTTCACATCTTCTATACTTACATATAGACGGCAGCACTGGGACCAAGACAGCGGCATAGGGATGGCAGCAACAAACAGTCTAGAAGCAACAGAAAAAAATTATAAGTACAGAGTACAGAATTGTTGTGAAATTGGATTCTGGGCTCCCCCTGTGGCCACTTGTGGAATTTAACTTGTGTGCATCATCCCCTCTGTTCACCTGCTCCTATCAGGTTGTGGGAGTCGCTATATAACCTTGCTTCTCTGTCAGTTTCATGCCGGTCAACAATGTAATCAGTAGCCTTTCTGTGCATGTTCCTGCTACTAGACAACTCCCAGCTAAGTTGGACTTTTGTCCTTGTGTGTTTTTGCATTTTGTTCCTGTTCACAGCTGCTGTTTCGTTACTGTGTCTGGAAAGCTCTTGTGAGCGGAAATTGCCACTCTGGTGTTATGAGTTAATGCTAGAGTCTTAAAGTAATTTCTGGATGGTGTTTTGATAGAGTTTTCTGCTGACCATGAAAGTGCCCTTTCTGTCTTCATGCTATCTAGTAAGCGGACCTCGATTTTGCTAGACCTATTTTCATACTACGTTTGTCATTTCATCTTAAATCACCGCCAATATATGTGGGGGCCTCTGTCTGCCTTTTGGGAAAATTTCTCTAGAGGTGAGCCAGGACTGTCTTTTCCTCTGCTAGGATTAGGTAGTTCTCCGGCTGGCGCTGGGCATCTAGGGATAAAAAAACGTAGGCATGCTACCCGGCCACTTCTAGTTGTGCGGCAGGTTTAGTTCATGGTCAGTATAGTTTCCATCTTCCAAGAGCTAGTTCTCATATATGCTGGGCTATGTTCTCTCGCCATTGAGAATCATGACACAGAATGCAGTGAGAGACAGACATTTTCAAAGCTTCTATATTTACATCCAGAGTCTTCTGCCTTCTTCCAATGTCCTATGCCTGCATCCAGAGTCTTCTGCTTTCATCAAATGTCCTGTGCCCACATCCAGAGTCTTCTGCCTTCTTCAAATGTCCTGTAGCCGCATCAAGAGTCTTGAGAGTAATGGACTTCCTGTCTCCAGACCCCCTTTTATACAGATGGCAATTTTCAGGTGGTTGCATAATTTCCAAGGCAAAACTAGTCAGATGTACGCATGTGTATCGAACGCAAGCGTACGCATGTCCTTGCGTAACAATGCATTCCCATAGACAGTAATGCTTTTTTTATGCAATCATCTGCATGCGGACGATTGAGCAATATTTGCCGCCTCAAAAAATGCAACATGTTGCATTCGTCAGACCCCGTCGCACACCTCTAAACGACGCATGCGTACACATCCGCAAGTGAACACATGCAAAAACATGTCACTGCATACAATTACATGCAAGTACAAACAAGATTGGAATGTCCAGCCATCATACCGCTCAGGAAGGAGACGGGTTCTGTGTCCCAGAAATCAACATGCTTTGGTCCGACATGTGCATATCAACCCAAGGACAAAAGCAAAAGACCTTGTGAAGATGATGATGGAAGCTGGTAGGATTGTGAAACAACAGTGTAACAAGTACTGTATCAACATGGGCTGAAAGGCCACTCTGCCAGGAAGAAGCCATTACTCCAAAAGAAACACGAAAAAAACACAGATTAATGTTTTGCAAATGCACACAGGAACAAAGACCTTCATTTTTTGAGACATGTCCTGCAGACAACATTTTTTTTAAAACAAGCACATGGACACCATTTACCACTAGACGCACCCTGCGACAACACAGCCCCCACTCCCACCCCAGACAAATCAACCTCAATGATAAAAGGCTGAGAGATGTCAGGCTGTATGAGGATTGGTGCAGATAAAAAATACCTCTTCAAAGTATCAAATGCCTCCCTAGTCGGACTGGATGATTTGGAAAAGTCTGTCCCCTTCCTAGTCATATCTGTCAGAGGTTTGGCTACTACCAAAAAGTTTTGGGTGATCTTACGATAGTAACACCTTCAAATCCTCAGGATGGTCCTAATCCAATACCGCCCGGAATTTCGCTGAATCCATGCGAAAATCGGTAGAAGACAACAAATCCTAGGAAACTGATCTACTCAACCAAGAACATACACTTCGCGGGTTTGACAAATAATTTAATGTCTCTGAGTATATGTAAGACCTGCCTCACATGTACCTGATGTGACTCAAGGTCGGGTGAATATGTCATCCAGATAGATAACCACAAATCTGCCTACCAGGTAACTAAAGATATCATTTACAAACTGCTGAAAGACGGCGGGCACGTCCATCAACCCAAAAGGCATCACCAGGTTCTCATAGTGTTCCTCAGGCGTATTGAATGCTGGTTTCCATTCATCCCCCTCTTTAATGCGAATGAGATTATACGGCCCCTTGAGGTCCAGTTTTGAAAACAATTTTTTCTCCTACAATCTGATTAAAAAGGTCCAGGAGGGGAGGGAACAGATATGGATCCTGGACTGTGATCATATTGAGTTTGCAGAAATCTAGGCAAGGGCGTAACCCCCATTTTTTTTCTTTGCAAAAAAAGAACCCCGCAGCAATGGGGGATAAGGATGGTCTGAAATTACCCTTTGCCAAACTTTATATAGTCCTTCATGGCCTGCCTTTTTGGACCAGAGATACTATACAGTCTGCTCTTAGGTAGCTTGCCACCAAGAATAAAATTTACGGCGCAGTCATAAGGACAATGGGGAGGAAGTTCTTGGCACCTCTGCTCCGAGAACACATCCCCAAAATCAGAAAGGTATTTCGGCACAGACTGGGTATCCACCCTAGCAAGCCGGGTACCAAAGCAGTGTTCTTGACAATACTCACTCCACTTTACCACTTCCTGAGTTTGCCAATGTACCACAGGATTGCGCAGAGCGAGGCAAGGAAGTCCAAAACCCAAAGGAGAGGGCAGACCCTCTAGCACATAACAGTCTATTACCTCAGAGTGCATGGCCCTTACCTGTAGCTGTAAACCTCCAACGATCTAAGTAAAATACCTCTGTCTCAAAGAGTCGATGGAGATTATGGGTATGGATCTGGACAGAGTATGTGGAATGAGGCCTCGGACCTGAACGTACCTAGCGTCGATCAAATTAAACCCTGCCCCACTGTCCAGGAATCCAGACACGTCTACTTTAATCTCATCAAGGTGAATTTCAGCTGGCAGAAAAAATTGTGTCCTACCCGCGAAGGTGATGAGTACACCCGGGTTGAAAACCTCCCTGCAACCCGGGCCACTTAGTTTTCTGGCAGCCGTTTATTGTGAGGTCGGGAAGGACATGTGCCCACGAAATGGCAGTTTTTACCACAGTAAAAACACACTCCTCCTTTTGGCCAAACAACAGAGCTTTCCAGAGTGAGTTGCCGCACCCAACTGCATGGTTTCCTCATATGACTCAGTCCAGATCTCTCTTGGCCCCAGACCTCCCTCATACAGGGGTGTCTCCCTATGTCTCTGGCGAAGACGGCGATCAACCCAGATCGCCAGAGACATGGCTGCCTCAAGGGAGACTGGAATCTCATACAGGGCTAAAGCATTCTTCTCCCTTACTGTAAGCCTCTCACAGAACTGGGTACAGAGTGCAGGGTCATTCCACTTAGTGTCCGTGGCCCACCTCCAAAACTCAGAGCAATACACCTCTGCAGGCTGGTCTCCTTGCTGAAGTTGGTGCTGTGTGGACTCAGCTAAGGAGACGCGATTGGGGTCATCATATACAGTACAAGGTTCAGTGCCCGAAAAATTCCTCCACCGTCTGAAGCAACTGGGAGTCAGATGGGAGAGAAAATGGCCATGCTTGGGGATCCCCTAGAGGAGCGAGATTATTATCCCTACACATTGCTCCTCTGTACCTGAGGAAACAATATGTAACCTAAAGTACAGTTTACAGGCCTCTCGGAACACAGCAAACTTGTCGCACTCCCCCCCCCCCCCAGAGAACCTGTCAGGCAAAGTGAAATTGGGCTCCACTACGATTTGCCTGGGAGACATGATTCCTACACCAGATGTATTAGGGTGCTGCAAAACAACAGTGTGTAGATCTGTCAGCTCCATACAGAGCTGGTGCTGTTGCGCATTCAGAACATTAATAGGATCCATAATGGATCAGAAAATGGTAACGGTCAGAGCTATTGTCACGACTCAGCTGTCAGGTGACCCGGGACCAGGGGCTCCTTCACTGTCCCTAACAATAGGGGCACCCTAACTTTCCCTATTGCCCGGGATACTTCTGAAGGTGAAGATACCGGGGCTGCCACCCTTGCCTTATCTCCTGAATCAGCCCTCCATCTGTTCACTTCCCCCACACAGGGAAGAGGAAGAGGGGTGATACTTTGCACCGCAGTACACCAATGAGCAAGGCAACACAAGGGTAAACTGAAATACCAAGTATACAAATAGTCACATACATATAACAGAAGAATGCATCGGGGAGTGGAGGACGGGGGAATAACCAAACTAAGAGGAGGGAAGGGAATTGTCACACTTACAAAGCACGCAACAGTCACAGATAACTCCTCCAAACTCCTTCTCATATGAACGCCTCTCCTCCAAGCCATGCAGCAAAAGCTAGCTCTGACATAGGTTTGAAACAGGACCCAGATTGTAAAGGAAGAGGAGTGGCAAACAGGGCTCAGCTGAGAGCTTATACTCCCATGTTGGCTGATTAACCTGGTCTGCCAAAAGAAATAAGCACCATTTAAAAAGAATGAGAAGTGCTTCTTTTCAGTGCAGGAGTAGGAGCAATCAGATGCTGTGGTCTTCTGGCTCCTCTCTGTTGCAGTAACCCCGTGACAGTCACAAACACGTTACCATAATCTTAAAACACAATATCTTATTTCTAAATAAACTAAAAATACAATAATGTAAAGAATAATCCAGATGGTAGGAAGTGTATTCATCTTACATGCGTCTGCTGAGACATGTTGCTCACTGTAGTGACAGCTTTTTCACAAGCACATGAGGTCCATCCCCTGATGAACTCTGGTCTATTTCCCTGAGAGAAATGCATCAGGATGGGCTTGTATAACGATCATATAAGATAAGCACATTTATTTATTTTGTCTTTGGTCTGCTGCATTTTCACCATATTATCAACCCTGATGGACCATTCTTCCTCTGCCTATATTTATGTTGTGTTAAGAGAATATTTGGGTATCTGAATCTATTACAGATCCTACTATTATGTGGGTCTGGAACTTTACTACATCTCTTTCATGATTGGTGTTACCCAGCTGAAAGACACAATTATAAAACTGTTTGAGTGTATATAACAAATATCTCCTTACTAGTGTTGAGCGATACCTTCCGATATTCAAAAGTATCGGTATCGGATTGGATCGGCCGATATCCAAAAAATATCGGATATCGCCGATACCGATACCCGATACCAATGCAAGTCAATGGGACACAAATATCGGAACGTAAATACCGTATTTTCCGGCGTATAAAACGACTTTTTAACCCCTGAAAATCATCTCAAAAGTCGGGGGTCGTCTTATACGCCGGGTACGGCGTGTGCACGGAGCGATCCTGGATGGTTCTCAGGGTCTGGAGGAGAGGAAACTCTCCTTCAGGCCCTGGGATCCATATTCATGTAAAAAATAAAGAATAAAAATAAAAAATATGGACATACTCACCCTCCGATGGGCCCTGGCTCTCAGCGGTGCAACCGGCAGCCTCCGTTCCTAAGAATGCAGTGAGTGTAGGACCTGCGATGACGTCGCTGTCACGCGACCAGTCACGCGACCAGTCACAAGACCGCGACGTCATCGCAGGTCCTACACTCTTTGCATCCTTAGTAACGGAGGCTGCCGGTTGCACCGCTGAGAGCCAGGGGCCGTCGGAGGGTGAGTATATCCATATTTTTTATTTTTATTCTTTATTTTTTACATGAATATGGATCCCAGGGCCTGAAGGAGAGTCTCCTCTCCTCCAGACCCTGAGAACCATACGCACCGCACACGCCGTATAAGATGACTGGGAATAGGAACTTCCGATTCTGATTTCCGATATCGCAAAAATATCGGAACTCGGTATCGGTATTCCGATACAGCGAATATCGGCCGATACCCGATATTTGCAGTATCGGAATGCTCAACACTACTCCTTACACCAATGACCATAACCATGATCTTTCAATAGATATAAGCTACTATATTGCACTGTAGCACTTTATTTGGTGTTTGGATAGACAGTCCCTTTATGATCACATGGGAAAGCCAAAATTGAGAGGGGGGCAGCGTGTCGAAGCTAGGGTGTCAACCTCCGCAGCAAGGTAGGGGAAGTGAGGATAAGCACATATCCCCCCTTCTAGATTATTTTTTCCAATATCATTGTATTTTAAAATTATGGTAACGTCTTTGTGATCCTATAGCTATGTTGCTATATGGGCATTTATAATTTAACCATATAAATAAGTTATATTTTAGGAGTTTTTTTGGTTCTCTAGTTATAATTAAGAGGCTGCATTAGAGCCAGGATGTTCACCATCACAGATGGAACAATTAATTCTGAATTACACCAGCGAATTCTGAAGGAAAATGTAGGGACATGTGTCCATAAGCCGAATCTCAAGAGAAGAGGGTCCTGCAACAAGAAAACGTCTGAAAGCCAGATGCCTTTCTACAGAAGAATGGTGCCCAGAGAATAACGGAGAAGTTCTGCAGCAGCTGAGTCTCAGCAACATACTTTTACCAATCACAGACTGAATATTGGATAATATTCCTTATTGAAAAAAAAATTTTTGGCCATGTGCACACATTGCGGATTTCCTGCGGATCCGCAGCGTTTTTTACCATGCAGAAACCCTGCAGATCCGCAAGTGAATTACAGTACAATGTAAATCAATGGAAAAAAAAAATGCTGTGCTAATGGTGCGGAAAACTCCGCACTGAAAAAGCTGCGGGTTAAAAGAAGGAGCATGTCATTTATTTGTGTGGATCTGCAGCGTTTCTGCACCCATTGACTTGCATTGAGTCGGGCATATCCGCAGCTAAATCGCAGATCTAAAAAAGATCTGCGGTTTTGCTGCGAGAAACGCTGCAGATAGGAAGGGGGGAAGAGTGTGTGGGCGGAGACTGTGTGTGTGGGCGGAGACTGTGTGTGCGCGGGGAAGATGTGCTTGTCTGTGTGCGGGTATTTGTGTGTGTCTGCGACAATCGCGGGGGTCCGCGGGGATCGTTGGGCTGTCGGGCGTCTGTGCTGGGCTGTTGGGGGTCTGCGCCGGGCTGTCGGGGGTCTGTGGCGGGCTGTCGAGGGTCTGTGCGCAGGTGTCGGGGGTCTGCACCGGGCTGTGGGGGGTCTGCGGCGGGCTGTCGGGGGTCTGCGGTGGGCTGTCGTGGGTCTGCGGCGGGCTGTGGGGGGTCCTTGGAGGTGTGTACGCGTGTAGGCATCGTCCGATGGAACTACAAGTCCCATCGGGCTATGCCTGCTACAGTGGCAGTGATTGACACATTAGCCAATTATGGGACAGTAGTAGTCCCATCATCCGGCTAATGTGTTGAATGTAAAAAAAAAAACAAAAACACGAACATACAACATACAACATATGACAGTACATACAACATACAACAGAACATACAACATATAACATATGACAGTACATACAACATATAACATATGACAGAACATACAACATATAACATATGACAGTACATACAACATATAACATATGACAGAACATACAACATATAACATATGACAGAACATACAACATATAACATATGACAGAACATACAACATATGACAGTACATACAACATATAACATATGACAGAACATACAACATAACATATGACAGAACATACAACATATAACATGACAGTACATACAATATATAACATATGACAGTACATACAACATATAACATACAACAGAACATACAATATATAACATATGACAGTACATACAACATATAACATATGACAGAACATACAACATATAACATATGACAGAACATACAACATATAACATATGACAGTACATACAACATATAACATGACAGAACATACAACATATAACATATGACAGTACATACAACATATAACATATGACAGAACATACAACATATAACATGACAGTACATACAACATATGACAGAACATACAACATATGACAGTACATACAAAAATAGGAGAAAAAGGAGCAAACTGATTACATCCGGTAAAAATAGTCATATAACTTTATTAATTCGTAGAAAAGATAAAACATCTCAACAGTACATAAAGAGCCATAAACAATGCAGATTGCTATATACCCCACCCATCACCACCTCACATTGCACATGAGTCCCTGAAAAAATAACGTAAAGGTCCATAGACCATAACCCTGAGGGAGCAGTGCATCCAAAAGTGGACACCTGGAGATCAGCATGCATCCATAAAGTGACTAAGGGTAAAGTAACACCTGTCTATCTTTCATATAAAGTGCGGAAGTAACTAGCAAAAGGTGCAATGCTTTCCAGTAGATGAGTGGGAACAAGGGGGGTCGGATGGAGGGACGCTCGTTATTAATTGGACTGCATCGGACAGGGAGTATATGGTTTATTATTTTTAATTTTTTACAGGCGATCGAGTATGGTAAGTATGGTTAAATTAAGAATATTAAAATACTTTTATCTGGCTGTGTCTTTATTTTTGTTTTAACTCTTTCACTACTCTAGGAATAATAATGGATAGGCGTCTTATTGACGCCTCTCCATTATTAACCCGGCTTAATGTCACCTTACAATAGCAAGGTGACATTAACCCTTCATTACCCCATATCCCACCGCTACACGGGAGTGGGAAGAGAGGGGTAAGTGCCGGAATTGGCGCATCTTACGGATGCGCCATTTCTGGGGTGGCTGGGGGCTGGTATTTGTAGCAGGGGGGGGGGGCAATATCCATGGCCCCTCTCTAGGCTGTGAATATCAGCCCGCAGCTGTCTGCGTGGCCTTTCTGGCTATACAATATAGGGGGACCCCACGTCATTTTGTTTCCCGTTTTTTTCTTTATGTTCATTAATCAACATCAGCCTATCTATGGATATATCTATCTATAGATATATTTATAGATAGTTATATCTATCCATATATCTATCTGGCTACTTTCACACATCAGGTTTTTGCCGTCAGGCACAATCCGGTGAGTTTTGAAAAAAAAAGGTTTGTTTTTTTTTCTGCTGGATCCGTTGTTTTCTCATAGAGTTGTATTAGCGCCGGATTGCGCCTGATGGCCACATGTTTCATCCGTTTTTTGCTGGATCCGTCAAAAAAGCTGTTTCCGCCAGACGGATAAAACATACAGAGGAACGGTTTTTCTGTCCGGCGAAAAAACGCGCAGCAACGGATCCGGCGAAAAACGTATGAAACTCAGATGTTAAATGATGAATCCGGCCTCCGAATCCATTTTTTCATGCATGTTTCCATTCAATTCATGCACATTTTCCGTTCGTTCTCTCTTTATCTCTTTTTTTTTTTTTTTTAATCAGTTGCATCAGTTTTTCACTATTTGCAACGGATCCGTTTTTTTTTAAAAATCGGCGGATCCTGCCTGACGGAAAAAAAAATGATATGTGAAAGTAGCCTAACTATCCACATATCTACCGTATATACTCGAGTATAAGCCGACCCGAGTATAAGCCGACCCCCCTAATTTTGCCACAAAAAACTGGGAAAACTTAATGACTCAAGTATAAGCCTAGGGTGGAAAATGCAGCAGCTACCGGTAAATGTCAAAAATAAAAATTGATACCAATAAAAGTAAAATTAATTGAGACATCAGTAGGTTAAGTGTTTTTGAATATCCATATTGAATCAGGAGCCCCATATAATGCTCCATACAGTTCATGATGACCCCATAAGATACTCCATACAAAATGCACCCCATATAATGCTGCACAAATGCTGATTATGGCCCCACAAGATGCTTCATACAGTCATTTGCCCCATGTAATGCCCCATATAATGATAATTATGGCCCCATAAGATGCTCCATACAGTCGTTTGCCCCATGTAATGCCCCATATAATGTCGATTATGGCCCCATAAGATGCTACATGCAGTCATTTGCCCCATGTAATGCCCCATATAATGCTAATTATGGCCCCATAAGATGCTCCATACAGTCATTTGCCCCTTATGCTGTTGCTGCGATTAAAAAAAAAAAAAAAAAAAATCACATACTCACCTCTCGTCGCTCAGGCCCCCGGCACTTGCTATATTCACCTGCTCCCCGTTCCACTGCCGCCAGCTGCCGCTACGTTCCCCGTCCACTGCACTGACTGCTCAGGCAGAGGGTGCACGCACTAATCGCGTCACCACGCCCTCTGACCTGAGCGTCAGTGCAGAAGACGCAGCGGTGGCCGGCGGCGGTGGAACGGGGAGCAGGTGAATATCGAGCACTGCTTATACTCACCTGCTCCTGGCGCAGTCCCTGCTTTGATTTCCTGGCGCTGGCAGCTTCTTCCTCATCTATCTATCTATCAATTTATCTATCTATCTCAGGCCGGCGTCACACTTGGCGTAGAAAAAAACGGTCCGCTTTTTACGGGCGCAATACGCAGAAATGTTCCCAAAACAGTGTTCTGTATGTAATGCGTTGGCAAAACTTTCATTGACGGATTTTTTTCGCAATATGCTGAAAAATGCAGCATGCTGCGATTTTCTACGCCTGTAAAATGCGGCTGCGAAATATATGGCAGATAGGAGCTGCCCCTGAGAGAATCATTGGTCCATGTGCAATGCGTAGTTTTTGCGCCTCTCATACGTCCGTAAAACTCTCTAGTGTGACGCCGGCCTCATTCCTTCTATCTATCCATCTCATTCCTTCTATCTGTCTGTCTGTCTGTCTGTCTATCTGTCTATCTATCAGTCTATCTGTGTGTAATGGAGTGTGGGTTGGACAAGTGTAAAAGAGGAGGTTGGACAAGAAATGACATCACAATTTTTTTTTTGTTCAATAATAGATCTTTATTTAGCTTTCAAAAACGCATACAAATCCGCATAGAAAAAAAACGCAACAAAAACGCACCTGCGTTTTCTGGCAAGAGAGGGAAGAATCTGCAGCAGAAATTCCTAAGGGTAATCCGCAACATGTGCACATACCCTTAGCCTAATATTTTGCCTTGTCTGTTTGATTTGGTTTCTCTGTTAGGACTTGTGAAAATCTGATGTAGTTTTGGCCCAAAGTGATGCGGAAATATGGTAATCTTTTAAATGTTCACAAATTTTCCAAAACCACTGTAGGTAACAGCTAGTAGCCAACATAGCACCAGTATGTAGGTGACAGCTGGAAGACCACTGAGTCTGATTATAGGTGACACCTGGGAGACCACTGAGCCTCTGAATGTAGGTGACGGCTGGGAGACCACTGAGCATCTGAACATAGGTGATGGCTGGGAGACCACTGAGCCTCTGAACATAGGTGATGGCTGGGAGACCACTGAGCCTCTGAACATAGGTGATGGCTGGGAGACCACTGAGCCTCTGAACATAGGTGATGGCTGGGAGACCACTGAGCCTCTGAACATAGGTGATGGCTGGAAGACCACTGAGCCTCTGAACATAGGTGATGGCTGGGAGACCACTGAGCCTCTGAACATAGGTGATGGCTGGGAGACCACTGAGCCTCTGAACAGGTGATGGCTGGGAGACCACTGAGACTCTGATTATAGGTGACAGCTGCAAGACCACTGAGCCTCTGATTATAGGTGACAGCTGGGAGACCATCGAGGCTAAGAACCTAGGTTACAGCTGGGAGACCACTGAGCCTCTGATTATAGGTGATGGCTGGGAGACCACTGAGACTGGGAACCTAGGTTACGGCTGAGAGACCACTGAGCCTATGAACATAGGTGATAGCTGGAAGACCACTGAGCCTCTGATTATAGGTGACAGCTGGGATACCACTGAGCCTCTGATTATAGGTGACAGCTGTGAGACCACTGAGCCTCTGAACATAGGTGACGGCTAGGAGACCACTGAGCCTATGATTATAGGTGGCGACTGGGAGACCATTGATCCTCTGATAATAGGTAACAGCTGGTAGACCACTGAGCCTCTGATTGTAGGTGACGACTGGGAGACCACGGAGCCTCTGATTATAGGTGATGGCTGGAAGACCACGGAGCCTCTGATTATAAGTGACGGCTGGGAGACCACTGAGCTTCTGAATATAGGTGACGGCTGGGAGACCATCGAGGCTAAGAACCTAGGTTACAGCTGGGAGACCACTGAGCCTCTGATTATAGGTGATGGCTGGGAGACCACAGAGACTGAGAACCTAGGTTACGGCTGGGAGACCACTGAGCCTCTGATTATAGGTGACAGCTGGGAGACCACTGAGCCTCTGATTATAGGTGACAGCTGGGAGACCACTGAGCCTCTGATTATAGGTGACAGCTGCGAGACTACTGAGCCTCTGAACATAGGTGACGGCTAGGAGACCACTGAGCCTATGATTATAGGTGGCGACCTGGAGACCATTAATCCTCTGATAATAGGTAACAGCTGGTAGACCACTGAGCCTCTGATTATAGGTGGCGACTGGGAGACCATTGATCCTCTGATAATAGGTAACAGCTGGTAGACCACTGAGCCTCTCATTATAGGTGATGGCTGGGAGACCACTGAGCCTCTGATTGTAGGTGATGACTGGGAGACCACGGAGCCTCTGATTATAGGTGACAGCTGGGAGACCACTGAGCCTCTGAACATAGGTGATGGCTGAGAGACCACTGAGCCTCTGATTATAGGTGACAGCTGGGAGACCACTGAGCCTCTGATTATATGTGACAGCTGGGAGGCCACTGAGCCTCTGATTATAGGTTACAGCTGGGAGACCACTGAGCCTCTGATTACAGGTAACAGCTGGGAGACCACTGAGCCTCTGATTATAAGTAACAGCTGGGAGACCACTGAGCCTCTCATTATAGGTGATGGCTGGGAGACCACTGAGCCTCTGATTGTAGGTGACGACTGGGAGACCACGGAGCCTCTGATTATAGGTGATGGCTGGAAGACCACTGAGCCTCTGATTATAAGTGACGGCTGGGAGACTACTGAGCTTCTGAACATAGGTGACGGCTGGGAGACCACTGAGCCTTTGATTATAGGTGACGGCTGGGAGACCACTGAGCCTCTGATTATAGGTGAAAGCTGGAAGACCGCTGAGCCTCTGATTATAGTTGGCAGCTGGGAGACCACTGAGCCTCTGATTATAAGTGACGGCTGGAAAACCACTGAGCTTCTGATTATAG
This sequence comes from Ranitomeya variabilis, assembly GCF_051348905.1. Classification (NCBI taxonomy): domain Eukaryota; kingdom Metazoa; phylum Chordata; class Amphibia; order Anura; family Dendrobatidae; genus Ranitomeya; species Ranitomeya variabilis. The sequence goes on along the minus strand of NC_135232.1, from coordinate 715,778,161 downwards.
GTGACGGCTGGGAGACCACTGAGCCTCTGATTATAGGTGACAGCTGGGAGACCACTGAGCCTCTAATTAGAGGTGACAGCTGGGAGACCACTGAGCCTCTGATTATATGTGACAGCTGGGAGACCACTGAGCCTCTGATTATATGTGACAGCTGGGAGGCCACTGAGCCTCTGATTATAGGTTACAGCTGGGAGACCACTGAGCCTCTGAACATAGGTGATGGCTGGGAGACCACTGAGCCTCTGATTATAGGTGACAGCTGGGAGACCACTGAGCCTCTAATTAGAGGTGACAGCTGGGAGACAACTGAGCCTCTGATTATAGGTGACAGCTGGGAGACCACTGAGCCTCTGATTATAGGAAACAGCTGGGAGACCACTGAGCCTCTGAGCATAGGTGATGGCTGAGAGACCACTGAGCCTCTGGTTACAGGTGACAGCTGGGAGACCACTGAGCCTCTGATTATAGGTGACGGCTGGGAGACCACTGAGCCTCTGAACATAGGTGACGACTGGGAAACCACGGAGCCTCTGAACATCCAGGGAGCAGAGATAGCTAGGACGCCTCTAGTGCTAGGGACAGGGAAGGAGCCCCTGGATATCTGACAACAGAGTTGTGACATTAACAATAGCCCAGACTTTTTTATCCATTATGGATCCTATTAATGCTCTGTCTGGGCAACAGCAGCAGGTCTGCCTAGAGATGGCAGGTCTTCATAACATGGTGGCTCAACAACTAGGGACCACTATTCCCAGGCAACCCCAGGTGCAGCCCAAGATCGCTTGGCTTGACAGGTTCTCTAGGGGTGCAACAAGTTTGTTGTTTTCAGAAGGGCCTGTAAAGTTTACTATAAGTTACATCCTCACTCCTCAGGAACTGAGGAGCAACGACCGGTGATCATAATTTCTCTCCTTCAAGGTGACCCCCAAGCCTGGACATTCTCTCTCCCGGCAGACTCTCAATCACTTCAATAGCACAACCAAGGGAAACTCTAAATACACAGAGACCCAAAGGAGTATATTTAAAAAAAATAGTATTTATTAAATATAAAATCTGATAATCCATAGCAGGGTAAACACTAACCAAGCAGGGCTGGAGAATACAAGTTGACCACATGAAAATTGAAATAAATAGAACGCACTATATGGCACTATGATACAATATCAATATGGGCTAGCAATTCAAAGCTCATAAGTGCTATACACCAAAGGAGGCTGCATATATATGGAGCCCAATTATATACCAATGCTAAAAGCATACCAAATATGTCTATTGAAAATATACAAATAATACATTGCAAAGTGCAAGGAGTGCTAAGCAAGGAAAAAAATATTAAGGTGCAAGCAGCATACAAGAGTTAAAGTGCATATGCAGTGCAAAAATAGGTTAGATATTAAGGGCAAAATACCTACATGCGGTGAGAGACCTGAAGCCCCAGCCTGCCGCCTCAAGGCGCGTTTCGCCGATCTTCGTCAGGAGGCGTGGCTTGAATACCGCTTGTGTCACTATAAATAGTAATGTCTGGCCAATGGGAACAAGGGACAGGCTGCTACAGGTGCGAGTCGGCTAATGAGGTGCGCATGCGCCGGCGTCTCGGCAACCCACAGGGCTCTTCCCGCAGCGCCCATGGAACGCAGGCAATCCACCGTCGCATAGCGACGGCGATAACGTGCGGACCCAGAGGGCGAGTCAGGAAGTCTCGGATGCCGAGATCCCGAGCATGCGCACTAGCCAAGGATGAAAAATACGATCACATGTCCATCAGGTAGTGAAGAAGGGAGGACATGCCGAACTCCCGGGCATGCGCATTAGCTGAAAGGTCAGATATTTCTGCCGTATAGCTATAAAACAGTGACCAAAGGCTTCACCACCACCATAAGGCGTGCTCCGGACATAACAAGTTATCAGGACTATGATTAAGGGATGTGCAAATCTAACAAATATACATAATAGCACAGGAGACATAGTGAATTAACCACTGTGAGAATGTGATACCACTGCTTAGTAAAAGAAGGGAAAATGAAATAATAAGTGAGACATTGTAAAGTATAAACGGTAATACAATTAAAAATAACACCCCCTAATATAATATATTTTGAACAATTAAAAATAGTGTATGTGGGGAGCATATAAAGTGAAATGGTGATAATTTAACTAAAAAGTCCTGAACAAGAGGTCAACACATCAATAAACCAATAAACAATAGTTGTTATTTTGAAACAGTTTTTTTCTCTCTCTCTTCTTCTTTTCTTGATATGTCCATCAATTTCAAACAGGGTAACAGCAGGGCATCATCAGAAACCACAAGACACCATCCAGAGGCAGCCAGACCAATAGCGCCAGATAGTATACACAATAGGTATAAACACTAAAGGATATAAATGACAACAATTAAAAACAACAAAACTCGATATCAAATATTAAAAGCCATTAACATATTACAAGCCCAGAATTGAATACACAGCTTATAGGAAAGACCCGAACCCATGGTTTTCATTCAACCCATTTGGTACCAGGGTGTTGAGTTGGTAAATCCACCGGCTCTCCACCTGAGACAACGTTTTAAATAAATTACCTCCCCGTATGCCAAGAGTTACCTGATCAATAGCCATAATTTGAAGGCCACGTGCATCGGATCCATGTACTGCCCTAAAGTGTCTTGGGAGAGTTTTGAGCTGTTCTCCCTCTTTAGCTTCTCTTGATTTTTCTATATCTCGCACGTGTTCCCGTATTCTTATACGTAGCTCTCTAGTTGTCATTCCAATGTATAGTAGGTTCCACGGACATCGTGCTTGCTATATTACACCTTGAGTCGAGCAAGTCAAGTAGCTCCTTACTAAGAATTTCTTAGAGCCATCAAAATTGGTAAATTCTTTACTTTTGATAGTATTTGCACAGGCTTTACATTGTTTGCAAGGGAAAAAGCCTTGAACTTCTCCAAAGACATTAGTTTGAACATTTTGTTTCTTGGGGCAGTAATGGCTTCTCACCAGTAAGTCAGATAAGTTCTTGGCTCTTTTTGGCGTAATTAGGGGTTTAGGGGTAAGTGTCCTTCTTAGTATAGGATCCACCAACAGCACATTCCATCGATCGTGTATGATTTTGGTAAATTGCTTCCACTGATTATTATAGTGTAATAAGTCTCACATCTGTATTTTCTGATGTTACCTTTCTTCCTCTATTGAGGTATAACAACTGATTTCTATTTGAGATTTGTGCTCTATTGTAGGCATGTCTGATTAATCTATGCCCATAACCCCTTTCCCGCAATCTAGAATATAGATCTTTTGCTTGTTCTTGATAAGCTTGTTCAGTTGAACAAATTATTTTATCTCTTAGGTATTGGCTGATTGGAATAGACTTGATTGTAGATGGCAAATGGGATGAGCTGGCATGTAGGATAGAATTCGTTGCTGTTGGGTTTCCTGAAAATAGTTGTAGAAATTGATCCATTAGGGTCTACTGAGATCTCAATATCTAGAAACGTGACTCTATGTCCATATGTATACGTTAGATTGATATTCATGTCGTTGTTATTTAGGTGGGTCATCAAACTATTGAGTTCATCAATAGTACCCTCCCATACAAAGATAATATCATCTATGTATCTTAGCCAATTATGTATTTTCTCAATGCCGGGGATGGAAGAACACTGAAAAATATCCCATTCCCATAATCCTAAGAATAAATTGGCATGTGAGGGGGCACAAGCCGCCCCCATAGCCGTACCCTGCAATTGGAGTAGATTTGATCTTTAAATGTAAAACAGTTGTGAGTTAAAACAAACTAGAGAAGAGTTAACAACAGTTTAACCAGGGAACTGTCTAAATTGCTGTTATTCAAAAACCACCCAATTGCCGCTAAGCCCTGAGTGTGTCTTATAGAGGTATATAAAGCCTCAACATCTGCCATCACAAGTATCATATCATCCTCTATATGGAGTTGATCTAATCTCCTTAGAGCTGCTGTTGTATCCAATATATGTGACGGCAGAGTTGTAACAATGGGTTTCAAATAATGGTCAATTATTATATATATAATTTCATTTAGACCTTCCTTACCAGATACAATGGGGCGCCCAGGTGGATCTTTAGGGTTCTTATGTAATTTAGGTAACAGATAGAATGTTGGTAATTTCGGTTTGAGTGTTTCAATGGTTTCAAGTAGTTTTTTGGGGACGATTCCTTCTGTAAAAGCCTCCATGAGAATATCAGTAAGTTCACTTTGATACTGCTGGAGGGGGATATATGTTAATCTCTTGTAGCATTTGTCATCAAGAAGTTTAAAGACCTGTTTTTCGTATAGTTCATTAGGCCAGATAACAAGATTACCCCCTTTATCCGCCATTTTGAAGGTGACGTCTTACCATCCCTGTAATTCCTGAATAATTTCTCTATCTCCGATGTTTTTAAGTAATGCTTGCGGCTGATGTCCTCAATGTCCTTGATGACCAATTTCACGAAGACCTCAACCGCAGAGCATGTATTCATATTTGGGAATTTTTTAGATTTATTAAAGATAAAGGTAGGGAAGTTGCTCACCATCTCGACCGTATTGCTTTCTTCCGCTAATGACTCCAAGATGGCTAGTGCCTCCATTTCTTCATCAGTGTTCAAAGTCAACATGTGTGTCTTCTCATGGAATCTCTTGAGAATTAATTTCCTTGCAAAAAGGTGAATATTTTTCACTGTCGTGAAGGGATCTAAGTATTCTGGAGGAGAGAATGTTAAACCCTTTTCAAGTAAAGACATATGCGCTGGTGACAAAATATGAGAAGACAGATTGATTACCTTAAGATGATCCTTTCTTTTATTGTTGGAGCCCGTTCCTTGTTTCCCTTGATTACCTTTTTAACCCCCAAATCTAGTGCCCATATGTCTGAAAGCATAATGTTGTTTGCCAGTGCATATTTTTGTGATTGGTATTTTCTTTTATCATTGTAAGTATTCCCTTGTTAGTCTGGTTTGTGTATTTTGATACACTACTACTCCCCACTTCCCACTGAGGGGGGGAAGGGTACATATTTAGGGTGGATTCAGGGGCTCAGCAAGGTACATGGCCTCGGCGTCTTCACCATCAGAAGTAATCCAGGGAGCAGAGATAGCTAGGACGCCTCTAGTGCTAGGGACAGGGAAGGAGCCCCTGGATATCTGACAACAGAGTTGTGACATTAACAATAGCCCAGACTTTTTTATCCATTATGGATCCTATTAATGCTCTGTCTGGGCAACAGCAGCAGGTCTGCCTAGAGATGGCAGGTCTTCATAACATGGTGGCTCAACAACTAGGGACCGCTATTCCCAGGCAATCCCAGGTGGAGCCCAAGATCGCTTGGCTTGACAGGTTCTCTAGGGGCACAACAAGTTTGTTGTTTTCAGAAGGGCCTGTAAAGTTTACTATAAGTTACATCCTCACTCCTCAGGAACTGAGGAGCAACGACCGGTGATCATAATTTCTCTCCTTCAAGGTGACCCTCAAGCCTGGACATTCTCTCTCCCGGCAGACTCTCAATCACTTCAGTTGTTTGAATATTTATTTACAGGCACTGGGTCATACATACGACGACCCCAGTGGCGTCTCCCTGGCTGAGGCTACACTACGTCAGCTTCGACAACGAGACCGGCCGGTGGAATATTGCTCCAAGTTTTGAAGGTGGTCCACCGATAAAAAGTGGAATGACCTCGCACTCCATAGTCAGTTCTATCAAAGGTTATCTGTAAGGGCAAAAAGATGCCCTTACCCTGTATGAGACACCAGTCTCCCTTGAGGCGACCATGTCTCTGGTCATCCTTGTAGACCACTGTTTTCGTCAGACATAAGGAGACACTTCAATTTGTAAGGGGCCTAGGGTCAAAGGAATCTGGGCCTCACTCAATTGAGGAGTCCATGCAGTTGAGTGGGGAGACATGTTCTGTTGATCCAACTGTAGTTCGGCATAAGGGGAGAGTGTGTTTCTTATGTGGTAGAAAGGGTCATTTTCTGGGCACTTTTCCTTCCATTTCACATCGTAAACATCCACAGGAAAACTAAGGAGCCCTGGTTGCGGGGAGGTTGGCAACCGAGGTATACTTAGTTCCTCCATAGGTAGGTCACAATTTTTTTTACTGTCCGAGATCCATCTTGGCAAAATAAGGTGGTCATTTCTTCCTTTCTGGACAATGGGGTGGGGTTTTGTTTGATCAGAACAGAGGTGTCAAGAACTTCCTCTATATAATCCTTATCAGGGCCGGCGTCAGCACCTGGCGTACCCGGGCAAGTGCTGGGGCCCTGGCGAGACAGGGGGGCCCATTCAGGGCCGGCGTCAGGGGCAGGCAGCTGCCAGTGCCTAGGGCCCCTGCTCCCCCAGTGGCCCTCAGCTAGCGACACATCACGCAGATGCTATGGGGCCCCTGTGAGGCAGGGGGGCCCGCCTGTCGCAAGCGCCAACTCCCCCGCCGCTGCTTTCAACTTTACCGACGTCTGCCGGTAAAGTTCAAAGCAAATGATGGAGGAGAGAGCGTCATCTGATGCTCCCTCTCCCATCATTCCCCACTCTGCCTCTGACACTGCCGCTGCGGGTGTGCGATGACATCATCGTGCACTCGCTATGCGCCAGGCAGTGCAGCGGCAGCTGCCATGACCGGAGCAGGGAGGGAGCAGCACGGCACGGGAACGTTGAGAGAGGTGAGGAGTGTTTTTTTTTTGTAACTATAGCAGTGAGTACTGGACTATGTGGCCATTCTTGGGGGGTGGGGGGCTGTGCTGTATACTACATGTCTGTGCTATATACTACATGGCTGTTCTATATACTACATGGCTGTGCTATATACTACGTGGGCCGTGTTATATACTACGTGGGCTGTGCTATATACTACATGGCTGTGCTATATACTACATGGCTGTGCTATATACTACGTGGGCCGTGTTATATACTACGTGGGCTGTGCTATATACTACATGGCTGTGCTATATACTACATGGCTGTGCTATATACTACGTATGCCATGTTATTTACTATGTGGCTGTGCTATATACTATATGGGCTGTTATATGCTACGTGGGCTGTGCTATATACTACATGGCTGTTCTATATACTATGTGGGATGTATTATTTAATATGTGGCTGTGCTATATACTATATGGGCTGCTTTATGCTACATGGGCTGTGCTAGATACTACGTGGCTGTGTTATATGCTACGTGGGCTGTTATATACTACATGGCTGTGTTATATGCTACGTGGCTGTGCTATATACTACATGGGCTGTGTTATATACTACATGGATGTGTTATATGCGATCATGAATCGTGGTATGTGTTAAAGGGGGGGCCCACTGAGACTCTTTCGCCCGGGGCCCTCAAAAACCTGGAGCCGGCCCTGATCCTTATGATTGCGCTAATCTTGTTCCTGGGGCCAAGCTGCCAAAAATCAGGTTATATAATATCTCTGGTCCAGAGAGGCAAGTCATGAAGGACTATATAGCTGATAGTCTTGCAAAGAACCCTTGTCAGACCGTCTTCATCTCCTGTTGCAGCAGGGTTTTTCTTTGTTAAGAAAAAAGATGGGGGAATACGCTCCTGCCAAATTTCCGCAAACTTAATCGGATCACGGTCCAGGATCCATATCCTCTCCCTCCTATGCCGACCTCTTTAATCAAATTTTAGGTGTCAAATGGTTTTCTAAACTGGATCTCAGAGGGGCATTTACAGTGGGAGAAATAAGTACCGTATTTGAACCCTTGCTGATTTTGTAAGTTTGCTCTGACAAAGACATTAACAGTCTATAATTTTAAGGTAGGTTAATTTTAACATTGAGAGATAGAATATCAAAAATAAAATCCTTTGTATGAGAAAAAGGAAAATCTTTCAAAAATAAACAGTTACAAAAAATAATAAATTCCAGAAAATCACATTGTATAAATTATATAAATGTGTTTGCTTTTTGCAGTGAGAAATAAGTATTTGATTCCTCTGGCAAAGTAGACCTCTGGCAAAGTATACTTGGTGGCAAACCCCTTGTTGGCAAGCACAGTAGTCAGACGTTTTTTGTAGTTGATGATTATTATTATTTATTTATATGGCACCATTAATTCCATGGTGCTGTACATGAGAAAGGGGTTACGTACAGAGTTATAGATATCATTTACAGTAAACAAATTTACAATGACAGACTGGTACAGAGGGGAGAGGACCCTGTCCTTGCGGACTTACATTCTATAATGAGGTTTGTGCACATCAGGAGGAATTTTGGTCCACTCCTCTTTTGCAGATCATCTCTAAATCATTAAGACTTTGAGGCTGTCGCTTGGCCACTCAGGGTTTCAACTCCCTCCATACGTTTTCTATGGGATAAAGGTCTGTAGACTGGCTAGGCCACTCCATGACCTTAATGTGCTTCTTTTTGAGCCACTGCTTTGTTGCCTTGTCTTTTTGGGTCATTGTCTTGCTGGAAGACCCAGCCATGACCCATTTTTAATGTCCTGGCGGAGGGAAGGAGGTTGTCACTCAGGATTTTATGGGTCCATCCATTCTCCCATTGATGCGAGAGGTAGTCCTGTGCTCTTAGCAGAGAAACACCCCCAAAACATAATGTATTCACCTCCATGCCTGACAGTGGGGACAGTGTTCTTTGGGTCATAGGCAGCGTTTCTCTTTTCCTCCAAACACGGCGAGTTGAGTTAATGCCAAAGAGCTCAATTTTTGCCTCATCTGACCACAGCACCTTCTCCCAATCACTCACAGAATCATCGAGGTTTTCATTGGCAAACTTCAGACGGGTCTGCACATGTGCCTTTTTGAGCAGGAAGACCTTGCGGGAGCTGCAGGATTTTAAAACTTTACTGCATAATGTGTTAGCAATGGTTTTCTTGGTGACTGTGGTCCCAGCTGCCTTGAGATAATTAACAAGTTCCTCCCCCGTGTAGTTTTAGGCTAATCTCTCAACTTCCTCATGATCAAGGATACCCCACAAGGTGAGATTTTGCATGGTGCCCCAGATCGATGTCGATTGACAGCCATTTTGTATTTCTTCCATTTTCTTAAATGTGAGGATATTGCCGCTTACTAAAGACTATAGGACAAATAGAGCCGAGACTTTTTCCAGCATGGAGCACTGGTTTTGTTGTGTTTTATTAGATATTTTCTTGCTGTGTTTTACTAGTGATTTGCTTGCTCCTCAGTTCATCCTCAGGAATCAATGTTCCCATTCAGTGACAGTAAGCAAAGGAAGATGAGCAGGCTAGATCTTATGTATAGCTAAAGGTACCGTTACACTAAACGACTTACCAACGATCACGACCAGCGATACGACCTGGCTGTGATCGTTGGTAAGTCGTTGTGTGGTCGCTGGGGAGCTGTCACACAGACAGCTCTCTCCAGCGACCAACGATCAGGGGAACGACTTCGGCATCGTTTAAACTGTCTTCAACGATGCCGAAGTCCCCCTGCAGCACCCAGGTAACCAGGGTAAACATCGGGTTACTAAGTGCAGGGCCGCGCTTAGTAACCCGATATTTACCCTGGTTACCATTGTAGAAGTAAAAAAAAACAAAAAACACTACATTCTGATGTCTGTCACGTCCCCCGCCGGCGTCCACATGGTTAAAACTGCTTTTGGCAAGAGCGCTGCTGCTATGCATGCGCTGCTGCCGAGAGCTTCCCTGCACTGAATGTGTCAGCGCCGGCAGTAACAGCGGTGACGTCACCGCTGTGCTCTGCTTTACGGCCGGCGCTGACACAGTCAGTGCAGGGAAGCTCTCGGCAGTAGCGCGTGCATATTAGCAGCGCTCCTGCCAAAAGCAGTTTTAACCCTGTGGACGCCGGGGGACGTGACAGACATCAGAATGTGAGTATGTACTGTTTTTTTTTTTTTACTTTTACAATGGTAACCAGGGTAAATATCGGGTTACTAAGCGTGGCCCTGCGCTTAGTAACCCGATATTTACCCTGGTTACAAGTGAACACATCGCTGGATCGGCGTCACACATGCCGATCCAGCGATGACAGCGGGTGATCAGCGACCAAAAAAAGGTCCTGATCATTCCCATCGACCAACGATCTCCCAGCAGGGGCCTGATCGTTGGTCGCTGTCACACATAACGAGATCGTTAGCGGGATCGTTGCTACGTCACCAAAAGCGTGACGTTGCAACGATATCGTTAACGATATCGTTATGTGTGACTCAGCCTTAAGGCCAGACAGGAGACTGCTAAGGGTAAATGTAAAGCAATCATCCTATCAATCCATTGTTCTACCAGCCTAGGCCCAGTGTGTGGATGGAGATAGTAGACCCAGGGGAGCTGTCACCACATAGGGTCTCACATCAGCCCCAGGTGATGGAATATGCTTTGTTCTGTGAGCTAAAGAAAATTGTTTTAAGGGGCAGGGAGAAAAACGAACATGGATTGAATCAGGCAGTTGTTGGAGGGACTTTGAAGGTAGATCTACGGAGTTTTGGAGACCAGTTGCTGGCTGGAGGGGTATACATAAACTACGGTCGTAATATCTATCGTCTGGAGGAACATATGCCGTGACTACACACTATACCGGCTGTAGATACCAAAAGCTGTGGGCCAATGAAAAGTTGGGAGACAGTGGGTATCGCCTGGTATGGGGCCAGTGGAACTACCGATCTCAGATTGGGAACTTGTGGACTGAAGACATTGTATGCTGGCCATCTACCTGGATTTGTTGTACAACCATGGATGTATGGAATAAAAAATAGTTGCATCGTTAATCTGCTTAGATGATTTTTATAACCCACAACCTCAGATTCTCACATTACTATTGAACCAATAGTTGTCTCCTTCTCAATCAGCGTCTTACTTATCGTTTTGTAGCCCATTTAAGCTTTGTGCAGGTCTATGATCTTGTCCCTGACATCCTTAGAAAGCTCTTTGGTCTTGCCCATGTTGTAGGGATTAGCTTCTGACTGATTAATTGAGTCTGTGGACAGGAGTCTTTTATAAAGGTGACTATGTAAGACAGCTGTCTTTAATGCAGGTAACGAGTTGATTAGGAGCGTCTAACTCAGCAGTGGGCAATTAATTTTGCCATGGGGCCGTATAAGAAATTGGGATGGTTTTAGAGGGCCGGACTAATATAATTACCGTATTTTTTCAGACTATAAGACGCACCGGACCATAAGGCGCACCCCAAATTTGGGGTGAAAATTGCAGAAAAAAATATTTTTTATAAGATGGGGTTCGTCTTATTGTCCGAATTTACAGTATCTTACCTGAAGGCTGGCAATGGCAGAGCAGGGTCACAGGAGGCATGGTGTCGGCAGAGGTGGGGTGATGCGGTGTGGTGTGCACCTGAGCAGGGTCCCTTCCTGCTTAGGTGGGCGACGCCACGGCCTGGTGTCCATGGGGGGGTTGCAGCAGTGGTGTGGCGACGGCAGAGGTGCAGCATGGCGTGGGCAGGGTCCCTTCCACCGGTGAAGTGAAGCAGCGGGCCGGAATACAATGTGAGCAACAGAGAAGGGTTGAATATCGGTGGCGGCAGCCATCTTCCCGAGGCCGCGCATGCGCAGATGGATTGCTCTGCTTCACGGGGCTTCAGGAAAATGGCGGCAGGAGGCCGCGCTTGCGCAGATGGAGATCGCGGCGGCCATTTTCCTGAAGCCGAGATCCACCGATATTCAACCCGGCTCTGCTGCTCACATTGCACGTGACGTACAGGGCCGATGCATATGAGCTCAGGGTCTTCACTCCAGCCGCCAGCGGTCCTCCTCAGAAGCGTCTGGCGGCTGGCCGAGCGGTGCCGGGGGCGGCTGTCAGAAGTGACAGCTAGCTGGCGGGCCGTTTAAAATCATCAGGCGGGCCGGATGCGGCCCGCGGGCCGCATCTTGCCCAGGTCTGGTCTAACTGGTCAGTAGGAGCCAGAACTCTTAATGGTTGGCAGGGGATCAAATACTTATTTCTCACTGCAAAAAATGCAAATAAATTTATATCATTTATACAATGTGATTTTTTTATTTTTGATATTCTATCTCTCAATGTTAAAATTAACCTACTCTTAAAATTATAAACTGTTCATGTCTTTGTCAGTGGGCAAACTTACAAAATCAGCAAGGGATCAAATAAGTATCTCCTTCACTGTTATCTCATCTGCATAAAGGAGGGAGATGAGTGGAAGATTGCCTTGAATACACCTGAGAGACACTATGAAAATCTTGTGATGCCATTTGGGTTGCCTAATGCTTGCGCCGTCTTTCAACCCTTTGTTAATGACATTTTTAGTCACTTGGCAGGTAGGTTTGTTGTGATCTACCTTGATGACATATTGATTTACCAAATGCCAAAACCTTGGTGCAAATATTCATGAACTAAATCGTAAAACTACATGGAATTCCTACTGATATTGTTTCTGACTGGGGACGTGGGGGTGCAATTAATTTTCAAATTTTCAAAAGTGTTCTGCTCTCGTTTTCTTTGGGAATCTATTTGTCATTTTCCTCAGCCTTTCATTCACAGTCTAATGGACAAACTGAACTTGTTAACCAGAATCTTGAGACTTATGTTGGGTGTTTTGTGCCTGATAATCAGCTGAATTTGCGGTTAATAACTATTGTAATGAGTCTACTGGTAAGTCCCAGTTCATTGGAGCCTACGGGTTTCATCTTCTGTTCAGCTCTTTTAATAAGAATCATTCTTCAGGAATTTCTAAAGAACGATTTTCATCATCTATTACTTGTGTGTGGCAAGCTGTTCTTAAAAATTTGAGGAAGACGGGGTCCAAATATAAGCGTGTGGTTGATCGGAATCGTTTGATGGGTCCAGACCTGTGTGTTGGTGATTTGGTGTGGTTGTCCTCAAGGAACATTAAGTTGAACGTCCCTTCTTGGAAACTGAGTCCCAGGTTCACTGGTCCTTATAAGATTGTGGTCGTCGTCAATCCTGTAGCATTCTGCCTTGAATTGCCACCCACTTTTAGGATTTATAATGTGTTTAATCAGTCTCTACTCAAAAAATATGTTGCGTCTGAACCATCACCACCACCTCCATCTCCGGTCATTGTTGATGGAAATTTGTAATTTCAGATTTCTAAGATCATTGATTCTCATTTGGTTCGTCAGTCTCTTCAGTGTCTGGTACACTGGAAAGGTTATGGTCCTGAAGAGAGAATGTGGGTACAATCATCCGATTTCCATGCGGTTAGGTTGATCCAGCCCTGAGGTTCCGAAGGTCCCTCTTAGAAGGAGGGGTGCTGTCAGGGGCTGCTACGATAATGTAAAATACCATGGTCTGAGGGATTTTTGCACATGTGACCATGGTCCTAGACACACGCTGCAGCTTCGACCCCCCCTTCCCTTCCAACCCCACTGCATTTGCTGGTATAGACACAAAGCCCTATGGCAGAGACACTGTGTAACTTGAAACTCCAGTGTGGGGCTCTGACCCCACCTCCCTTCTCAAAGCCAGGAATGTGTAAACGTATCCATTGTCTGAAACCCATGTGCTTGCTGAATGTGGGGGAGATTGTTATGATCCTTAGTGGTTGAGGATCACAAATTACTCCAGCTAAGTAACAAACATAGGACAAGCTCTAGGGAGGTGGCAAACTGGACTGACCGCAAATCTGAACCTATCCAAACACACTAGAAGTAGCCGCTGAACGTGCCTAAAAATCCTAGACATCTCGAGCCAGCCTGAGGAACTAACTACCCCTAGAGAGAAAGAAAGACCTCTCTTGCCTCCAGAGAAATAATCCCCAAAGATATAGAAGCCCCCAACAAATAATAACGGTGAGGTAAGAGGAAGGCACATACACAGGGGTGAAAGCAGATTAAGCAAATGAGGCCCACTAATACTAGATAGCAGAAAATAGAAAAGAGAATCTATGCGGTCAGTAAAAAACCCTTACAAAATATCCACTCTGAGATTTCAAGAACCCCCACACCAACTAACGGTGTGGGGGGAGAAACTCAGTCCCCTAGAGCAACCAGCAAGCGAGGAAATCACATTTTAGCGAGCTGGACTAAAAACATAATGAACGCTGATAATCAAAAAATGATCAAACAAAGACTTAGCTTGTCTTGGAGAAACTGGGAGCAAGGTAGACACAAGGAATCTGAAGAGCACTGAATACATTGATAGCAGGCAAGGAACTGAGTATCCAGGTGAGCTAAATAGGAAACCAACCAAGGATAATGAACCAGCTGATGCTGCCAACCTGCAGAAAAACAACACTACACAGTACCGCTTGTGACCACTAGAGGGAGCCCAAAAATAGAGTTCACAACAGTACCCCCCCTTGAGGAGGGGTCACCGAACCCTCATCAAGACCCCCAGGGCGATCAGGATGAGCCGCGTGGAAGGCACGAACCAAATTGGCCGCATGAACATCAGAGGCGACAACCCAGGAATTATCCTCCTGACCATAGCCCTTCCACTTAACCAAATACTGAAGCCTCCGTCTAGAGATAAGAGAATCCAAAATTTTCTCCACCACGTACTCCATTTCGCCCTCGACCAGCACCGGAGCAGGAGGCTCAACAGAAAGAACCACAGGTACCACATACCTCCGCAACAAAGACCTATGGAACACATTATGAATGGCAAACGATGCTGGGAGATCCAAACGAAAAGACACCGGGTTAAGGATTTCCAAGATCTTATAAGGACCGATGAAGCGAGGCTTGAATTTAGGAGAGGAGACCTTCATAGGAACATACCGAGAAGACAGCCACACCAAATCCCCAACACGAAGTCGGGGACCCACACCGCGGCAGCGGTTGGCAAAGCGCTGAGCCTTCTCCTGTGACAACCTCAAATTGTCCACCACATGGTTCCAAATCTGCTGCAACCTATCCACCAAAGAATCCACCCCAGGACAGTCAGAAGGCTCAACCTGACCCGAGGAAAAACGAGGATGGAAACCAGAATTGCAGAAAAAAGGCGAAACCAAAGTAGCAGAACTAGCCTGATTATTAAGGGCAAACTCGGCCAACGACAAAAAAGTCACCCAATCATCCTGATCAGCAGAAACAAAACATCTCAAATAAGTTTCCAACGTCTGATTAGTTCGCTCGGTTTGGCCATTAGTCTGAGGATGGAAGGCCGACGAAAAAGACAAATCAATGCCCATCTTAGCACAAAAAGTCCGCCAAAACCTGGACACAAACTGGGATCCTCTATCAGACACAATATTTTCAGGAATGCCGTGTAAGCGAACCACATTCTGAAAAAAAAGAGGGTGAACCAAATCAGAGGAAGAAGGCAACTTAGGCAAGGGCACCAAATGGACCATCTTGGAAAAACGATCACACACCACCCAGATGACAGACATTTTCTGAGATACTGGAAGATCCGAAATAAAATCCATGGAAATGTGCGTCCAAGGCCTTTTCGGAACAGGCAAAGGCAAAAGCAAACCGCTGGCACGAGAACAGCAAGGCTTAGCCCGAACACAAATCCCACAAGACTGCACAAAGGAACGCACATCCCGCGACAAGGAAGGCCACCAGAAGGACCTAGCCACCAAATCTCTGGTACCAAAAATCCCAGGATGACCCGCCAACACCGAAGAATGAACCTCGGAAATAACTCTGCTGGTCCATCTATCCGGGACAAACAGTCTCTCTGGTGGACAACGGTCAGGTCTATCCGCCTGAAATTTCTGCAGCACTCGTCGCAAATCTGGGGAAATGGCAGACAAAATAACTCCCTCTCTGAGAATACCAGCCGGCTCAGAAACTCCCGGAGAGTCAGGCACAAAACTCCTAGAAAGTGCATCAGCTTTCACGTTCTTCGAACCAGGCAGGTATGAGACCACGAAGTTGAAACGGGAGAAAAACAACGACCAACGAGCCTGTCTAGGATTCAGGCGCTTGGCAGATTCAAGGTAAATCAGATTTTTGTGATCAGTCAAGACCACCACACGATGTTTAGCTCCTTCGAGCCAATGTTGCCACTCCTCAAATGCCCACTTCATAGCCAACAACTCCCGATTACCAACATCATAATTCCGCTCGGCAGGCGAAAACTTTCTTGAAAAGAAAGCACATGGCTTCATCACAGAGCCATCAGAGCTTCTCTGCGACAAAACAGCCCCTGCTCCAATCTCAGAAGCATCAACCTCGACCTGGAAGGGGAGAGAGACATCTGGCTGACATAAGACTGGAGCTGAAGAAATCCGGTGCTTCAGCTCCCGAAAGGCCTCCACGGCCGCAGGAGACCAATTAGTCACATCAGAACCCTTCTTGGTCAAATCCGTCAAAGGTTTAACCACGCTAGAAAAATTAGCGATGAAACGACAGTAAAAATTAGCAAAACCCAAGAACTTCTGAAGACTCTTAACAGACGTGGGCTGAGTCCAGTCATGAATAGCCTGGACCTTGACTGGGTCCATCTCCACAGTAGAAGGAGAAAAAATAAAACCCAAAAAGGAGACCTTCTGTACTCCGAAGAGGCATTTTGAGCCCTTCACAAATAAAGCATTAGCACGCAGGACCTGAAACACCATCCTGACCTGCTTCACATGGGACTCCCAATCATCAGAAAAGACCAAAATGTCATCCAGATAAACAATCATAAATTTATCCAGATATTCTCGGAAGATGTCATGCATGAAGGACTGAAACACAGAAGGAGCATTAGAGAGTCCAAAAGGCTTCACCAAGTACTCAAAATGGCCTTCGGGCATATTAAATGCTGTTTTCTATTCATCTCCCTGTTTAATGCGCACAAGGTTATACGCACCACGGAGATCTATCTTGGTGAACCAACTGGCACCCTTAATCCGAGCAAACAAATCAGACAATAGTGGCAAAGGATACTGAAATTTGACTGTGATTTTATTCAGAAGACGATAATCTATACAAGGTCTCAAAGAACCGTCCTTCTTGGCCACAAAAAAAAAACCTGCACCAAGAGGGGAAGAGGATGGGCGAATATGTCCCTTCTCCAAAGACTCCTTTATATAACTCCGCATCGCGGCATGCTCTGGTATAGACAAATTAAAAAGTCGTCCCTTAGGGAATTTACTACCAGGAATTAAATTTATAGCACAGTCACAATCCCTATGAGGGGGCAGGGCACTGGACCTGGGCTCATCAAATACATCCTGATAGTCAGACAAAAACTCAGGGACCTCAGAAGGAGTGGAAGAAGCAATAGACACCAACGGAGTATCGCCATGAATTCCCTGACAACCCCAACTTGACACAGACATAGCTTTCCAATCTAAAACTGGATTATGAGCCTGCAGCCATGGCAGACCCAAAACGACAACATCATGCAAATTATGCAGAACAAGAAAGCGAATCACCTCCTGATGTACGGGTGTCATGCACATGGTCATTTGCGTCCAATACTGAGGCTTATTCTCAGCCAATGGCGTAGCATCAATTCCCCTCAGAGGAATAGGAAATTCCAAAGGCTCCAGGACAAAACCACCGCTCCTGGCAAACGACAAATCCATCAGATTCAGGGCAGCACCCGAATCCACAAAAGCCATAACCGGGTAGGACGACAAAGAACAAATCAAAGTAACAGACAAAATAAATTTAGGCTGTATAGTACCAATGGTGACAGGTTTAGCGATTTTTTTTAAGTGTTTAGAGCATGCTGAGATAACATGAGTTGAATCACCACAGTAAAAGCACAACCCATTTTGACGTCTATGACTTTGTCGCTCAATTCTGGTCAGAGTTCGGTCACATTGCATAGACTCAGGTCTCTGTTCAGAAAATACCGCCAAAGGATGAGCAGATTTGCACTCCCGCAAACGCCGATCAACCTGAATGGCTAAAGCCATAGAATCACTCAGACTTGTAGGGGTGGGAAACCCCACCATAACATTCTTAACGGCCTCAGAAAGACCTTCTCTGAAATTTGCAGCCAGGGCACACTCATTCCATTGAGTAAGCACCGACCATTTCCGAAATTTTTGACAATACACCTCTGCTTCATCCTGACCCTGAGAGATAGCCAGCAACGCTTTTTCTGCCTGATTCTCAAGATTAGGCTCCTCATAAAGCAGTCCAAGAGCCAGAAAAAATGCATCTACATTAAGCAATGCAGGATCTCCTGGCGCCAGAGAGAAGGCCCAATCTTGAGGGTCGCCACGCAACAAGGAGATAACAATTTTAACTTGCTGAGCGGAATCACCAGAGGAACGAGGTCTCAGAGATAGAAATAACTTACAATTATTCTTAAAATTTAGAAACCTAGATCTATCTCCAGAAAACAACTCAGGAATGGGTATCTTTGGTTCTGACATAGGGCTATGAATAACAAAATCCTGAATACTTTGCACCCGTGCAGTAAGATGATCCACACTAGAAGTCAGAGTCTGAACATTCATGTCTGCAGCTGAGCTCAAAACCACCCAGAGTTCGAGGGGATGAAAGAAGCTAAACAGACTGCAGCAAAGGAAAAGCGTGAGGAAAAAAAAAAAATTGTACTCAGGTCTTCTTTTTATCCCACTTCTGTGATGCATTAAACACTTTTTGGCCTGCTATACTGTTATGATCCTTAGTGGTTGAGGTTCACAAATTACTCCAGCTAAGTAACAAACATAGGACAAGCTCTAGGGAGGTGGCAAACTGGACGTACCGCAAATCTGAACCTATCCAAACACACTAGAAGTAGCCGGTGAACGTGCCTAAAAATCCTAGACGTCTCGAGCCAGCCTGAGGAACTAACTACCCCTAGAAAGAAAGAAAGACCTCTCTTGCCTCCAGAGAAATAATCCCCAAAGATATAGAAGCCCCCAACAAATAATAACGGTGAGGTAAGAGGAAGGCACATACACAGGGGTGAAAGCAGATTAAGCAAATGAGGCCCACTAATACTAGATAGCAGAAAATAGAAAAGAGAATCTATGCGGTCAGTAAAAAACCCTTACAAAATATCCACTCTGAGATTTCAAGAACCCCCACACCAACTAACGGTGTGGGGGGAGAAACTCAGTCCCCTAGAGCAACCAGCAAGCAAGGAAATCACATTTTAGCGAGCTGGACTAAAAACATAATGAACGCTGATAATGAAAAAATGATCAAACAAAGACTTAGCTTGTCTTGGAGAAACTGGGAGCAAGGTAGACACAAGGAATCTGAAGAGCACTGAATACATTGATAGCAGGCAAGGAACTGAGTATCCAGGTAAGCTAAATAGGAAACCAACCAAGGATAACGAACCAGCTGATGCTGCCAACCTGCAGAAAAACAACACTACACAGTACCGCTTGTGACCACTAGAGGGAGCCCAAAAATAGAGTTCACAACAGGAGATATTAAAGAAGCCATAATGCGACGCCAGTGTATGATAGAGATATGACGGTTACATATTTGGAACATGCTTTGACAGAGCTTTGCTACAGCACCTTTTGCTAAATTCTAGCACCAAAAGAACCCAACAAATGGATTTCTCCTGAACAGAGTGGAATAGCTAGTCCGAGTTTGGAATCATTAGAAAGCTAATTTCAATATAAGATGAGTGATGTGTGTGTGCTGTTATTCTGCTACGTTCTCAAGCCCAGTTATGAGTATTATAAGTTTTCTTACCAAAATGTGCACCCTGGCAGCTAGGAGAGGGTGCAGGTAAACCAACCCCTTTAGTGATGTAACAAGCCCAGAAGTATAAGTTTTCTGCACTCACCCCTAGGTGCAGTACCTAATTTGACCTGAGGGTAAGGGGGGCGCCAGAGAGCTGCAAGATCCAGACCGGAACTGGGAAGTGGGATATAGATAAATCCCCTTCAGAAGGAACCAGGGGTCAACCAAACAACCCCGATTCATGATAAATTGGTGTGAGCAGTGGGGACGATAAAGATATCCTCCCCGGGATCCCTGACATACTGCAGGGATCCGTGACCTAGTGTTGGCAGCACGGTGTGAACTGTGACATATTGGTGGCAGAGCGGTGGGATAATAGGGCATTAGTTACCTGGTTTGAGCAATCATTCATAGTTACATAGTTACATAGTTACATAGTTATTAAGGTTGAAGGAAGACTTTAAGTCCATCTAGTTCAACCCATAGCCTAGCATGCCCTAACATGTTGATCCAGGGGAAGGCAAAAAAAACCCATGTGGTAAGAGTAAGCTCCATCATGGGGAAAAAAATTCCTTCCCGACCCCACATACAGCAATCAGACTAGTTCCCTGGATCAACGCCTTATCAAGGAATCTAATATATATACCCTGTAATATTATACTTTTCCAGAAAGGTATCCAGTCCCCTCTTAAATTGAAGCAATGAGTCACTCATTACAACATCATACGGCAGAGAGTTCCATATTCTCACTACTCTTACAGTAAAGAATCCGCGTCTGTTATTATGCTTAAACCTTTTTTCCTCCAGACGTAGAGGATGCCCCCTTGTCCCTGTCACCGGTCTATGATTAAAAAGATCAGCAGAAAGGTCTTTGTACTGTCCCCTCATATATTTATACATTAACATAAGATCACCCCTTAGTCTTCGTTTTTCCAAACTAAATAGCCCCAAGTGTAATAACCTATCTTGGTATGGCAGACCCCCCAGTCCTCTAATAACCTTGGTTGCTCTTCTCTGCACCCGCTCCAGTTCAGCTATGTCTTTCTTATACACCGGAGACCAGAACTGTGCACAGTATTCTAAGTGTGGTCGCACTAGTGACTTGTATAGAGGTAAAATTATGTTCTCCTCATGAGCATCTATGCCTCTTTTAATACATCCCATTATTTTATTTGCCTTTGTAGCAGCTGCCTGACACTGGCCATTGAATATGAGTTTGTCATCCACCCATACACCCAGGTCTTTTTCATTGACGGTTTTGCCCAGAGTTTTAGAATTAAGCACATAGTTATACATCTTATTACTTCTACCCAAGTGCATGACCTTACATTTATCCCCATTAAAGCTCATTTGCCATTTATCAGCCCAAGCTTCTAGCTTACATAAATCAGCCTGTAATATAAAATTGTCCTCCCCTGTATTGATTAGCCTGCAGAGTTTAGTGTCATCTGCAAATATTGAAATTCTACTCTGAATGCCCCCTACAAGGTCATTAATAAATATGTTAAAAAGAAGAGGGCCCAATACTGACCCCTGTGGTACCCCACTACTAACCGTGACCCAGTCCGAGTGTGCTCCATTAATAACCACCCTTTGTTTCCTATCCCTCAGCCAACTCTCAACCCACTTGCACATATTTTCCCCTATCCCCATTATTCTCATTTTATGTATCAACCTTTTGTGTGGCACCGTATCAAAAGCTTTTGAAAAGTCCATATACACTACATCTACTGGGTTCCCTTGGTCCAGACCGGAACTTACCTCTTCATAGAAGCTGATCAAATTAGTCTGACATGATCGGTCCCTAGTAAACCCGTGCTGATACTGGGTCATGAGGTTATTCCTCTACAGATACTCCAGTATAGCATCCCTTAGAATGCCCTCCAGGATTTTACCCACAGTAGAGGTTAAACTTACTGGCCTATAATTTCCGAGTTCAGTTTTTGTCCCCTTTTTGAATATTGGCACCACATTTGCTATACGCCAGTCCTGTGGTACAGACCCTGTTATTATGGACTGTTTAAAGATTTAAAATAATGGTCTATCAATGACTGTACTTAATTCCTGCAGTACTCGGGGGTGTATCCCATCCGGGCCCGGAGATTTGTCAATTTTTGTAATTTTTAGACGCCGCCGTACTTCCTGCTGGGTTAAGCAGGTAACATTAAATTGGGAATTATTATCACTAGTCATATTGGCTGCCATGGGATTTTCTTTTGTAAATACTGATGAAAAAAAGTCATTTAGCATATTGGCTTTTTCTTCATCCTCATCCACCATTTCACCCAGACTATTTTTAAGGGGGCCAACACTATCATTTTTTAGTTTCTTACTATTTATGTAGTTAAAGAATATTTTGGGGTTATTTTTGCTCTCTCTAGCAATGAGTCTCTCTGTCTCAATCTTTGCTGCCTTGATTTGCTTTTTACATAATTTATTTAATTTTTTGTATTTATTTAATGCCTCCTCACTACCTACTTCCTTTAATTCTCTAAATGCTTTCTTTTTGTCACTTATTGTGCCCCTTACAGCTTTATTTAGCCATATTGGTTTCCTCCTATTTCTAGTATGTTTATTCCCATATGGTATATACTGTGCACAGGTCCTATCCAGGATGCTAATAAATGTCTCCCATTTTCTTTGTGTACTTTTATGTCTCAGGATATTGTCCCAGTTAATTGCACCAAGATCCTCTCTCATCCGTTGGAAATTTGCCCTCCTGAAGTTTAGTGTCCTTGTCACCCCTCTACTACACATCTTATTAAAGGAGACATGAAAACTTATTATTTTGTGATCACTATTCCCCAAGTGACCCCCACTAAAAACTTGCACAGTTCTTGCGAGTACTCTGCGCAAATAACTTTGGAGAGCAAGCTCAGTGTTTACTAGTCCTGAGACGATTGTCTGTACTTGCAATTACCCCCTCCCTTTCTTTTTGTTTTTCTATCCTATCTTTCATTTGGCAACCATGGTTGTGCTGGGAGAAACCTTTTAGGCTACTTTCGCACTAGCGTCGTACGACGCACGTCGCAATGCGACGTTGCGACGTACCGACGCATACTGTGCAAGCGCCGCACAACAGGGGCAGCGGATGCAGTTTTTCAACGCATCCGCTGCCCCATTGTGAGGTGCGGGCAGGCGGGGGCGGAGTTCCGGCCGCGTATGCGCGGTCGGAAAAGACGGTCACGACGCACCAAAAAACGTTACGTGCAACTTTTTTTGGTGTCGACGGACCGACGCAACACGACGCAACCGTCGCACGACGGTTGCGACGTGTGGCAATCCCTCGCGATCCATCGCTAATACAAATCTATGGAGAAAAAACACATCCTGCAAGCACTTTTGCAGGATGCGTTTTTTTCTACAAAACGACGCATAGCGATGTGCAGTGCACGACGCTAGTGTGAAAGTAGCCTTATAAGCAGACCAGAGACACCCTCATTGCCTTGTGAAGGTCACAGCACATTGACTTTGCAGGCAAAAACAAAGACCAACTGGTTGCAGATCTGGTGCAATGGGAAGCCGCTCTAGACCGCTCTCAGAGCCCAGTGGCCGCAGAAGCCAGCACAAGCGAAAATGGTGCTGCAGCAGAGGTCCAACCACTGAATTCCGGCCCTACTAGCAACAAGGGCGGATTGGACCCCAATCTGCTAGCGGTCTTGAAATTAGTCCCCGCTGATGACCGTGATGGACGTCTGCAGCTGATCCAGCAATACCAAGCTGAGCGGGAGGCCCAAGCTTGGAGGGCCCATGAACTGCAGATAGCCCAACTTGGGGCAGTACCATCCACAACGCGGGCAATGAGTCCAGCAACGCTGAGACCCCTAAACCCCGGCCAGAGCACTTTCCTGTGATGGAAAAGGATGGGGACTTGGACAATTTCCTGCAGGCCTTTGAGAAAGCCTGCAGACAGTTCTAGCTGCCTGCGAACCAATGGGCCCAATATCTGACCCCAGGGCTAAGAGGCAAAGCTTTGGAGGTGTTTACTGCTCTCCCTCCAGACCAAGATGATGACTATGAGGCCATCAAGGAGGCCCTGATAACCAAGTACCAGCTTACACCTGAGGTTTACAGTAGAAAGTTCGGGAACCTCCAACGTGGCCCTCACGACAGTAACAGCGATGTGGCGCCTGGACTCGGGACCCACTTTGACCAGTGGACCCAAGGACTGTCAGTGACCACCTTTGCACAGTCGTGGGAACTGATGATTAAAGACCAGTTCTTACATCTTTGCCCAGCTGAGGTGCGACAGTTCGTGATGAACAGAGAGCCCAAAGATGTGACTATAGCAGCGCAGATTGCCGATGCCTATGAGGCCAACCATAAATCGGAAGTGCGGAAGCCAGTCACTGCCAGCTGGAGAGGGGGTAAGCCTGCAACCAACGCCAGTACCCCTGCCAGCCAACACAACAGAGGCCTTGTCCTCGTTGCCAACAGCACCAGACCTACCACCAACCGCCAGTGTGTCCAGAGAAGCAGAAGAGCCCCAGTGCCTAATGCAGCAGTTCTTTTGGTGAGTGGGGCAGTTGGGAGGGTGTGTGACAACGTGCAGCAAGTCACCGTGGGGGGCCATGTCGCTACAGGCCTCAAGGACACCGGAGCTGAATGAACCCTCATCCGACCCGAACTGGCAGCCCCTGAAGAGATAATTCCGGGGAAAACCCTGACTGTCACCGGGATTGGGGGCATCAGCTGTCCCTTGCCAATGGCCCTGGTTTATATAGATTGGGGTGCTGGGAGCGGGGTGAGGGAAGTGGGGCTGTCCGATAACTTGCCCACTAATGTTTTATTGGGGACTGATTTGGGGAGGATGGTTGCATACTATGTCCCTGACTCCCCTCCCTGATCGAATGCTGATGATAGCAATGGGAAACTGCAAGTGTTAGCTGACAGTGCTTTACAGGGTAATGATATATTTGATAATGATGTTTTAGACAATGCCGAGAGTAATACCGATAATGCTAATTATGAAAATATGCATGTTTTACCTGATAACCATTTGTTTCCTAGGAATGATGTGTTCACAGGTGCAGGAGTGCTCAGCCACGTCACTCCGCGGGGTGGGATGGCTGAGGAACCTCTAACAGGAGCAAGCGATGGTGGTCAGGGAAATGGGGAGATGCATGGGAACCGTGAGGAAGGTGATGCTGTGTTACTGATCAGTGCCACAGAGGAATGTAACTGCCCCATAAGTAGCACTGCTCCTGGAATGTTGGGGGGGGTGGATGGGGAGGTAGTACTGTCACGATTCACACCGTGACTGTCAAGTTCCCTTCGCCGCGGCCAGCAGTTTGTCACGAAATCCACAGGGATTCCTGACCACTGCCACCAATATGTCACGGATTGGGGTGACTTTAGACCAACAGACGGCTATCACATGTGCAGGGGGCTTATCTTAGTTATCCCTCCACTGCCACAATGTGATAAAAAAACACACACAAGTTTATTGACCTCTTAGGTTACAGCAGGGGCTTATTTTAGGTATCCCACTGCTCTTCAATACACCATGAACTGCAGGGATTTGTGTATATCCCGCTTACAGTTCCACTTAAACCTTGCAGCTCTCTGGCGCCCCCCTTACTGTCAGGTCAGATTAGGTACTGCACCTAGGGTGATTAGTCACCAGAAACGCTGCCTGCTATGTACTGGCTATTGGGCGCGCTGCAGCGACGCGATAACTACTCCCACTCACTTGAACAATAATTATCAAGCCGCAGTCGCTACAGTGACACCCAAAAGCCTGCACACAGTCGCTGCCACCAGCTCCGATTGAACGGGTCCGGAGCTAACCCAAAACAGTAGCGTAATTTCCCTTCAAGAGACTTAGGGTACGTTTTTAGAGCAGGGAGGAAGAACTAGCATTAAATATTATACTCCAGAAAGGTTAGGCAGTGCTTTATCAAAATTATACAAAGATGTTACAAATGAGACAATTGCAAATATGTACAAGGTAATTATGAAAATAAAAGGATTAAAGGAAGAAAAGATAACTCACATGTTCTTAGTTCATATCAGTTCAGGCAAACACCATGCTAGTGGGAGGGGCTCCCAAAAATCCCAATGCATGAGGTACAGCTCTTCAGGTCAGACCCACATGTTCTTCCAGCAACAGACTGACTGCTGGAGTCCGGCCAAAACAGTTATAGCTTAGCCTGGTGACATCACCAAAAAGGCTGGCTATCCCAGTCCCTCCTCTCTCTGCATTCTGACTAAGTATAAGCTAAATCTTTCTAAGACTTGTAATTCCGCTGCTGAACCTATCATAGTCCTAACATAACCAGCATTCATCTCGGAGTAATGTGGGCTTTCTAATAAGATCAAATATGCCCTGTATGGGATACATATTTACAGAGAAATCCCTACTTCTTCACCAGATGGAGTTAGACGCCCGTATTTAGAGTGATGCGTAGATCCTCCGAGTGTGATTATGACGATATATTTTGGTGTTTGTATTTTAAATCGTTTGCCTAATATCTTACAAAAACAGAACAAAGGACTTTCATGATTCTAGAAGCTTCTAGTCCAGTGATAGCTGGACAAGAGCTTACGCGGCAGGAAATGCCGGTCGTAAATACCTTTCTTCAATAAAACTCCCCTCTCACATACATTGGCAAGGCAAGCTCAACTCTGAAGTAAAAGAGAGCACATCCTGGGCTGACAAGAGAAACTAAACTTATGATATTTCATACCATATCGTGACACCTCCCCCTTTTGGCGTGCGCTACGGCGGCAGAACCTCTCGGTATGCCTCCATGCGCACCTCCATGGGTTCACCCTGGCGGGAGAGTCCATCTGCATTCCCATGCTCCCTGCCCGCTTTGTGTTCAATGGTGAAGTCAAATTGCTGAAGGGCAAGGCTCCAGCGTAGCAACCTGCCGTTGGTTCCACACATGGTGCTTAGCCAGCGCAGAGGGTTGTGGTCGGTCACCACCGTGAAGGTGCGACCGTACAAGTAGGGCTGCAAGCGCTGCAGGGCCCAGACTATGGCCAGGCACTCCTTCTCGATGGTGGAGTAGGCCACTTCCCTCGGCAAAAGTTTCCGGCTCAGGTACAACACGGGGTGCTCTTGGTCCTCCGAGTCAACCTGGCTGAGCACAGCACCAAGGCCAAACTCGCTGGCGTCGGTCTGTACCAAGAACGGTCGACTGCTGTCGACTGCTTTCAACACCGGGGCGTTGCACAGTGCTGTTTTCAACGCCTGGAAGGCCCCCTCACAGCCATCTGTCCAGTTGACGATGTGGGGTAGCTTCTTCCTGGTGAGGTCCGTCAAAGGTTTTGCCAGGCTACTATAGTGCTGCACAAAGCGCCTATAGTACCCTGCAGTGCCCAGGAAGGGCATCACCTGTTTCTTGGTCCCAGGAGTGGGCCAGTTCACGATCACGCCCACTTTGTCAGGCTCCGGTTTCAGGGTGCCTCCGCCTACCCGGTGCCCCAGGTAGTGGACCTCCCTCATGCCCATCTGGCACTTTCCCGGCTTGATAGTCAGGCCTGCTTGGTGAATTCGCCTGAGCACCTCCTCGAGATGCTGCAGGTGTTCATCCCAGGAAGGACTGAAGATGGCAATGTCATCTAAGTACGCCACAGCGTACTTCTCCAGTCCCTGAAGCAGGAGATTGACCATCTGCTGGAAAGTGGCAGGGGCATTCTTCATGCCGAAGGGCATGACCGTGGACTCGTACAGTCCAAAGGGTGTGATAAAGGCGGACTTCTCCTGCACCTCGGGGCTCAGGGGAATCTGCCAGTTTCCGCGACTCAGATCTATTATTGTCAGGTATTTTGCGCCAGCTAACTTCTCAAGCAGCTCCTCGATGCGCGGCATTGGGTGCGCGTCAGAGGCTGTAATGGCGTTGAGCCCCCTGTAGTCCACGCAGAACTGGGTGGTCCGGTCCTTCTTTGGCACGAGAACTACAGGTGAGGCCCACGCGCTCTTTGACCGTCGAATCACCCCCAGCTGTAACATCTCATCGATCTCCTGGCGCATAATCTGCTGCACCTGGTCAGTGATTCGATAGGGTGTTCGCCGTAGTGGGGCGTGATTCCCGGTGTCCACCTCGTGGACCGCTAACTCAGTCCTTCCAGGCCGGTTGGAGAACACGACCCGGAAGGGTTCCAGTGTGGTTTGCAACTGCAACCACTGTGGTTCATCTAGCGAGGCGCTTACCTCCACGTCCTCAATGGACCCACGGGCCTTGGCTTGGGCCAGCATGTCCAGGAGGGTGTCTTCCTCCCCTTCTTCGGGTGCGCTGCAGACCGGTAGGACGAATGGTTCACGTTCGTGATGAGCCTTCATCATGTTGACGTGAAAAGCCTTTCGCCTACCCCGAGTGTGGTCAAGCGTGACCACGTAGGTGACCGGGTTGAGCTGTTGGTGGACGACGTACGGGCCCTCCCAGGCTGCCTGAAGCTTATCCGTTGGTACAGGAACCAGCACCCACACCTTTTGACCCACGTGGTAGGTCCGCTCCCGGGCGTTCTGGTCATACCAGTGCTTCTGATCAGCCTGAGCCTGCGTCATGTTGTCATGCACCAACTGCGTCAAGGTCTGCATCTTGTCACGGAAGTGCATGACATACTCCACTATGGACACTTCAGAAGGGTTCGGCTCCCCTTCCCAGGATTCTCTTACCAACCCAAGGGGTCCCTGGACTCGCCTGCCGTACAGGAGCTCGAAGGGGGAGAACCCCGTCGAGGCCTGCGGAACCTCTCGGTAAGCGAATAGCAAGTGTGGGAGGTACCGCTCCCAGTCGCGCCCTTGTGTCTCAACCAGCATGCGTAGCATCTGTTTGAGGGTACCATTGAAGCGTTCACACAAGCCATTGGTCTGTGGGTGATACGCACTCGATACCAGGTGCTTCACCTGCATTTTCTTACAGAGAACAGAGAGCCTCCATTAGGTGAGACATAAATTGGGTCCCTTGGTCAGTCAGCATTTCCCTCGGAAATCCTACACGAGAAAAGATAGCCAACAGGGCATCCGCCACCTTATCTGCCCTAGTTGACGACAGAGCTACTGCCTCTGAGTACCGGGTAGCGTAGTCTACCACAGTAAGAATATATTGCTTTCCAGAGCTGCTGGGGACGGCCAGCGGGCAATATGTCACGATTCACACCGTGACTGTCAAGTTCCCTTCACCGCGGCCAGCAGTTTGTCACGAAATCCACAGGGATTCCTGACCACTGCCACCAATATGTCACGGATTGGGGTGACTTTAGACCAACAGACGGCTATCACATGTGCAGGGGGCTTATCTTAGTTATCCCTCCACTGCCACAATGTGATAAAAAAACACACACAAGTTTATTGACCTCTTAGGTTACAGCAGGGGCTTATTTTAGGTATCCCACTGCTCTTCAATACACCATGAACTGCAGGGATTTGTGTATATCCTGCTTACAGTTCCACTTAAACCTTGCAGCTCTCTGGCGCCCCCCTTACTGTCAGGTCAGATTAGGTACTGCACCTAGGGTGATTAGTCGCCAGAAACGCTGCCTGCTATGTACTGGCTATTGGGCGCGCTGCAGCGACGCGATAACTACTCCCACTCAGGCAGGAACAATAATTATCAAGCCGCAGTCGCTACAGTGACCCCCAAAAGCCTGCACACGGTCGCTGCCACCAGCTCCGATTGAACGGGTCCGGAGCTAACCCAAAACAGTAGCGTAATTTCCCTTCAAGAGACTTAGGGTACGTTTTTAGAGCAGGGAGGAAGAACTAGCATTAAATATTATACTCCAGAAAGGTTAGGCAGTGCTTTATCAAAATTATACAAAGATGTTACAAATGAGACAATTGCAAATATGTACAAGGTAATTATGAAAATAAAAGGATTAAAGGAAGAAAAGATAACTCACATGTTCTTAGTTCATATCAGTTCAGGCAAACACCATGCTAGTGGGAGGGGCTCCCAAAAATCCCAATGCATGAGGTACAGCTCTTCAGGTCAGACCCACATGTTCTTCCAGCAACAGACTGACTGCTGGAGTCCGGCCAAAACAGTTATAGCTTAGCCTGGTGACATCACCAAAAAGGCTGGCTATCCCAGTCCCTCCTCTCTCTGCATTCTGACTAAGTATAAGCTAAATCTTTCTAAGACTTGTAATTCCGCTGCTGAACCTATCATAGTCCTAACATAACCAGCATTCATCTCGGAGTAACGTGGGCTTTCTAATAAGATCAAATATGCCCTGTCTGGGATACATATTTACAGAGAAATCCCTACTTCTTCACCAGATGGAGTTAGACGCCCGTATTTAGAGTGATGCGTAGATCCTCCGAGTGTGATTATGACGATATATTTTGGTGTTCGTATTTTAAATCGTTTGCCTAATATCTTACAAAAACAGAACAAAGGACTTTCATGATTCTAGAAGCTTCTAGTCCAGTGATAGCTGGACAAGAGCTTACGCGGCAGGAAATGCCGGTCGTAAATACCTTTCTTCAATAAAACTCCCCTCTCACATACATTGTCAAGGCAAGCTCAACTCTGAAGTAAAAGAGAAGGGGGGTTTCTTAGCCCACATCCTGGGCTGACAAGAGAAACTAAACTTATGATATTTCATACCATATCGTGACAAGTACCCATAGCAGTGCCAGCTGATGGGTCTGTAGAAATCCCCGAGGAGACAGCATACGTAGCCGCTGTCACCCGAAGTCAGAGTGCACGGATCGCAGGTAGCCCTGCCTTCTGGACCCTCCTCCGCTACAAGAGAGACTGAACCAGAGGTGAACCCAGAGCAGGTTCCAGAGGGTCTCAGTGAGGAGGGGACCCTGACATCACTTCTGGCTGCCTCCAGACAGGAGTTCCAGGCCGCTCTGCACTCAGATGCGAGGCAGGAGAATTTGAGACACCTCGCCGAGACGCCCACCTCCGTGACGGATAAGGAGAGGGTGTTCTGGGAACGAGTGAGGTTATATCGGGAGACAGTACTCGGAAAATCGCAAAAGGAGTGGTTGAGGGAAAGACAGATGGTCGTCCCGTACCAATTCAGGGGTGAGTTCTTGCGGATTGCCCATGAGATCTAGCTCGCTGGACACTTGGGGATCAGCAAAACTAAGGCCCGGCTGTCTCAACACTTCTGTTGGCCCAAGATGGGGACATGTGTCAAACTACTGCAGCTCCTGCATCACCTGCCAAAGAGTGGGGAAGGCGGGGCCTGCTTAAGGCTCCCCTGAGCCCTTTGCCAGTGATAGAGGAGCCTTTCCAGAGGATCGCGGTGGACATTGTGGGCCCGCTGGCCGTCCCTAGCAGCTCTAGAGAGCAATACATCCTCACTGTGGTAGACTACGCTACCCGGTACCCAGAGGCAGTGGCTTTGTCCTCAACTAGGGCAGATAATGTGGCGGATGCACTGTTGGCTATCTTTTCACTTGTAGGATTTCCCAGGGAGATGCTTACCAATCAAGGGACCCAATTCATGTCTCTCTGTAAGAGAATGCAGGTGAAGCGTCTGGTATCGAGTGCGTATCACCCACAGACCAATGGCTTGTGTGAACACTTCAATGGTACCCTCAAACAGATGCTACGCATGCTGGTCAAGACCCAAGAACACGACTGGGAGTGGTACCTCCCACACCTGCTATTCGCTCACCGAGAGGTTCCGCAGGCCTCGACGAGGTTCTCCCCCTTTGAGCTCCTGTACGGCAGGCGAATCCGGGGACCCCTTGGGTTGGTAAGGGAATCCTGGGAAGTCACTTACGTGGTCACGCTTGCCCATGCTTGGGGTAGGCGAAAGGTCTTTCACGTCAATATGATGAAGGCTCATCACGAACGTGAAGCTTACGTCCTACCGGTCTGCAGCCTGCCCGAAGATGGGAAGGAAGACCCCCTCCTGGACATGCTGGCCCAGACCAAGGCCGGTGTGTCCATTGTGGACGTGGAGGTAAACGCCTTGCTAACCGAACCCCAGCAGTCGCAGTTGCGGACCAAGCTGGAACCCTTCCAGGCCGTGTTCTCCAACCGACCTGGAAGGACTGAGTTAGCGGTCCACGAGGTGGACACCGGAAATCATGCCCCACTACAGCGAACACCCTATCGGATATCAGCAGGTTATGTGCCAGGAGATCGATGTTACAGCTGGGGGTGATTCAACGGTCAAAGTGCGCGTGGGCCTCTCCTGTACTTCTCGTGCCAAAGAAGGATCGGACCACCCAGTTCTGCATGGACTACAGGGGGCTCAACACCATCACAGCCTCTGACGAGCACCCAGTGCCGCGTATCGAAGAGCTGCTTGAGCGGTTAGCTGGCGCAGAATATCTGACCATAATGGATGAGTCAAGGATACTGGCAGATTCCCCTGAGCCCCTGACGCGCAGGAGAAGTCTGCCTATATCACACCGTACAAGTCCACGGTCATGCCCTTTGGCATGAAGAATGCCCCTGCCACTTTCCAGCGGATGCTCAACCACCTGCTTCAGGGACTGGAGAAGTATGTGGTGTTGTACTTGGATGAAATTGCCATCTTCAGTTCCTCCTGGGGTGAACACCTGCAGCATCTTGAGGAGGTGCTCAGGCGAATTCATCCAGCCTGTCTGACTCTCAAGCCCGGAAAGTGACAGATGGGCATGAGTGAGGTCCACTACCTGGGGCACCGGGTAGGCGGGGACTCCATAAAGCCAGAGCCTGGGAAAGTGGACGCGATCGTGTCCTGGCCCACCCCCAGGACCAAGAAGCAGGTGATGTCCTTCCTGGGCACTGCAGGGTACTATAGGTGCTTCGTACAGCACTATAGTAGCCTGGCAAAATCCTTGACGGACCTCACCAGGAAGAAGCTACCCCACATAGTCAACTGGACCGATGGCTGTGAGGGGGCCTTCTAGGCGTTGGAAACAGCACAGTGCAAATCCCCTGTATTGAAAGCAGTCGACAACAGTCAACCATTCCAGGTGCAGATGGACGCCAGCGAGTTTGGCCTCGGTGCTGTGCTCAGCCAGGTTGGCTCAGGGGACCAAGAGCACCCCATATTGTACCTGAGCTGGAAGCTTCTGCCGAGGGAAGTGGCCTATTCCACCGTCGAGTAGGAGTGCCTGGCCATAGTCTGGGCCCTGCAATGCTTGCAGCCCTACTTGTACGGTCGCACCTTCACTGTGGAGACCGACCACAACCCTCTGCGCTGGCTACATGCCATGTGTGGAACCAACGGAAGGTTGCTATGCTGGAGCCTTGCCCTCCAGCAGTACGACTTTACCATTTAACACAAAACGGGCAGGGAACATGGCAATGCAGATGGGATGTCCCGCCAGGCTGAACGTGCTGAGGTGTGCATGGAGGAGTTTCTGCCTCCGTAGCGCAGTCCAAAAGGGGGAGGTGTCATGATAATGTAAAATACCATGGTCTGAGGGATTTTTGCACATGTGACCATGGTCATAGACACACGCTGCAGCTTCGACTCCCCTTCCCTTCCAACCTCACTGCATTCGCTGGTATAGACACAAAGCCCTATAGCAGAGACACTGTGTAACTTGAAACTCCAGTGTTGGGCTGTGTCCCCTCCTTCTCAAAGCCAGGAATGTGTGTATGAATCCTTTGTCTGAAACCCATGTTCTTGCTGTTTGTGGGGGAGATATTAAAGAAGCCATAATGCAACGCTAGTGTACGATAGAGATATGACGGTTACATATTTGGAACGTGCTTTGACAGAGCTTCGCTACAGCGCCTTTTGCTAAATTCTAGCACCAAAAGAACTCGAAAAATGGATTTCTCCTGAACAGAGTGGAATAGCTAGTATGAGTTTGGAATCATTAGAAAGCTAATTTCAATATGAGTGATCTGTGTGACGTTACTCTGCTACGTTCTCAATCCCAGTTATGAGTATTATAAGTTTTCTTACCAAAATGTGCACTGTTGTGAAATTGGATTCTGGGCTCCCCCGGTGGCCACTGGTGGAATTGAACTTGTGTGCATCATCCCCTCTGTTCACCTGCTCCCATCAGGATGTGGGAGTCGCTATATAACCTTGCTCCTCTGTCAGTTTCATGCCGGTCAACAATGTAATCAGAAGCCTTTCTGTGCATGTTCCTGCTACCAGACAACTCTCAGCTAAGTTGGACTTTTGTCCTTGTTTGTTTTTGCTTTTTGTTCCAGTTCACAGCTGCTGTTTCGTTACTGTGTCTGGAAAGCTTTTGTGATCGGAAATTGCCACTCTGGTGTTATGAGTTAATGCTAGAGTCTTAAAGTAATTTCTGGATGGTGTTTTGATAGGGTTTTCAGCTGACCATGAAAGTGCCCTTTCTGTCTTTCTGCTATCTAGTAAGCGGACCTCGATTTTGCTAAACCTATTTTCATACTACGTTTGTCATTTCGTCTTAAATCACCGCCAATATATGTGGGGGCCTCTGTCTGCCTTTTGGGGAAATTTCTCTAGAGGTGAGCCAGGACTGTATTTTCCTCTGCCAGGATTAGTTAGTTCTCCGGCTGGCGCTGGGCATCTAGGGATAAAAAAAACGTAGGCATGCTACCCGGCTACTTCTAGTTGTGCGGCAGGTTTTAGTTCATGGTCAGTATAGTTTCCATCTTCCAAGAGCTAGTTCTCATATATGCTGGGCTATGTTCTCTCGCCATTGAGAATCATGACAGTTTGACCGGACAAAAAAGGGTTAAATTACTGCTGAGAAAGGAGAGAAAAAAGAAGTCTGCTACAATTTTTTTTTTTTTTTCCCTCTAGTTCTGAGTGTGCTCATAATTTAATCACTTGCTAGTCTGCCTATACTGCAGCCTCCCTCTCTTTCTCTCCTTCTAATCCTTGAATGGCTCTGTGTTCACCTGTTTGAAATGGATCTTCAGAGTGTAGCTACAGGTTTGAATAATCTTGCCACGAAAGTACAAAATTTGCAAGATTTTGTTGTTTATGCACCTATGTCTGAGCCTAGAATTCCTTTGCCCGAATTCTT
Source organism: Ranitomeya variabilis (assembly GCF_051348905.1). Lineage (NCBI taxonomy): Eukaryota > Metazoa > Chordata > Amphibia > Anura > Dendrobatidae > Ranitomeya > Ranitomeya variabilis. Next base: position 715,743,795 of record NC_135232.1, on the reverse strand, counting down.
CTCAGGGAATAGATCTCACTTTCAAAATTTTAAAAATAATTGCAAATTGTTTTTGTCCCTGAGGTCTCGCTCTGCCGGAGACCCTGCACAGCAGGTCAGGATTGTAATTTCCTTGCTCCGGGGCGACCCTCAAGACTGGGCTTTTGCATTGGCACCAGGGGATCCTGCGTTGCTCAATGTGGATGCGTTTTTTCTGGCCTTGGGGTTGCTTTATGAGGAACCTCATTTACAGCTCCAGGCGGAAAAGGCCTTGATGTCCCTATCTCAGGGGCAAGATGAAGCTGAAATATACTGCCAAAAATTCCGCAAATGGTCTGTGCTTACTCAGTGGAATGAGTGCGCCCTGGCGGCGATTTTCAGAGAAGGTCTCTCTGATGCCATTAAGGATGTTATGGTGGGGTTCCCTGTGCCTGCGGGTCTGAATGAGTCCATGACGATGGCTATTCAGATCGATAGGCGTCTGCGGGAGCGCAAACCTGTGCACCATTTGGCGGTGTCTACTGAGAAAACGCCAGAAAATATGCAATGTGATAGAATTCTGTCCAGAAGCGAGCGGCAGAATTTTAGACGAAAAAATGGGTTGTGCTTCTATTGTGGTGATTCAACTCATGTTATATCAGCATGCTCTAAGCGTACTAAGAAGCCTGACAAGTCTGTTTCAATTAGCACTTTACAGTCTAAGTTTATTCTATCTGTGACCCTGATTTGTTCTTTATCATCTATTACCGCGGACGCCTATGTCGACTCTGGCGCCGCTTTGAGTCTTATGGATTGGTCCTTTGCCAAACGCTGTGGGTATGATTTGGAGCCATTGGAGGCTCCGATACCTCTGAAAGGGATTGACTCCACCCCATTGGATAGTAATAAACCACAATACTGGACACAAGTGACTATGCGTGTTAATCCGGATCACCAGGAGATTATTCGCTTTCTGGTGCTGTATAATCTACATGATGTTTTGGTGCTAGGATTGCCATGGCTGCAATCTCATAACCCAGTCCGCGACTGGAAAGCTATGTCTGTGTTAAGCTGGGGATGTAAAGGGACTCATGGGGACGTACCTTTGGTTTCCATTTCATCATCTATTCCCTCTGAGATTCCTGAATTCTTGTCTGACTTTCGTGACGTTTTTGAAGAACCCAAGCTTGGTTCACTACCTCCGCACCGGGAGTGCGATTGTGCCATAGACTTGATTCCGGGTAGTAAATACCCTAAGGGTCGTTTATTTAATCTGTCTGTGCCTGAACACGCTGCTATGCGAGAATATATAAAGGAGTCCTTGGAAAAGGGACATATTCGTCCTTCGTCATCTCCCTTAGGAGCCGGTTTTTTCTTTGTGTCTAAGAAAGATGGCTCTTTGAGGCCGTGTATTGATTATCGACTTTTGAATAAAATCACGGTTAAATATCAATATCCGTTACCACTGCTTACTGATTTGTTTGCTCGTATAAAGGGGGCCAAGTGGTTCTCTAAGATTGATCTCCGTGGGGCGTATAATTTGGTGCGAATCAAGCAAGGGGATGAGTGGAAAACCGCATTTAATACGCCCGAGGGCCATTTTGAGTATTTGGTGATGCCTTTTGGTCTTTCAAATGCCCCTTCAGTCTTCCAGTCCTTTATGCATGACATTTTCCGCGATTATTTGGATAAATTTATGATTGTGTATCTGGATGATATTCTGATTTTTTCGGATGACTGGGACTCTCATGTCCAGCAGGTCAGGAGGGTTTTTCAGGTTTTGCGGTCTAATTCCTTGTGTGTGAAGGGTTCTAAATGCGTTTTTTGGGTTCAAAAGATTTCCTTCTTGGGATACATTTTTTCCCCCTCTTCCATCGAGATGGATCCTGTCAAGGTTCAGGCTATTTGTGATTGGACGCAACCCTCTTCTCTTAAGAGTCTGCAGAAATTTTTGGGCTTTGCTAACTTTTATCGCCGATTTATTGCTGGTTTTTCTGATGTTGTTAAACCTTTGACTGATTTGACTAAGAAGGGTGCTGATGTTGCTGATTGGTCCCCTGATGCTGTGGAGGCCTTTCGGGAGCTTAAGCGCCGCTTTTCTTCCGCCCCAGTGTTACGTCAGCCTGATGTTGCTCTTCCTTTTCAGGTTGAGGTCGACGCTTCTGAAATCGGAGCTGGGGCGGTGTTGTCGCAGAGAAGTTCCGACTGCTCCGTGATGAGACCTTGTGCTTTTTTTTCCCGTAAATTTTCGCCCGCCGAGCGGAATTATGATATTGGGAATCGGGAGCTTTTGGCCATGAAGTGGGCTTTTGAGGAGTGGCGTCACTGGCTTGAGGGGGCCAGACATCAGGTGGTGGTATTGACTGACCACAAAAATTTAATTTACCTTGAGTCTGCCAGGCGCCTGAATCCTAGACAGGCGCGCTGGTCGTTGTTTTTCTCTCGGTTTAATTTTGTGGTGTCATACCTACCGGGTTCTAAGAATGTTAAGGCGTATGCCCTTTCTAGGAGTTTTGAGCCTGACTCCCCTGGTAATTCTGAGCCCACAGGTATCCTTAAGGATGGAGTGATATTGTCTGCCGTTTCTCCAGACCTGCGGCGGGCCTTGCAGGAGTTTCAGGCGGATAGACCTGATCGTTGCCCACCTGGTAGACTGTTTGTTCCTGATGATTGGACCAGTAGAGTCATCTCTGAGGTTCATTCTTCTGCGTTGGCAGGTCATCCTGGAATTTTTGGTACCAGGGATTTGGTGGCAAGGTCCTTCTGGTGGCCTTCCCTGTCACGAGATGTGCGAGGCTTTGTGCAGTCTTGTGACGTTTGTGCTCGGGCCAAGCCTTGTTGTTCTCGGGCTAGTGGATTGTTGTTACCCTTGCCTATCCCGAAGAGACCTTGGACGCACATCTCGATGGATTTTATTTCGGATCTGCCTGTTTCTCAGAAGATGTCTGTCATCTGGGTGGTGTGTGACCGTTTCTCTAAGATGGTCCATCTGGTTCCCTTGCCTAAGTTGCCTTCTTCTTCCGAGTTGGTTCCTCTGTTTTTTCAAAATGTTGTTCGTTTGCATGGTATTCCGGAGAATATCGTTTCTGACAGAGGGACCCAATTCGTGTCTAGATTTTGGCGGGCATTCTGTGCTAGGATGGGCATAGATTTGTCTTTTTCGTCTGCTTTCCATCCTCAGACTAATGGCCAGACCGAGCGGACTAATCAGACCTTGGAGACATATTTGAGGTGTTTTGTGTCTGCGGATCAGGATGATTGGGTTGCTTTTTTGCCTTTGGCGGAGTTCGCCCTCAATAATCGGGCCAGCTCTGCCACCTTGGTGTCCCCGTTTTTCTGTAATTCGGGGTTTCATCCTCGATTTTCCTCCGGTCAAGTGGAATCTTCGGATTGTCCTGGAGTGGATGCTGTGGTGGAGAGGTTGCATCAGATTTGGGGGCAGGTGGTGGACAATTTGAAGTTGTCCCAGGAGAAGACTCAGCTTTTTGCCAACCGCCGTCGTCGTGTTGGTCCTCGGCTCTGTGTTGGGGACTTGGTGTGGTTGTCTTCTCGTTTTGTCCCTATGAGGGTCTCTTCTCCTAAGTTTAAGCCTCGGTTCATCGGCCCGTACAAGATATTGGAGATTCTTAACCCTGTGTCCTTCCGTTTGGACCTCCCTGCATCCTTTTCTATTCATAATGTTTTTCATCGGTCATTATTGCGCAGGTATGAGGTACCGGTTGTGCCTTCCGTTGAGCCTCCTGCTCCGGTGTTGGTTGAGGGTGAGTTGGAGTACGTTGTGGAAAAGATCTTAGACTCTCGTGTTTCCAGACGGAAACTCCAGTATCTGGTCAAATGGAAGGGATACGGTCAGGAGGATAATTCTTGGGTCACTGCCTCTGATGTTCATGCCTCCGATCTTGTCCGTGCCTTTCATAGGGCTCATTCTGATCGCCCTGGTGGTTCTGGTGAGGGTTCGGTGCCCCCTCCTTGAGGGGGGGGGGGTACTGTTGTGAAATTGGATTCTGGGCTCCCCCGGTGGCCACTGGTGGAATTGAACTTGTGTGCATCATCCCCTCTGTTCACCTGCTCCCATCAGGATGTGGGAGTCGCTATATAACCTTGCTCCTCTGTCAGTTTCATGCCGGTCAACAATGTAATCAGAAGCCTTTCTGTGCATGTTCCTGCTACCAGACAACTCTCAGCTAAGTTGGACTTTTGTCCTTGTTTGTTTTGCTTTTTGTTCCAGTTCACAGCTGCTGTTTCGTTACTGTGTCTGGAAAGCTTTTGTGATCGGAAATTGCCACTCTGGTGTTATGAGTTAATGCTAGAGTCTTAAAGTAATTTCTGGATGGTGTTTTGATAGGGTTTTCAGCTGACCATGAAAGTGCCCTTTCTGTCTTTCTGCTATCTAGTAAGCGGACCTCGATTTTGCTAAACCTATTTTCATACTACGTTTGTCATTTCGTCTTAAATCACCGCCAATATATGTGGGGGCCTCTGTCTGCCTTTTGGGGAAATTTCTCTAGAGGTGAGCCAGGACTGTATTTTCCTCTGCCAGGATTAGTTAGTTCTCCGGCTGGCGCTGGGCATCTAGGGATAAAAAAAACGTAGGCATGCTACCCGGCTACTTCTAGTTGTGCGGCAGGTTTTAGTTCATGGTCAGTATAGTTTCCATCTTCCAAGAGCTAGTTCTCATATATGCTGGGCTATGTTCTCTCGCCATTGAGAATCATGACAGTGCACCCTGGCAGCTAGGGGAGGGTGCAGGTAAACCAGTCCCATTAGTGATGTCACAATCCCAGAAGTATAAGTTACTGCACTCAGCCCAGCCTTCATTATTGCCTGGGACGCTGCTGCAACAAGACCTTCTGTAATGCATTGTGATGTCTGGCTCCTCCCACCAGCATGGTTAGCCTGGAATAATCTAAGCAAAATGTGAGTGTTCATTTCTGTTTTAATCCTCTTTTATTTGTAGTTGCAATGTACATGTGATTGTCTCCTTTATAATATCTTTTTATACCTTGTAAACACTGCTTAATTGTTTATGGAGTAAAATATATAATTGCTAGCTTGTCTCTCTCTGCTCTATAACGAACTGTGTGTCCTTTGAGGTGAATTATGCTACTGATTTGGTTTGGCTCCGGACCCGTTAACCTTTGGTGCAATCGGAGCTGGTGGCAGTATACTTGGTTCTGTGCATTTGGGAATCTGTGTAGCGACGGTGGCGTTGTTAATTATTGTTCCCGCCTGAGTGGGAGTAGTTAAATCACCCTCGCTGCAGTGAGCCCACTAGCCAGTACATAGCAGGCAGCCTTTATGGCGACTAATTACCCTAGGTGCAATACCTAATCTGACCTGAGGGTAAGGGGGGCGCCAGAGAGCTGCAAGTTCCAAACCGGAACTGGGAAGTGGGATATAGATAAATTCCCTTCAGAAGGAACCAGGGGGCAACCAAACAACCCCGGTTCATCACAAATTGGTGTGAGTAGTGGGGACGATAAAGATATCCTCCCCGGGATCCCTGACATACTGCTGGGATCTGTGACCTAGTGTTGGCAGCACGGTGTGAAACGTGACAGGGGTGGACACAGACAGTTTGGGGCCCCTGTGCAGGAGCTCCGTGTCCTCCTTGCTCCATAGCCTCCCAGCTGTCTCCTATATACAGGTGCTCCATGGCCTCCCGGCTGTCACCTATATACAGGGAACCAGTGTACTCCTGGCTGTCACTATATACAAGGGCTCCATGTCCATATACTCCCTGTATATAAGCCCTGTCCGGCTGTCACCTATACTGTATAAAGAGGCTGTTTAATACGATGGTGAGGTGCTGCTAATTTGTGCAGGAGAGCGGGAAATCAAACACTGCAGGTTTCTGGCACCTCTCAGTCGCAGTAAACCTGTTACAGCACCCATGGGCGGACATACCGCCTGTTCAACCAGTGCAGAGCGTCTATATATAGGTGACAGCCGACAGGACATGGAGCCCCTGTATATAAGTGGCAGCAGTGAGTGTACAGAGCCCCTGTATATAGTGACAGCCAGGAGTACACTGGGCCCCTGTATATAGGTGACAGCCAGGAGTACACTGGGCCCCTGTATATAGGTGACAGCCGGGAGGCCATGGAGTACCTGTATATAGGTGACAGCTGGGAGGACACGGAGCCCCTGTATATAGGTGACAGCCGGGAGGATACGGAATCCCTGTATATAGGCGGCAGCAGGGAGGACACGGAGTCCCTGTATATAGGTCACAGCTGGGAGGACACGGAGCCCCTGTATATAGGTGACAGCCGGGAGGACACGGAGCCCCTGTGTATAGGTGACAGCCGGGAGGACACAGAGTCCCTGTATATCCGGAGTTCCTGTATGTAGGCAACAGCCAGGAAAACACAGAGCCCCTGTATATAGGTGACAGCCAGGACGACATGGAGCCCCTGTATATAGGTGAAAGACGGGAGGACACGGAGTCCCTGTATATAGGTGACAGCCACGAGGATACGGAGTCCCTGTATACAGGTGACAGCCGGCAGGGCACAGAACCCCTGTATATAGGTGACAGATGGGATTACACAGAGCCAATGTATATAGGTGACAGCCGGAGGACACGGAGTCCCTGTATATCCAGAGTTCCTGTATGTAGGCAACAGCCAGGAGGACATAGAGCCCCTGTATATAGGTGACAGCCGGAAGAACACGTAGTCTCTGTATATAGGTGACAGACGGGAGGACACAGAGCCCCTGTATATAGGCGACAGCCGGGAGGACACAGAGCCCCTGTGTATAGGTGGCAGACGGGAGGACACGGAATCCCTATATATCCGGAGTTCCTGTTTATAGGTGACAGCCGGAAGGACACGGAGCCCCTGTATATAGGTGACAGCCGGGAGGACACGGAGTCCCTGTGTATAGGTGACAGCCGGGAGGACAGAGAGACCCTGTATATCCAGAGGTCCTGTATGTAGGCAACAGCCGGGAGGACACGGAGCCCCTGTATATAGGTGACAGCCGGGAGGACACGGAGTCCCTGTGTATAGATGACAGCTGGGAGGACACAGAGCCCCTGTATATAGGTGACAGCTGGGAGGACACAGAACCCCTGCATATAGGCAACAGTCGGGAGAGCACGGAGCCCCTGTATATAGGTGACAGCCGGGAGGACACAGAGTCCCTGTATATAGGTGACAGCCGGGAGGACACAGAGCCCCTGTATATAGGTGACAGCCGGGAGGACACAGAGCCCCTGTATATAGGTGACGTTGGGGAGGACACGAAGCCCCTGTATATAGGTGACAGCCGGGAGGACAAAGAGCCCCTGTATATAGGCAATAGTCGAGAAGAAACGGAGCCCCTGTATATACTGTAGATGACAGCCAGGAGGACACAGAGCCCCTGTATATAGGCGACCATCGGGAGGACATAGAAGAGCCCCTGTATATAGGTGACAGCCGGGAGGACACAGAGCCCCTGTATATAGGTGACAGCCAGGAGGACACGGAGCCCCTGTGTATAGGTGACAGCGGGGAAGACACAGAGACCTTGTATATCCGGAGTTCCTGTATATAGGCGACAGCCGGGAGGACACGGAGCCCCTGTATATAGGTGACAGCCGGGAGGACACGGAGACCCTGTGTATAGGTGACAGACGGGAGGACACAGAGACCTTGTATATCCGGAGTTCCTGTATGTAGGTGACAGCCGGGAGGACACGGAGCCCCTGTATATAGGTGACAGCCGGGAGGACACGGAGTCCCTGTGTATAGGCGACAGCTGGGAGGACACGGAGCCCCTGTATATAGATAACAGCCAGGAGGACATGGAGCCCCTGTATATAGGTGACAGCCGGGAAGACACGGAGTCCCTGTATATAGGTGACAGCCGGGAGGACACATAGCCCCTGTATATAGGTGACAGCCGGGAGGACATGGAGTCCCTCTATTTAGGCGACAGCCGGTAGGACATAAAGCCCATGTATATAGGTGACAGCCGGGAAGACACAGAGCCCCTGTATATAGGTGACAACTGGGAGTACACTGAGTTCCTGTATATAGGTGACAGCGGGGAGGACACGGAGCCCCTGTATATAGATGACAACCAGGAGTACACAGAGCCCCTGTATATAGATGACAGCGGGGAGGACACAGAGCCCCTGTATATAGTTGACAGCCGGGAGGACACGGAGCCCCTGTATATAGGTGACAGCCAGGAGGACACAGAGCCACTGTATATAGGCGACAGTCGAGAGGACACGGAGCCCCTGTATATACTGTAGGTGACAGTCGAGAGGACACAGAGCCCCTGTATATAGGTGACAGCCGGGATGACACAGAGCCCCTGTATATAGGCGACAGTCGGGAGGACACGGAGCCCCTGTATATAGGTGACAGTCGGGAGGACATAGAGCCCCTGTATATTGGTGACAGCCGGGAGGACACGGAGCCCCTGTATACAGGTGACAGCCGGGAGGACACGGAGTCCCTGTATATCCAGAGTTCCTGTATGTAGGCAACAACCGGGAGAACACGGAGTCCCTGTATACAGGTGACAGCCGGGAGGACACGGAGCCCCTGCGTATAGGTGACAGCCAGGAGGACACGGAGTCCCTGTATATCCGGAGATCATGTATATAGGTGACAGCCTGGAGGACACGGAGCCCCTGTATATAGGTGACAGCCGGGAGGACATGGAGTCCCTGTGTATAGGTGACAGCCGGGAGGACACAGAGATCCTGTATATCCGGAGTTCCTGTATATAGGCGACAGCCGGGAGGACACGGAGCCCCTGTATATAGGTGACAGCCTGGAGGACACGGAGCCCCTGTATATAGGTGACAGCCGGGAGGACATGGAGTCCCTGTGTATAGGTGACAGCCACGAGGATACGGAGTCCCTGTATACAGGTGACAGCCGGCAGGACACGGAACCCCTGTATATAGGTGACAGCTGGGATTACACAGAGCCAATGTATATAGGTGACAGCCGGAGGACACGGAGTCCCTGTATATCCAGAGTTCCTGTATGTAGGCAACAGCCAGGAGGACATAGAGCCCCTGTATATAGGTGACAGCCGGAAGAACACGTAGTCTCTGTATATAGGTGACAGACGGGAGGACACAGAGCCCCTGTATATAGGCGACAGCCGGGAGGACACAGAGCCCCTGTGTATAGGTGGCAGACGGGAGGACACGGAATCCCTATATATCCGGAGTTCCTGTATATAGGTGGCAGCCGGGAGGACACTGAGTCCCTGTGTATAGGTGACAGCCGGGAGGACAGAGAGACCCTGTATATCCAGAGGTCCTGTATGTAGGCAACAGCCGGGAGGACACGGAGTCCCTGTATATAGGTGACAGCCGGGAGGACACATAGCCCCTGCATATAGGCAACAGTCGGGAGAGCATGGATCCCCTGTATATAGGTGACAGCCGGGAGGACACAGAGTCCCTGTATATAGGTGACAGCCGGGAGGACACAGAGCCCCTGTATATAGGTGACAGCCGGGAGGACACAGAGCCCCTGTATATAGGTGACGTTGGGGAGGACACGGAGCCCCTGTATATAGGTGACAGCCGGGAGGACAAAGAGCCCCTGTATATAGGCAATAGTCGAGAAGACACGGAGCCCCTGTATATACTGTAGGTGACAGCCAGGAGGACACAGAGTCCCTGTATATAGTCGACCGTCGGGAGGACATAGAAGAGCCCCTGTATATAGGTGACAGCCGGGAGGACACGGAGCCCCTGTATATAGGTGACAGCCAGGAGGACACGGAGCCCCTGTGTATAGGTGACAGCCGGGAGGACACAGAGACCTTGTATATCCAGAGTTCCTGTATATAGGCGACAGCCGGGAGGACACGGAGCCCCTGTCTATAGGTGACAGCCGGGAGGACACGGAGCCCCTGTGTATAGGTGACAGCCGGGAGGACACAGAGACCTTGTATATCCGGAGTTCCTGTATATAGGCGACAGCCGGGAGGACACGGAGCCCCTGTATATAGGTGACAGCCGAGAGGACACGGAGTCCCTGTGTATAGGCGACAGCTGGGAGGACACGGAGCCCCTTTATATAGATGACAGCCAGGAGGACATGGAGCCCCTGTATATAGGTGACAGCCAGGAAGACACGGAGTCCCTGTATATAGGTGACAGCCGGGAGGACACATAGCCCCTGTATATAGGCGACAGCCGGGAGGACATGGAGTCCCTCTATTTAGGCGACAGCCGGTAGGACATAAAGCCCCTGTATATAGGTGACAGCCGGGAAGACACAGAGCCCCTGTATATAGGTGACAACTGGAATTACACTGAGTTCCTGTATATAGGTGACAGCAAGGAGGACACGGAGCCCCTGTATATAGATGACAACCAGGAGTACACAGAGCCCCTGTATATAGATGACAGCGGGGAGGACACAGAGCCCCTGTATATAGGTGACAGCCGGGAGGACACGGAGCCCCTGTATATAGGTGACAGCCAGGAGGACACAGAGCCACTGTATATAGGCGACAGTCGAGAGGACACGGAGCCCCTGTATATACTGTAGGTGACAGTCGAGAGGACACGGAGCCCCTGTATATAGGTGACAGCCAGGAGGACACAGAGCCACTGTATATAGGCGACAGTCGAGAGGACACGGAGCCCCTGTATATACTGTAGGTGACAGACGAGAGGACACAGAGCCCCTGTATATAGGTGACAGCCGGGATGACACAGAGCCCCTGTATATAGGCGACAGTCGGGAGGACACGGAGCCCCTGTATATAGGTGACAGTCGGGAGGACATAGAGCCCCTGTATATTGGTGACAGCCGGGAGGACACGGAGCCCCTGTATACAGGTGACAGCCGGGAGGACACGGAGTCCCTGTATATCCAGAGTTCCTGTATGTAGGCAACAACCGGGAGAACACGGAGTCCCTGTATACAGGTGACAGCCGGGAGGACACGGAGCCCCTGCGTATAGGTGACAGCCGGGAGGACACGGAGTCCCTGTATATCCGGAGTTCCTGTATATAGGTGACAGCCTGGAGGACACGGAGCCCCTGTATATAGGTGACAGCCGGGAGGACATGGAGTCTCTGTGTATAGGTGACAGCCGGGAGGACACAGAGATCCTGTATATCCGGAGTTCCTGTATATAGGCGACAGCCGGGAGGACACGGAGCCCCTGTATATAGGTGACAGCCGGGAGGACACGGAGCCCCTGTATATAGGTGACAGCTGGGAGGACATGTAGTCCCTGTGTATAGGTGACAGCCTGGAGGACACAGAGACCCTGTATATCCGGAATTTCTGTATATAGGCGACAGCCGGGAGGACACGGAGCCCCTGTATATAGGTGACAGCCGGGAGGACACAAAGTCCCTGTGTATAGGCAACAGCTGGGAGAACACAGAGCCCCTGTATATAGGTGACAGCCGGGAAGACACAGAGTCCCTGTATATAGGTGACAGCCAGGAGGACACAGAGTCCCTGCATATAGGTGACAGGGGGAGGACACGGAGCCCCTGTATATAGGTGACAGCGGGGAGGACACGGAGCCCCTGTATATAGGCAACAGTCGAGAGGACACGGAGCCCCTGTATATACTGTAGGTGACAGCCAGAAGGACACAGAGCCCCTGTATATAGGCGACCGTCGGGACGACATAGAACCCCTGTATGTAGGTGACAGCCGGGAGGACACGGAGTCCCTGTATATCCAGAGTTCCTGTATGTAGGCAACAACCGGGAGAACACGGAGTCCCTGTATACAGGTGACAGCCGGGAGGACACGGAGCCCCTGCGTATAGGTGACAGCCGGGAGGACACGGAGTCCCTGTATATCCGGAGTTCCTGTATATAGGTGACAGCCTGGAGGACACGGAGCCCCTGTATATAGGTGACAGCCGGGAGGACATGGAGTCTCTGTGTATAGGTGACAGCCGGGAGGACACAGAGATCCTGTATATCCGGAGTTCCTGTATATAGGCGACAGCCGGGAGGACACGGAGCCCCTGTATATAGGTGACAGCCGGGAGGACACAGAGCCCCTGTATATAGGTGACAGCCGGGAGGACATGGAGTCCCTGTGTATAGGTGACAGCCTGGAGGACACAGAGACCCTGTATATCCGGAGTTCCTGTATATAGGCGACAGCCGGGAGGACACGGAGCCCCTGTATATAGGTGACAGCCGGGAGGACACAAAGTCCCTGTGTATAGGCAACAGCTGGGAGAACACAGAGCCCCTGTATATAGGTGACAGCCGGGAAGACACAGAGTCCCTGTATATAGGTGACAGCCAGGAGGACACAGAGTCCCTGCATATAGGTGACAGGGGGAGGACACGGAGCCCCTGTATATAGGTGACAGCGGGGAGGACACGGAGCCCCTGTATATAGGCAACAGTCGAGAGGAAAACGGAGCCCCTGTATATACTGTAGGTGACAGCCAGGAGGACACAGAGCCCCTGTATATAGGCGACCGTCGGGACGACATAGAGCCCCTGTATGTAGGTGACAGCCGGGAGAACACAAAGTCCCTGTATATAGGTGACAGCCGGGAGGACACGGAGCCCCTGTATATAGGTGACAGCCAGGAGGACAAGGAGCCCCTGTATATAGGTGACAGCCAGGAGGACACGGAGCCCCTGTGTATAGGTGACAGCCGGGAGGACACGGAGTCCCTGTGTATAGGTGACAGCCGGGAAGACACAGAGACCTTGTATATCCGGAGTTCCTGTATGTAGGTGTCATGATTCACACCGTGACTGTCACTAGTTGTCACGATCCCTTAGCCGCTGCCACCAATTGGTCACGAAATCCACAGGGATTCCTGACCACTGTCACCAATATGTCACGGATTGGGGTGACTTTAGACCAACAGACGGCTATCACATGTGCAGGGGGGCTTATCTTAGTTATCCCTCCACTGCCACAATGTGATGAAAAAACACACACAAGGCTAGGGACCTCTTAGTTTACAGCAGGGGCTTATTTTAGGTATCCCACTGCTCTTCAATATACCATGAACTGCCGGGATTTATGTATATCCCGCTTACAGTTCCACTTGAACCTTGCAGCTCTCTGGTGCCCCCTTTACTGTCAGGTTGGATTAGGTACTGCACCTAGGGTAATTAGTCGCCAGAAAGGCTGCCTGCTTTGTACTGGCTATTGGGCACGCTGCAGCGACGCGATACTACTCTCGCTCAGGCAGGAACAATAATTATCAAGCCGCAGTCGCTACAGTGACACCCAAAGACCTGCACAGTACACGGAATTACTGCCACCAGCTTCGATTAAACGGGTCCGAAGCTAACCCAAAACAGTAGCGTAAATTCCCTTCAAGAGACTTAGGGTACGTTTTTAGAGCATGGAGAAAGAACTGGCATGAAATAATATACCCCACAAAATGTAGGCAGTGCTTTATCAAAATATTTTACAAAGATGTTACAAATGAGACAATTGCAAATATGTACAAGGTAATTATAAAAAAAACAGGGAATAACATGAGAAATAACACTTACAGTTGTTCAAAGCATTGCAGGCAACAGGCTAGGGGAACTTTCCATCTATCCCAGTGCATCAGGGCGTGCACTCTGGGCTCTTCAGGTAAAAACTAAAATCTGACCCTCTTGGACGCCGGCCAGCACTTAAAACCTACAGCCTGTGACCTCACAGCAAGGGCTGGCTTTTCCAATCCCTCCTACCTCTTCCTTTTTACTAACAGGGCATGAAATATATCTGATGCCCGTAACTTCGCTACAGAACATGTCATAATTGTACCATACCCAGCATTCATCTCGTATTATCGCTGGCATTCTAGTGAGATCAAATATGTCCTATCTGGGATACATATTTGCAGAGAAATCCCTACTTCTTTATTAGATGGAGTTAGAAGCCCGTGTTTCGAGGGATGGGTAGATCCTCCGAGTGTGATTATGACGATATATTTTTGAGTTCCTATCTCCCATGGTTGGCCTAATATCTTACAAAAACAGAACAAAAGACTTTCATGATTCTGGAAGTTTCTCATCCAGTTATAGCTGGACAAGAGCTTACACGGCAGGAAATGCCGGTCGTAAATACCTTGGCGGGGCTGAGGCTTGGCAGCTGAAGTCAGGCATTTGCAGCTAGAAGCAATAAAACTTGTACACTCATTGACAAGACAGGCTGAACACAGAGTGAAGGGGGGTCACTGCCCACCCTATGTGTGCTGGCAGAGAAACTAACTTATATGATATTTCATACCATATCGTGACACCTCCCCCTTTTGGCGTGCGCTACGGCGGCAGAACCTCTCGGTATGCCTCCATGCGCACCTCCGTGGGTTCACCCTGGCGGGACAGTCCATCTGCATTCCCATGCTCTTTGCCCACTTTGTGTTTAATGGTGAAGTCAAATTGCTGAAGGGCAAGGCTCCAGCGCAGCAACCTGCCGTTGGTTCCACACATGGTGCTTAGCCAGCGCAGAGGGTTGTGGTCGGTCACCACAGTGAAGGTGCGACCGTACAAGTAGGGCTGCAAGCGCTGCAGGGCCCAGACTATGGCCAGGCACTCCTTCTTGATGGTGGAGTAGGCCACTTCTCTCAGCAAAAGTTTCCGGCTCAGGTACAACACGGGGTGCTCTTGGTCCTCCGAGTCAACCTGGCTGAGCACAGCACCGAGGCCAAACTCGCTGGCATCAGTCTGTACCAAGAACGGTCGACTGCTGTCGACTGCCTTCAACACAGGGGCGTTGCACAGTGCGGTTTTCAAGGCCTGGAAGGCCCCCTCACAGCCATCTGTCCAGTTGACGATGTGGGGTAGCTTCTTCCTGGTGAGGTCCGTCAAAGGTTTTGCCAGGCTACTATAGTGCTGCACAAAGCGCCTATAGTACCCTGCAGTGCCCAGGAAGGACATCATCTGTTTCTTGTTCCCAGGAGTGGGCCAGTTCACGATCGCGCCCACTTTCTCAGGCTCTGTCTTCAGGGTGCCTCCGCCTACCCGGTGCCCCAGGTAGTGGACCTCACTCATACCCATCTGGCACTTTCTTGGCTTGATAGTCAGTCCTGCTCGGTGAATTCGCCTGAGCACCTCCTCGAGATGCTGCAGGTGTTCCCCCCAGGAGGGACTGAAGATGGCAATGTCATCCAAGTACGCCACTGCGTACTTCTCCAGTCCCTGAAGCAGGAGGTTGACCATCCGCTGGAAAGTGGCAGGGGCATTCTTCATGCCGAAGGGCATGACTGTGGAGTCATACAGTCCAAAGGGTGTGATAAAGGCGGACTTCTCCTGTGCCTCGGGGCTCAGGGGAATCTGCCAGTATCTGCGACTCAGATCCATTATTGTCAGGTATTTTGCGCCAGCTAACTTCTCAAGCAGCTCCTCGATGCGCGGCATTGGGTGCGCGTCAGAGGCTGTAATGGCATTGAGCCCCCTGTAGTCCACGCAGAACTGGGTGGTCCGGTCCTTCTTTGGCACAAGCACTACAGGTGAGGCCCACGCGCTCTTTGACCGTCGAATCACCCACAGCTGTAACATCTCATCGATCTCCTGGCGCATAATCTGCTGCACCTGGTCAGAGATTCGATAGGGTGTTCGCCGTAGTGGGGCATGATTCCCGGTGTCCACCTCATGGACGGCTAACTCCGTCCTCCCAGGTCGGTTGGAGAACACGACCCGGAAGGGTTCCAGTGTGGTTTGCAACTGCAACCGCTGTGGTTCATCTAGCGAGGCGCTTACCTCCACGTCCTCAATGGACCCACGGGCCTTGGCTTGGGCCAGCATGTCCAGGAGGGTGTCCTCCTCTCCGTCTTCGGGTAAGCTGCAGACTGGCAGGATGAAAGGTTCACATTTGTGATGAGCCTTCATCATGTTGACGTGAAAGGCCTTCCGCCTACCCCAAGCGTGACCACGTAGGTGACCGGGTTGAGCTGTTGGTGGACGACGTACGGGCCCTCCCAGGCTGCCTGAAGCTTATCCATTGGTACGGGGACCAGCACCCACACCTTTTGACCCACGTGGTAGGTCCGCTCCCGGGCGTTCTGGTCGTACCAGTGCTTCTGATCAGCCTGAGCCTGCGTCATGTTGTCATGCACCAACTGCGTCAAGGTCTGCATCTTGTCACGGAAGCGCATGACATACTCCACTATGGACACTTCCGAAGGGTTCGGCTCCTCTTCCCAGGATTCTCTTACCAACCCAAGGGGTCCCCGGACTCGCCTGCCGTACAGGAGCTCGAAGGGGGAGAACCCCGTCGAGGCCTGCGGAACCTCTCGGTAAGCAAATAGCAGGTGTGGGAGGTACCGCTCCCAGTCGCGCCCTTGAGTCTCAACCAGCATGCGTAGCATCTGTTTGAGGGTACTATTGAAGCGTTCACACAAGCCATTGGTCTGTGGGTGATACGCACTCGATACCAGGTGCTTCACCTGCATTTTCTTACAGAGAGCCTCCATCAGGCGAGACATAAATTGGGTCCCTTGATCAGTAAGCATTTCCCTGGGAAATCCTACACGTGAAAAGATGGCCAACAGGGCATCCGCCACCTTATCTGCCCTAGTTGAAGACAGAGCTACTGCCTCTGGGTACCGGGTAGCGTAGTCTACCACAGTAAGAATAAATCGCTTTCCAGAGCTGGTGGGGACGGCCAGCGGGCCCACAATGTCCACCGCGATCCTCTGGAAAGGCTCCTCCATCACTGGCAAAGGGATCAGGGGAGCCTTAAGAGCAGGCCCCGCCTTCCCCACTCTTTGACAGGTGACACAGGAGCGGCAGTAGTTTGACACATCTGTCCCCATCTTAGGCCAATAGAAGTGTTGAGACAGCCGGGCCTTAGTTTTGCTGATCCCCAGGTGTCCAGCTAGAGGGATCTCATGGGCAATCCGCAACAACTCACCCCGGGAATTGCTGCGGGACGACCAGCTGTCTTTCCCTCAACCACTCCTTTTGTGATTCTCCGGGTACTGTCTCCCGGTACAACCTTCCTCCTTCCCAGAACACCTTCTCCTTATCATTCCCGGAGAATGGCGTCCCGGCGAGTTGTCTCAAACTCTCTAGGCTCGCATCCATGTGCAGAGCGGCCTGAAACTCCTGGCTAGGGGAAGCCAGAAGCGACGTCAGGGTCCCTTCCCCACGGGAGCCCTCTGGGACCTGCTCTGGGTCCACCTCTGGTTCAGTCATACTGATGACCGAGGAGGGTCCGGGAGGCAGACAGTTATCTGCGTTCCGGGCACTCTGACTGTAGGTGACAGCAGCTACGTAGGCTGTCTCCCCGGGGGTTTCTACAGACCCATCAGCCGACGCTGCTATGGGCTCTACTTCCCCATCCACCCTCATTACCTCAGGAGCATTGCTACTTATGGGCCAGTTACCTTCCTCGGTGGCACTGGTCAATTGCATGGCATCACCTTCCTCACGGTTCCCATGTATCTCCCCATTTCTGGTAGCACCGACACTTGCCCCTGCTAGGGGTTCCTCAGCCGTCTCACTCCGCAGAGCGACGTGGCTGAGCACTCCTGTACCTATGGACACATCAACTTTCACAGAAAAATCATTATCAGGTTCAGCTGGCACAGGTACAACATTTTCACCATCAATCCTAGGGGAAAAATGGTTAACAGATGCATCATTACAAGATAAAGCATGGTCAGGTAACAAATGCGATTTCCCATCATCATCATCATCGTCAGGGTTAACTTTACCATTATTAGCAGATTGGGGAGGGGTGTCAGTGACGTAGTATGCAACCAACCTCCCCAAATCAGTCCCCAACAAAACATCAGTGGGTAAATTATCAGACAGCCCCACTTCCTTCACCCCGCTCCCAGCACCCCAATCAATATAAACCCGGGCCATTGGCAAGGGACAGCTGATGCCCCCAATCCCAGTGACAGTTAGGGTTTTCCCCGGAATGATTTCTTCAGGGGCCGCCAGTTCGGGTCGGATGAGGGTTCGTTCAGCCCCGGTGTCCTTGAGGCCTGTAGCAACATGACCTCCCACAGTGACGTGCTGTACGTTGTCACACACCCTCCCAACCACACCACCCACCAAAAGAACTGCTGCATTAGGCCCTGGGGCCTTGGCTGGGAGGTTCTTCTGCTTGTTTGGACAGAAGGTACTGATATGACCAGGCTGCCTGCAGTGGTAACACTGGCGAAGTTCAGTGGTAGGTCTGGTGCTGTTGGCCATGGGGACAGGACCTCTGGTGTGTTGGCTGGCAGGGGTACTGGCGTTGGATGCAGGCTTACCCCCTCTCCAGCTGGAAGTGACTGGCTTCCGCACTTCCGATCTACGGTTGGCCTCATAGGCATCGGCAATCTGCGTTGCTTTCGTCACGTCTTTGGGTTCTCTGTCCATCTTGAACTGTCGCACCTCAGCTGGGCAAAGATGGAAGAACTGGTCTTTGATCATCAGGTCTCGCAGCTGTGCAAAGGTGGTCACTGACAGTCCTTGGGTCCACTGGTCAAAGTGGGTCCCCAGTCCATGCACCACATCACTGTAACTGTCGTGTGGGCCACGTTGGAGGGTTCGGAACTTCTTACGGTACACCTCGGGTGTAAGCTGGTACTTGGCTATGAGAGCCTGCTTGATGGCCTCATAGTCACCATCTTGTTCTTGAGGGAGGGCAGCAAACGCCTCCAGAGCTTTTCCTCTCAGCCCTGGTGTCAGGTATCGTGCCCATTCTTGTGTAGGCAGCTGGTACTGTCTGCAGGCTTTCTCAAAGGCCCGCAGAAAAGTGTCCAAGTCCCCATCCTTTTCCATAACAGGAAAGTGGTCGGGCCGGGGCTTCGGCATCTGAGCGCTGCTGGGCTCACGGCTCTGGGCAGTGGAAGGCATCCCCCCCTGCCGGAGCATCTCCAGTTCATGTTCTCGCTGGGCTTGGCGCTCGGCTCGCTGGGCCTGGGCCTCTCGCTCGGCTCTCTCAGCCTCTCGCTCGGCTCGGGCCTCAGCCTCCTGCCGGTATTGCTGAATCAGCTGCCGACATCCCTCATGGTCGTCAGCGGGGAATTCTTTCAAGGCCGCCTGCAGGTGGGGGTCCAATTCGCCCGGATTGCTAACGGGGCCAACATTCAGTGGTTGGACCTCTGCTGCAGCACCATGTTCGCTGGTGCTAGCTTCTGCGGCTTCTGGGCTCTGTGAGTGGTCTAGAGCGGCTTCCCATTGCATCAGGACTGCGACCAGTTGGCTTTTGTTTTTGCTTGCATAGTCAATGTGCTGTGACTTGCATAAGGCAACAAGGGTGTCTCTGCTCTGCTGTTCATAAAAGGCTTCTCCCAGCCCAACCATGGTTGCCAAATAAAAGATAGGATAGAAAAACGAAGAGAAAGGGAGGGGATAATTACCAGTACACACAATTGTCTCAAGTCTAATAAACACTGAGTTCGTTCTCCAAACTTATTTGCGCAAGAACTTTCTGCAAGTTTTTAGTGAGAGGAATGATTGCTCAAACCAAATCACTAATGCTCTAATATCCCACCGCCTTGCCACCAATTGTCACGATTCACACCGTGACTGTCACCAGTTGTCACGATCCCTTAGCCGCTGCCACCAATTGGTCACGAAATCCACAGGGATTCCTGACCACTGTCACCAATATGTCACGGATTGGGGTGACTTTAGACCAACAGACGGCTATCACATGTGCAGGGGGGCTTATCTTAGTTATCCCTCCACTGCCACAATGTGATGAAAAAACACACACAAGGCTAGGGACCTCTTAGTTTACAGCAGGGGCTTATTTTAGGTATCCCACTGCTCTTCAATATACCATGAACTGCCGGGATTTGTGTATATCCCGCTTACAGTTCCACTTGAACCTTGCAGCTCTCTGGTGCCCCCTTTACTGTCAGGTTGGATTAGGTACTGCACCTAGGGTAATTAGTCGCCAGAAAGGCTGCCTGCTTTGTACTGGCTATTGGGCACGCTGCAGCGACGCGATACTACTCCCGCTCAGGCAGGAACAATAATTATCAAGCCGCAGTCGCTACAGTGACACCCAAAGGCCTGCACAGTACACGGTATTACTGCCACCAGCTTCGATTAAACGGTTCCGAAGCTAACCCAAAACAGTAGCGTAAATTCCCTTCAAGAGACTTAGGGTACGTTTTTAGAGCATGGAGAAAGAACTGGCATGAAATAATATACCCCACAAAATGCAGGCAGTGCTTTATCAAAATATTTTACAAAGATGTTACAAATGAGACAATTGCAAATATGTACAAGGTAATTATAAAAAAAACAGGGAATAACATGAGAAATAACACTTACAGTTGTTCAAAGCATTGCAGGCAACAGGCTAGGGGAACTTTCCATCTATCCCAGTGCATCAGGGCGTGCACTCTGGGCTCTTCAGGTAAAAACTAAAATCTGACCCTCTTGGACGCCGGCCAGCACTTAAAACCTACAGCCTGTGACCTCACAGCAAGGGCTGGCTTTTCCAATCCCTCCTACCTCTTCCTTTTTACTAACAGGGCATGAAATATATCTGATGCCCGTAACTTCGCTACAGAACATGTCATAATTGTACCATACCCAGCATTCATCTCGTATTATCGCTGGCATTCTAGTGAGATCAAATATGTCCTATCTGGGATACATATTTGCAGAGAAATCCCTACTTCTTTATTAGATGGAGTTAGAAGCCCGTGTTTCGAGGGATGGGTAGATCCTCCGAGTGTGATTATGACGATATATTTTTGAGTTCCTATCTCCCATGGTTGGCCTAATATCTTACAAAAACAGAACAAAAGACTTTCATGATTCTGGAAGTTTCTCATCCAGTTATAGCTGGACAAGAGCTTACACGGCAGGAAATGCCGGTCGTAAATACCTTGGCGGGGCTGAGGCTTGGCAGCTGAAGTCAGGCATTTGCAGCTAGAAGCAATAAAACTTGTACACTCATTGACAAGACAGGCTGAACACAGAGTGAAGGGGGGTCACTGCCCACCCTATGTGTGCTGGCAGAGAAACTAACTTATATGATATTTCATACCATATCGTGACACCTCCCCCTTTTGGCGTGCGCTACGGTGGCAGAACCTCTCGGTATGCCTCCATGCGCACCTCCGTGGGTTCACCCTGGCGGGACAGTCCATCTGCATTCCCATGCTCTTTGCCCGCTTTGTGTTTAATGGTGAAGTCAAATTGCTGAAGGGCAAGGCTCCAGCGCAGCAACCTGCCGTTGGTTCCACACATGGTGCTTAGCCAGCGCAGAGGGTTGTGGTCGGTCACCACAGTGAAGGTGCGACCGTACAAGTAGGGCTGCAAGCGCTGCAGGGCCCAGACTATGGCCAGGCACTCCTTCTCGATGGTGGAGTAGGCCACTTCTCTCAGCAAAAGTTTCCGGCTCAGGTACAACACGGGGTGCTCTTGGTCCTCCGAGTCAACCTGGCTGAGCACAGCACCGAGGCCAAACTCGCTGGCATCAGTCTGTACCAAGAACGGTCGACTGCTGTCGACTGCCTTCAACACAGGGGCGTTGCACAGTGCGGTTTTCAACGCCTGGAAGGCCCCATCACAGCCATCTGTCCAGTTGACGATGTGGGGTAGCTTCTTCATGGTGAGGTCCGTCAAAGGTTTTGCCAGGCTACTATAGTGCTGCACAAAGCGCCTATAGTACCCTGCAGTGCCCAGGAAGGGCATCACCTGTTTCTTGGTCCCAGGAGTGGGCCAGTTCACGATCACGCCCACTTTGTCAGGCTCCGGTTTCAGGGTGCCTCCGCCTACCCGGTGCCCCAGGTAGTGGACCTCCCTCATGCCCATCTGGCACTTTCCCGGCT
The DNA here is from genome assembly GCF_051348905.1 of Ranitomeya variabilis. NCBI lineage: Eukaryota > Metazoa > Chordata > Amphibia > Anura > Dendrobatidae > Ranitomeya > Ranitomeya variabilis. The sequence goes on along the minus strand of NC_135232.1, from coordinate 715,722,123 downwards.
TGATAGTCAGTCCTGCTCGGTGAATTCGCCTGAGCACCTCCTCGAGATGCTGCAGGTGTTCCCCCCAGGAGGGACTGAAGATGGCAATGTCATCCAAGTACGCCACTGCGTACTTCTCCAGTCCCTGAAGCAGGAGGTTGACCATCCGCTGGAAAGTGGCATGTGCATTCTTCATGCCGAAGGGCATGACCGTGGAGTCATACAGTCCAAAGGGTGTGATAAAGGCGGACTTCTCCTGTGCCTCGGGGCTCAGGGGAATCTGCCAGTATCTGCGACTCAGATCCATTATTGTCAGGTATTTTGCGCCAGCTAACTTCTCAAGCAGCTCCTCGATGCGCGGCATTGGGTGCGCGTCAGAGGCTGTAATGGCATTGAGCCCCTTGTAGTCCACGCAGAACTGGGTGGTCCGGTCCTTCTTTGGCACAAGCACTACAGGTGAGGCCCACGCGCTCTTTGACCGTCGAATCACCCACAGCTGTAACATCTCATCGATCTCCTGGCACATAATCTGCTGCACCTGGTCAGAGATTCGATAGGGTGTTCGCCGTAGTGGGGCATGATTCCCGGTGTCCACCTCATGGACGGCTAACTCCGTCCTCCCAGGTCGGTTGGAGAACAAAACCCGGAAGGGTTCCAGTGTGGTTTGCAACTGCAACCGCTGTGGTTCATCTAGCGAGGCGCTTACCTCCACGTCCTCAATGGACCCACGGGCCTTGGCTTGGGCCAGCATGTCCAGGAGGGTGTCCTCCTCCCCATCTTCGGGTAAGCTGCAGACCGGTAGGATGAAAGGTTCACATTTGTGATGAGCCTTCATCATGTTGACGTGAAAGGCCTTCCGCCTACCCCAAGCGTGACCACGTAGGTGACCGGGTTGAGCTGTTGGTGGACGATGTACGGGCCCTCCCAGGCTGCCTGAAGCTTATCCATTGGTACGGGGACCAGCACCCACACCTTTTGACCCACGTGGTAGGTCCGCTCCCGGGCGTTCTGGTCGTACCAGTGCTTCTGATCAGCCTGAGCCTGCGTCATGTTGTCATGCACCAACTGCGTCAAGGTCTGCATCTTGTCACGGAAGCGCATGACATACTCCACTATGGACACTTCCGAAGGGTTCGGCTCCTCTTCCCAGGATTCTCTTACCAACCCAAGGGGTCCCCGGACTCGCCTGCCGTACAGGAGCTCGAAGGGGGAGAACCCTGTCGAGGCCTGCGGAACCTCTCGGTAAGCAAATAGCAGGTGTGGGAGGTACCGCTCCCAGTCGCGCCCTTGAGTCTCAACCAGCATGCGTAGCATCTGTTTGAGGGTACTATTGAAGCGTTCACACAAGCCATTGGTCTGTGGGTGATACGCACTCGATACCAGGTGCTTCACCTGCATTTTCTTACAGAGAGCCTCCATCAGGCGAGACATAAATTGGGTCCCTTGATCAGTAAGCATTTCCCTGGGAAATCCTACACGTGAAAAGATGGCCAACAGGGCATCCGCCACCTTATCTGCCCTAGTTGAAGACAGAGCTACTGCCTCTGGGTACCGGGTAGCGTAGTCTACCACAGTAAGAATAAATCGCTTTCCAGAGCTGGTGGGGACGGCCAGCGGGCCCACAATGTCCACCGCGATCCTCTGGAAAGGCTCCTCTATCACTGGCAAAGGGATCAGGGGAGCCTTAAGAGCAGGCCCCGCCTTCCCCACACTTTGACAGGTGACACAGGAGCGGCAGTAGTTTGACACATCTGTCCCCATCTTAGGACAATAGAAGTGTTGAGACAGCCGGGCCTTAGTTTTGCTGATCCCCAGGTGTCCAGCTAGCGGGATCTCATGGGCAATCCGCAACAACTCACCCCGGGAATTGCTGCGGGACGACCAGCTGTCTTTCCCTCAACCACTCCTTTTGTGATTCTCCGGGTACTGTCTCCCGGTACAACCTTCCTCCTTCCCAGAACACCTTCTCCTTATCATTCCCGGAGAATGGCGTCCCGGCGAGTTGTCTCAAACTCTCTAGGCTCGCATCCATGTGCAGAGCGGCCTGAAACTCCTGGCTAGGGGAAGCCAGAAGCGACGTCAGGGTCCCTTCCCCACGGGAGCCCTCTGGGACCTGCTCTGGGTCCACCTCTGGTTCAGTCATACTGATGACCGAGGAGGGTCCGGGAGGCAGACAGTTATCTGCGTTCCGGGCACTCTGACTGTGGGTGACAGCAGCTACGTAGGCTGTCTCCCCGGGGGTTTCTACAGACCCATCAGCCGACGCTGCTATGGGCTCTACTTCCCCATCCACCCTCATTACCTCAGGAGCATTGCTACTTATGGGCCAGTTACCTTCCTCGGTGGCACTGGTCAATTGCATGGCATCACCTTCCTCACGGTTCCCATGTATCTCCCCATTTCTGGTAGCACCGACACTTGCCCCTGCTAGGGGTTCCTCAGCCGTCTCACTCCGCAGAGCGACGTGGCTGAGCACTCCTGTACCTATGGACACATCAACTTTCACAGAAAAATCATTATCAGGTTCAGCTGGCACAGGTACAACATTTTCACCATCAATCCTAGGGGAAAAATGGTTAACAGATGCATCATTACAAGATAAAGCATGGTCAGGTAACACATGCGATTTCCCATCATCATCATCATCGTCAGGGTTTTCCCCGGAATGATTTCTTCAGGGGCCGCCAGTTCGGGTCGGATGAGGGTTCGTTCAGCCCCGGTGTCCTTGAGGCCTGTAGCAACATGACCTCCCACAGTGACGTGCTGTACGTTGTCACACACCCTCCCAACCACACCACCCACCAAAAGAACTGCTGCATTAGGCCCTGGGGCCTTGGCTGGGAGGTTCTTCTGCTTGTTTGGACAGAAGGTACTGATATGACCAGGCTGCCTGCAGTGGTAACACTGGCGAAGTTCAGTGGTAGGTCTGGTGCTGTTGGCCATGGGGACAGGACCTCTGGTGTGTTGGCTGGCAGGGGTACTGGCGTTGGATGCAGGCTTACCCCCTCTCCAGCTGGAAGTGACTGGCTTCCGCACTTCCGATCTACGGTTGGCCTCATAGGCATCGGCAATCTGCGTTGCTTTCGTCACGTCTTTGGGTTCTCTGTCCATCTTGAACTGTCGCACCTCAGCTGGGCAAAGATGGAAGAACTGGTCTTTGATCATCAGGTCTCGCAGCTGTGCAAAGGTGGTCACTGACAGTCCTTGGGTCCACTGGTCAAAGTGGGTCCCCAGTCCATGCACCACATCACTGTAACTGTCGTGTGGGCCACTGTTATGGTTCTCAATGGCAAGAGAACATAGCCCAGCAAATATAAGTACTAGCTCTTGGAAGGATGGAAACTAAACGGACCATGAACTAAACCTGCCGCACAACTAACAGTAGCCGGGTAGCGTTGCCTACGTTTTTTATCCCTAGACACCCAGCGCCGGCCGGAGGACTAACTAATCCTGGCAGAGGAAAATATAGTCCTGGCTCACCTCTAGAGAAATTTCCCCGATAGGCAGACAGAGGCCCCCACATATATTGGCGGTGATTTTAGATGAAATGACAAACGTAGTATGAAAATAGGTTTAGCAAAATTGAGGTCCGCTTACTACATAGCAGGAAGACAGAAAGGGCACTTTCATGGTCAGCTGAAAACCCTATCAAAACGCCATCCTGAAATTACTTTAAGACTCTAGTATTAACTCATAACATCAGAGTGGCAATTTCAGATCACAAGAGCTTTCCAGACACAGAAACGAAACTACAGCTGTGAACTGGAACAAAATGCAAAAACAAACGAGGACTAAAGTCCAACTTAGCTGGGAGTTGTCTAGCAGCAGGAACATGCACAGAAAGGCTTCTGATTACAACGTTGACCGGCATGGAAGTGACAGAGGAGCAAGGTTAAATAGCGACTCCCACATCCTGATGGAAACAGGTGAACAGAGGGGATGATGCACACCAGTTCAATTCCACCAGTGGCCACCGGGGGAGCCCAAAATCCAATTTCACAACAGTACCCCCCCCCTCAAGGAGGGGGCACCGAACCCTCACCAGAACCACCAGGGCGATCAGGATGAGCCCTATGAAAGGCACGGACCAGATCGGAGGCATGAACATCAGAGGCAGTCACCCAAGAATTATCCTCCTGACCGTATCCCTTCCATTTGACCAGATACTGGAGTTTCCGTCTGGAAACCCGGGAGTCCAAGATTTTTTCCACAACGTACTCCAACTCGCCCTCAACCAACACCGGAGCAGGAGGCTCAACGGAAGGCACAACCGGTACCTCATACCTGCGCAACAATGACCGATGAAAAACATTATGAATAGAAAAAGATGCAGGGAGGTCCAAACGGAAGGACACAGGGTTAAGAATCTCCAATATCTTGTACGGGCCGATGAACCGAGGCTTAAACTTAGGAGAAGAAACCCTCATAGGGACAAAACGAGAAGACAACCACACCAAGTCCCCAACACAAAGCCGAGGACCAACCCGACGCCGGCGGTTGGCAAAAAGCTGAGTCTTCTCCTGGGACAACTTCAAATTGTCCACTACCTGCCCCCAAATCTGATGCAACCTCTCCACCACAGCATCCACTCCAGGACAATCCGAAGATTCCACCTGACCAGAAGAAAATCGAGGATGAAACCCCGAATTACAGAAAAAAGGAGACACCAAGGTGGCAGAGCTGGCCCGATTATTAAGGGCAAACTCCGCTAAAGGCAAAAAAGCAACCCAATCATCCTGATCTGCAGACACAAAACACCTCAAATATGTCTCCAAGGTCTGATTCGTCCGCTCGGTCTGGCCATTAGTCTGAGGATGGAAAGCAGACGAGAAAGACAAATCTATGCCCATCCTAGCACAGAATGCTCGCCAAAATCTAGACACGAATTGGGTTCCTCTGTCAGAAACGATATTCTCCGGAATACCATGCAAACGGACCACATTTTGAAAAAACAGAGGAACCAACTCGGAAGAAGAAGGCAACTTAGGCAGGGGAACCAAATGGACCATCTTAGAGAAACGGTCACACACCACCCAGATGACAGACATCTTCTGAGAAACAGGAAGATCCGAAATAAAATCCATCGAGATGTGCGTCCAGGGCCTCTTCGGGATAGGCAAGGGCAACAACAATCCACTAGCCCGAGAACAACAAGGCTTGGCCCGAGCACAAACGTCACAAGACTGCACAAAGCCTCGCACATCTCGAGACAGGGAAGGCCACCAGAAGGACCTTGCCACCAAATCCCTGGTACCAAAGATTCCAGGATGACCTGTCAACGCAGAAGAATGAACCTCAGAAATGACTTTACTGGTCCAATCATCAGGAACAAACAGTCTACCAGGTGGGCAACGATCAGGTCTATCCGCCTGAAACTCCTGCAAGGCCCGCCGCAGGTCTGGAGAAACGGCAGACAATATCACTCCATCCTTAAGGATACCTGTAGGTTCAGAGTTACCAGGGGAGTCAGGCTCAAAACTCCTAGAAAGGGCATCCGCCTTAACATTCTTAGAACCCGGCAGGTAGGACACCACAAAATTAAACCGAGAGAAAAACAACGACCAGCGCGCCTGTCTAGGATTCAGGCGTCTGGCGGACTCAAGATAAATTAGATTTTTGTGGTCAGTCAATATCACCACCTGATGTCTAGCCCCCTCAAGCCAATGACGCCACTCCTCAAAAGCCCACTTCATGGCCAAAAGCTCCCGATTCCCAACATCATAATTCCGCTCGGCGGGCGAAAATTTACGCGAGAAAAAGGCACAAGGTCTCATCACGGAACAATCGGAACTTCTCTGCGACAAAACCGCCCCAGCTCCGATTTCAGAAGCGTCGACCTCAACCTGAAAAGGAAGAGCAACATCAGGCTGACGCAACACAGGGGCGGAAGAAAAGCGGCGCTTAAGCTCCCGAAAGGCCTCCACAGCAGCAGGGGACCAATCAGCAACATCAGCACCCTTCTTAGTCAAATCAGTCAATGGTTTAACAACATCAGAAAAACCAGCAACAAATCGACGATAAAAGTTAGCAAAGCCCAAAAATTTCTGAAGACTCTTAAGAGAAGAGGGTTGCGTCCAATCACAAATAGCCTGAACCTTGACAGGATCCATCTCGATGGAAGAGGGGGAAAAAATATATCCCAAAAAGGAAATCTTTTGAACCCCAAAAACGCACTTAGAACCCTTCACACACAAGGAATTAGACCGCAAAACCTGAAAAACCCTCCTGACCTGCTGGACATGAGAGTCCCAGTCATCCGAAAAAATCAAAATATCATCCAGATACACAATCATAAATTTATCCAAATAATCACGGAAAATGTCATGCATAAAGGACTGAAAGACTGAAGGGGCATTTGAAAGACCAAAAGGCATCACCAAATACTCAAAGTGGCCCTCGGGCGTATTAAATGCGGTCTTCCACTCATCCCCCTGCTTAATTCGCACCAAATTATACGCCCCACGGAGATCTATCTTAGAGAACCACTTGGCCCCCTTTATGCGAGCAAACAAATCAGTCAGCAGTGGCAACGGATATTGATATTTAACCGTGATTTTATTCAAAAGCCGATAATCAATACACGGCCTCAAAGAGCCATCTTTCTTAGCCACAAAGAAAAAACCGGCTCCTAAGGGAGATGACGAAGGACGAATATGTCCCTTTTCCAAGGACTCCTTTATATATTCTCGCATAGCAGCATGTTCAGGCACAGACAGATTAAATAAACGACCCTTAGGGTATTTACTACCCGGAATCAAATCTATGGCACAATCGCACTCCCGGTGCGGAGGTAATGAACCAAGCTTAGGTTCTTCAAAAACGTCACGATATTCAGTCAAGAATTCAGGAATCTCAGAGGGAATTGATGATGAAATGGAAACCACAGGTACGTCCCCATGCGTCCCCTTACATCCCCAGCTTAACACAGACATAGCTTTCCAGTCAAGGACTGGGTTATGAGATTGCAGCCATGGCAATCCAAGCACCAACACATCATGTAGGTTATACAGCACAAGAAAGCGAATAATCTCCTGATGATCCGGATTAATCCGCATAGTTACTTGTGTCCAGTATTGTGGTTTATTACTAGCCAATGGGGTGGAGTCAATCCCCTTCAGGGGTATAGGAGTTTCAAGAGGCTCCAAATCATACCCACAGCGTTTGGCAAAGGACCAATCCATAAGACTCAAAGCGGCGCCAGAGTCGACATAGGCATCCGCGGTAATAGATGATAAAGAACAAATCAGGGTCACAGATAGAATAAACTTAGACTGTAAAGTGCCAATTGAAACAGACTTATCAAGCTTCTTAGTACGCTTAGAGCATGCTGATATAACATGAGTTGAATCACCGCAATAGAAGCACAACCCATTTTTTCGTCTTAAATTCTGCCGTTCACTTCTGGACAGAATTCTATCACATTGCATATTCTCTGGCGTCTTCTCAGTAGACACCGCCAAATGGTGCACAGGTTTGCGCTCCCGCAGACGCCTATCGATCTGGATAGCCATTGTCATGGACTCATTCAGACCCGCAGGCACAGGGAACCCCACCATAACATCCTTAATGGCATCAGAGAGACCCTCTCTGAAATTCGCCGCCAGGGCGCACTCATTCCACTGAGTAAGCACAGCCCATTTACGGAATTTCTGGCAGTATATTTCAGCTTCGTCTTGCCCCTGAGATAGGGACATCAAGGCCTTTTCCGCCTGAAGCTCTAACTGAGGTTCCTCATAAAGCAACCCCAAGGCCAGAAAAAACGCATCCACATTGAGCAACGCAGGATCCCCTGGAGCCAATGCAAAAGCCCAATCCTGAGGGTCGCCCCGGAGCAAGGAAATCACAATCCTGACCTGCTGAGCAGGATCTCCAGCAGAGCGAGATTTCAGGGACAAAAACAACTTGCAATTATTTTTGAAATTTTGAAAGCAAGATCTATTCCCCGAGAAAAATTCAGGCAAAGGAATTCTAGGTTCAGATATAGGAACATGAACAACAAAATCTTGTAAATTTTGAACTTTCGTGGTGAGATTATTCAAACCTGCAGCTAAACTCTGAATATCCATTTTAAACAGGTGAACACAGAGCCATTCCAGGATTAGAAGGAGAGAGAGAGAGAGAAAGGCTGCAATATAGGCAGACTTGCAAGAGATTCAATTACAAGCACACTCAGAACTGAAGGGAAGGGAAAAAAAAAAAAAAAAAAAAATCTTCAGCAGACTTCTCTTTTCTCTCCTTTCTCTGTCAATTAATTTAACCCTTTGTGGCCGGTCAAACTGTTATGGTTCTCAATGGCAAGAGAACATAGCCCAGCAAATATAAGTACTAGCTCTTGGAAGGATGGAAACTAAACGGACCATGAACTAAACCTGCCGCACAACTAACAGTAGCCGGGTAGCGTTGCCTACGTTTTTTATCCCTAGACGCCCAGCGCCGGCCGGAGGACTAACTAATCCTGGCAGAGGAAAATATAGTCCTGGCTCACCTCTAGAGAAATTTCCCCGATAGGCAGACAGAGGCCCCCACATATATTGGCGGTGATTTTAGATGAAATGACAAACGTAGTATGAAAATAGGTTTAGCAAAATTGAGGTCCGCTTACTAGATAGCAGGAAGACAGAAAGGGCACTTTCATGGTCAGCTGAAAACCCTATCAAAACGCCATCCTGAAATTACTTTAAGACTCTAGTATTAACTCATAACATCAGAGTGGCAATTTCAGATCACAAGAGCTTTCCAGACACAGAAACGAAACTACAGCTGTGAACTGGAACAAAATGCAAAAACAAACGAGGACTAAAGTCCAACTTAGCTGGGAGTTGTCTAGCAGCAGGAACATGCACAGAAAGGCTTCTGATTACAATGTTGACCGGCATGGAAGTGACAGAGGAGCAAGGTTAAATAGCGACTCCCACATCCTGATGGAAACAGGTGAACAGAGGGGATGATGCACACCAGTTCAATTCCACCAGTGGCCACCGGGGGAGCCCAAAATCCAATTTCACAACAGGCCACGTTGGAGGGTTCGGAACTTCTTACGGTACACCTCGGGTGTAAGCTGGTACTTGGCTATGAGAGCCTGCTTGATGGCCTCATAGTCACCATCTTGTTCTTGAGGGAGGGCAGCAAACGCCTCCAGAGCTTTTCCTCTCAGCCCTGGTGTCAGGTATCGTGCCCATTCTTGTGTAGGCAGCTGGTACTGTCTGCAGGCTTTCTCAAAGGCCCGCAGAAAAGTGTCCAAGTCCCCATCCTTTTCCATAACAGGAAAGTGGTCGGGCCGGGGCTTCGGCATCTGAGCGCTGCTGGGCTCACGGCTCTGGGCAGTGGAAGGCATCCCCCCCTGCCGGAGCATCTCCAGTTCATGTTCTCGCTGGGCTTGGCGCTCGGCTCGCTGGGCCTGGGCCTCTCGCTCGGCTCTCTCAGCCTCTCGCTCGGCTCGGGCCTCAGCCTCCTGCCGGTATTGCTGAATCAGCTGCCGACATCCCTCATGGTCGTCAGCGGGGAATTCTTTCAAGGCCGCCTGCAGGTGGGGGTCCAATTCGCCCGGATTGCTAACGGGGCCAGCATTCAGTGGTTGGACCTCTGCTGCAGCACCATGTTCGCTGGTGCTAGCTTCTGCGGCTTCTGGGCTCTGTGAGTGGTCTAGAACAGCTTCCCATTGCATCAGGACTGCGACCAGTTGGCTTTTGTTTTTGCTTGCATAGTCAATGTGCTGTGACTTGCATAAGGCAACAAGGGTGTCTCTGCTCTGCTGTTCATAAAAGGCTTCTCCCAGCCCAACCATGGTTGCCAAATAAAAGATAGGATAGAAAAACGAAGAGAAAGGGAGGGGATAATTACCAGTACACACAATTGTCTCAAGTCTAATAAACACTGAGTTCGTTCTCCAAACTTATTTGCGCAAGAACTTTCTGCAAGTTTTTAGTGAGAGGAATGATTGCTCAAACCAAATCACTAATGCTCTAATATCCCACCGCCTTGCCACCAATTGTCACGATTCACACCGTGACTGTCACCAGTTGTCACGATCCCTTAGCCGCTGCCAATTGGTCACGAAATCCACAGGGATTCCTGACCACTGTCACCAATATGTCACGGATTGGGGTGACTTTAGACCAACAGACGGCTATCACATGTGCAGGGGGGCTTATCTTAGTTATCCCTCCACTGCCACAATGTGATGAAAAAACACACACAAGGCTAGGGACCTCTTAGTTTACAGCAGGGGCTTATTTTAGGTATCCCACTGCTCTTCAATATACCATGAACTGCCGGGATTTGTGTATATCCCGCTTACAGTTCCACTTGAACCTTGCAGCTCTCTGGTGCCCCCTTTACTGTCAGGTTGGATTAGGTACTGCACCTAGGGTAATTAGTCGCCAGAAAGGCTGCCTGCTTTGTACTGGCTATTGGGCACGCTGCAGCGACGCGATACTACTCCCGCTCAGGCAGGAACAATAATTATCAAGCCGCAGTCGCTACAGTGACACCCAAAGGCCTGCACAGTACACGGTATTACTGCCACCAGCTTCGATTAAACGGGTCCGAAGCTAACCCAAAACAGTAGCGTAAATTCCCTTCAAGAGACTTAGGGTACGTTTTTAGAGCATGGAGAAAGAACCGCATGAAATAATATACCCCACAAAATGTAGGCAGTGCTTTATCAAAATATTTTACAAAGATGTTACAAATGAGACAATTGCAAATATGTACAAGGTAATTATTAAAAAAACAGGGAATAACATGAGAAATAACACTTACAGTTGTTCAAAGCATTGCAGGCAACAGGCTAGGGGAACTTTCCATCTATCCCAGTGCAACAGGGCGTGCACTCTGGGCTCTTCAGGTAAAAACTCAAATCTGACCCTCTTGGACGCCGGCCAGCACTTAAAACCTACAGCCTGTGACCTCACAGCAAGGGCTGGCTTTTCCAATCCCTCCTACCTCTTCCTTTTTACTAACAGGGCATGAAATATATCTGATGCCCGTAACTTCGCTACAGAACATGTCATAATCGTACCATACCCAGCATTCATCTCGTATTATCGCTGGCATTCTAGTGAGATCAAATATGTCCTATCTGGGATACATATTTGCAGAGAAATCCCTACTTCTTTATTAGATGAAGTTAGAAGCCCGTGTTTCGAGGGATGGGTAGATCCTCCGAGTGTGATTATGACAATATATTTTTGAGTTCCTATCTCCCATGGTTGGCCTAATATCTTACAAAAACAGAACAAAAGACTTTCATGATTCTGGAAGTTTCTCATCCAGTTATAGCTAGACAAGAGCTTACACGGCAGGAAATGCCGGTCGTAAATGCCTTGGTGGGGCTGAGGCTTGGCAGCTGAAGTCAGGCATTTGCAGCTAGAAGCAATAAAACTTGTACACTCATTGACAAGACAGGCTGAACACAGAGTGAAGGGGGGTCACTGCCCACCCTATGTGTGCTGGCAGAGAAACTAACTTATATGATATTTCATACCATATCATGACAGTAGGTGACAGCCGGGAGGACACGGAGCCCCTGTATATAGGTGACAGCAGAGAGGACATGGAGTCCCTGTATATAGGTGACAGCCGGGAGGACAAAGAGCCTCTGTATATAGGCAACAGTCGAGAGGACACGGAGCCCCAGTATATACTGTAGGTGACAGCCAGGAGGACACAGAGCCCCTGTATATAGGTGACAGCCGGGATGACACAGAGCCCCTGTATATAGGTGACAGTCGGGAGGACACAGAGCCCCTGTATATAGGTGACCGTCGGGAGGACATAGAGTCCCTGTATATTGGTGACAGCCGGGAGGACACGGAGTCCCTGTATATAGGTGACAGCCGGGAGGACACAGAGCCCCTGTATATAGGTGACAGCCGGGAGGACACAGAGCCCCTGCGTATAGGTGACAGCCGGAAGGACACGGAGTCCCTGTATATAGATGACAGCCGGAAGGACACAGTGTCCCTGTATATAGGTGACAGCCGGGAGGACACAGAGCCCCTGTATATAGGTCACAACTGGGAGTACACTGAGTTCCTGTATATAGGTGACAGCGGGGAGGACACGGAGCCCCTGTATATAGATGACAGCCAGGACGACACAGAGCCCCTGTATATAGATGACAGCGGGGAGGACACGGAGCCCCTGTATATAGGTGACAGCCGGGAGGACACGGAGCCCCTGTATATAGGTGACAGCCGGGAGGACACAGAGCCCCTGTATATAGGCGACAGTCGAGAGGACACGGAGCCCCTGTATATACTGTAGGTGACAGTCGAGAGAACAGAGCCCCTGTATATAGGTGACAGCCGGGATGACACAGAGCCCCTGTATATAGGCGCCAGTCGGGAGGACACAGAGTCCCTGTATATCCAGAGTTCCTGTATGTAGGCAACAGCCGGGAGGACACAGAGCCCCTGTATATAGGTGACTGTCGGGAGGACATAGAGCCTCTGTATATAGGTGACAACTGGGAGAATCCGGAGTTCCTGTATATAGGCGACAGCCTGGAGGACATGGAGCCCTTGTATACAGGTGACAGTCGGGAGGACACGGCGTCCCTGTGTATAGGTGACAGCCAGGAGGACACAGAGACCCTGTATATCCGGAGTTCCTGTATGTAGGTGACAGCCGGGAGGACACGGAGCCCCTGTATATAGGCAACAGTCGAGAGGACACAGAGCCCCTGTATATACTGTAGGTGACAGCCAGGAGGACACAGAGCCCCTGTATATAGGCGACCGTCGGGAGGACATAGAGCCCCTGTATGTAGGTGACAGCCGGGAGAACACAAAGTCCCTGTATATAGGTGACAGCCAGGAGGACACATAGCCCCTGTATATAGGTGACAGCCGGGAGGACACGGAGTCCCTGTATATAGGTGACAGCCGGTAGGACATAGATCCCCTGTATATAGGTGACAGCCGGGAGGACACAGAGCCCCTGTATATAGGTCACAACTGGGAGTACATGGAGTTCCTGTATATAGGTGACAGCGGGGAGGACACGGAGCCCCTGTATATAGATGACAGCCAGGACGACACAGAGCCCCTGTATATAGATGACAGCGGGGAGGACACGGAGCCCCTGTATATAGGTGACAGCCGGGAGGACACGGAGCCCCTGTATATAGGTGACAGCCGGGAGGACACGGAGCCCCTGTATATAGGTGACAGCCTGGAGGACAGAGCCCCTTTATATAGGCGACAGTCGAGAGGACACAGAGCCCCTGTATATACTGTAGGTGACAGTCGAGAGAACACAGAGCCCCTGTATATAGGTGCCAGCCGGGATGACACAGAGCCCCTGTATATAGGTGCCAGTCGGGAGGACACGGAGCCCCTGTATACAGGTGACCGTTGGGAGGACATAGAGCCCCTGTATATTGGTGACAGCCGGGAGGACACGGAGCCCCTGTATATAGGTGACAGCTGGAGGACACGGAGTCCCTGTATATCCAGAGTTCCTGTATGTAGGCAACAGCCGGGAGGACACAGAGCCCCTGTATATAGGCGACAGTCGAGAGGACACGGAGCCCCTGTTTATACTATAGGTGACAGCCGGGAGGACACAGAGCCCCTGTATATAAGTGACAACCGGGATGACACAGAGCCTCTGTATATAGGCGAAAGTCGGGAGGACACGGAGCCCCTGTATATAGGTGACAGCCGGGAGGACACGGAGCCCTTGTATATAGGTGACAACTGGGAGTACACTGAGTTCCTGCATATAGGTGACAGCGGGGAGGACACGGAGCCCCTGTATATAGATGACAGTCAGGAGGACACAGAGCGCCTGTATATAGATGACAGCGGGGAGGACACGGAGCCCCTGTATATAGGTGACAGCCAGGAGGACACGGAGCCCCTGTATATAGGTGACAGCCGGGAGGACACAGAGCCCCTGTATATAGGCGACAGTCGAGAGGACACGGAGCCCCTGTATATACTGTAGGTGACAGTCGAGAGGACACAGAGCCCTTGTATATATGTGACAGCCGGGATGTCAGAGCCCCTGTATATGCGCCAGTCGGGAGGACACGGAGCCCCTGTATATAGGTGACCGTTGGGAGGACACGGAGTCCCTGTATATCCAGAGTTCCTGTATGTAGGCAACAGCCGGGAGGACACAGAGCCCCTGTATATAGGTGACTGTCGGGAGGACACGGAGCCCCTGTATGTAGGCGACAGTCGGGAGGACACGGAACCCCTGTATATAGGCGACAGTCGGGAGGACACGGAGCCCCTGTATATAGGTGACAGCAGGGAGAACACACAGCCCCTGTATATAGGTGACAGCCGGGAGGACACAGAGCCCCTGTATATAGGTGACAGTCGGGAGGACACGGAGCCCCTGTATATAGGTGACCGTCGGGAGGACATAGAGCCCCTGTATATAGGTGATAACCGGGAGAACACGGAGTCCCTGTATATAGGTGACAGCCGGGAGGACACGGAGCTCCTGTATATAGGTGACAGCCGGGAGGACACGGAGCCCCTGTATATAGGTGACAGCCGGAGGACACGGAGTCCCTGTATATCCAGAGTTCCTGTATGTAGGCAACAGCTGCGAGGACACAGAGCCCCTGTATATAGGCAACTGTCGGGAGGACATAGAGGCTCTGTATATAGCTGACAACCGGGAGAACACAGAGTCCCTGTATATAGGTGACAGCCGGGAGGACACTTAGCCCATGTACTGTATGTAGGTGACAGCGGGGAGGACACGGAGCCCCTGTATATAGGTGACACCCAGGAGGACATGGAACCCCTGTATATAGGTGACAGCCGGGAGGACACGGAGCCCCTGTATATAGGTGACAGCGGGGAGGACACGGAACCCCTGTATATAGGTGACAGCCAGGATGACACGGAGCCTCTGTATATAGGTGACATCCGGGAGGACACGGAGACCCTGTATATAGGTGACAGCGGGGAGGACACAGAACCCCTGTATATAGGTGACAGCCAGGATGACACGGAGCCACTGTATATAGGTGACAGCCGGGAGGACACAGAGCCCCTGTATATAGGTGACAGCCGGGAGGACACAGAGCCCCTGTATATAGGTGACAGCCGATTGTCACAGAGCCCCTGTATATAGGTGACAGCCGGGAGGACACAGATCCCCTATATATAGGTGACAGCCGGGAGGACACGGAGCCCATGTGCTGTATGTAGGTGACAGCGGGGAGGACACGGAGCCCCTGTATACAGGTGACACCCGGGAGGACACGGAGCCCCTGTATATAGGTGACAGCCGGGAGGACACGTAGCCCCTGTATATAGGTGACAGCGGGGAGGACACGGAGCCCCTGTATATAGGTGACAGCCGGGAGGACAGAGCCCCTGTATATAGGGGACAGCCGGGAGGACACGGAGCCTCTGTATATAGGTAACAGCCGGGAGGACACAGAGCCCCTGTATATAGGTGACAGCCGGGAGGACACGGAGCCCCTGTGTATAGGTGACAGCCGGGAGGACACAGAGCCCCTGTATATAGGTGACAGTGGGGAGGACACAGAGCCCCTGTATATAGGTCACAGCCGTGAGGACACAGAGCCCCTATATATAGGTGACAGCCGGGAGGACACAGAGCCCCTGTATATAGGTGACAGCCGGGAGGACACAGAGCCCCTGTATATAGGTGACAGCCGGGAGGACACAGAGCCCCTGTATATAGGTGACAGCCGGGAGGACACGGAGCCCCTGTATATAGGTGACAGCCGAGAGGACACGGAGCCTCTGTATATAGGTGACAGCCGGGATGACACAGAGCCCCTGTATATAGGCGACAGCCGGGAGGACACACAGCCCCTGTATATAGGTGACAGCCGGGAGGACACAGAGCTTCTGTATATAGGTGACAGCGGGGAGGACACAGAGCCCCTGTATGTAGGTGACAGCCGGGAGGACACGGAGCCCCTGTATGTAGGTGACAGCCGGGAGGACACGGAGCCCCTGTATATAGGTGACAGCGGGGAGGACACAGAGTCCCTGTATATAGGTGACAGCCGGGAGGACACAGAGCCCCTGTATATAGGTGACAGCCGGGAGGACACAGAGCCCCTGTATATAGGTGACAGCCGGGAAGACACGGAGCCCCTGTATATAGGTGACAGCGGGGAGGACAGAGTCCCTGTATATAGGTGACAGCCGGGAGGACACAGAGCCCCTGTATATAGGTGACAGCCGGGAGGACACAGAGCCCCTGTATATAGGTGACAGCCAGGAGGACACGGAGCCCCTGTATATAGGTGACAGCCGAGAGGACACGGAGCCTCTGTATATAGGTGACAGCCGGGAGGACACAGAGCCCCTGTATATAGGCGACAGCCGGGAGGACACACAGCCCCTGTATATAGGTGACAGCCGGGAGGACACAGAGCCCCTGTATATAGGTGACAGCGGGGAGGACACAGAGCCCCTGTATATAGGTGACAGCGGGGAGGACACGGAGCCCCTGTATATAGATGACAGTCAGGAGGACACAGAGCCCCTGTATATAGATGACAGCGGGGAGGACACGGAGCCCCTGTATATAGGTGACAGCCAGGAGGACACGGAGCCCCTGTATATAGGTGACAGTCGGGAGGACACAGAGCCCCTGTATATAGGCGACAGTCGAGAGGACACGGAGCCCCTGTATATACTGTAGGTGACAGTCGAGAGGACACAGAGCCCTTGTATATATGTGACAGCCGGGATGTCAGAGCCCCTGTATATGCGCCAGTCGGGAGGACACGGAGCCCCTGTATATAGGTGACCGTTGGGAGGACACGGAGTCCCTGTATATCCAGAGTTCCTGTATGTAGGCAACAGCCGGGAGGACACAGAGCCCCTGTATATAGGTGACTGTCGGGAGGACACGGAGCCCCTGTATGTAGGCGACAGTCGGGAGGACACGGAACCCCTGTATATAGGCGACAGTCGGGAGGACACGGAGCCCCTGTATATAGGTGACAGCAGGGAGAACACACAGCCCCTGTATATAGGTGACAGCCGGGAGGACACAGAGCCCCTGTATATAGGCGACAGTCGGGAGGACACGGAGCCCCTGTATATAGGTGACCGTCGGGAGGACATAGAGCCCCTGTATATAGGTGATAGCCGGGAGAACACGGAGTCCCTGTATATAGGTGACAGCCGGGAGGACACGGAGCTCCTGTATATAGGTGACAGCCGGGAGGACACGGAGCCCCTGTATATAGGTGACAGCCGGAGGACACGGAGTCCCTGTATATCCAGAGTTCCTGTATGTAGGCAACAGCTGCGAGGACACAGAGCCCCTGTATATAGGCAACTGTCGGGAGGACATAGAGGCTCTGTATATAGCTGACAACCGGGAGAACACAGAGTCCCTGTATATAGGTGACAGCCGGGAGGACACTTAGCCCATGTACTGTATGTAGGTGACAGCGGGGAGGACACGGAGCCCCTGTATATAGGTGACACCCAGGAGGACATGGAACCCCTGTATATAGGTGACAGCCGGGAGGACACGGAGCCCCTGTATATAGGTGACAGCGGGGAGGACACGGAACCCCTGTATATAGGTGACAGCCAGGATGACACGGAGCCTCTGTATATAGGTGACATCCGGGAGGACACGGAGACCCTGTATATAGGTGACAGCGGGGAGGACACAGAACCCCTGTATATAGGTGACAGCCAGGATGACACGGAGCCACTGTATATAGGTGACAGCCGGGAGGACACAGAGCCCCTGTATATAGGTGACAGCCGGGAGGACACAGAGCCCCTGTATATAGGTGACAGCCGATTGTCACAGAGCCCCTGTATATAGGTGACAGCCGGGAGGACACAGAGCCCCTATATATAGGTGACAGCCGGGAGGACACGGAGCCCATGTGCTGTATGTAGGTGACAGCGGGGAGGACACGGAGCCCCTGTATACAGGTGACACCCGGGAGGACACGGAGCCCCTGTATATAGGTGACAGCCGGGAGGACACGTAGCCCCTGTATATAGGTGACAGCGGGGAGGACACGGAGCCCCTGTATATAGGTGACAGCCGGGAGGACAGAGCCCCTGTATATAGGGGACAGCCGGGAGGACACGGAGCCTCTGTATATAGGTAACAGCCGGGAGGACACAGAGCCCCTGTATATAGGTGACAGCCGGGAGGACACGGAGCCCCTGTGTATAGGTGACAGCCGGGAGGACACAGAGCCCCTGTATATAGGTGACAGTGGGGAGGACACAGAGCCCCTGTATATAGGTCACAGCCGTGAGGACACAGAGCCCCTATATATAGGTGACAGCCGGGAGGACACAGAGCCCCTGTATATAGGTGACAGCCGGGAGGACACAGAGCCCCTGTATATAGGTGACAGCCGGGAGGACACAGAGCCCCTGTATATAGGTGACAGCCGGGAGGACACGGAGCCCCTGTATATAGGTGACAGCCGAGAGGACACGGAGCCTCTGTATATAGGTGACAGCCGGGATGACACAGAGCCCCTGTATATAGGCGACAGCCGGGAGGACACACAGCCCCTGTATATAGGTGACAGCCGGGAGGACACAGAGCTTCTGTATATAGGTGACAGCGGGGAGGACACAGAGCCCCTGTATGTAGGTGACAGCCGGGAGGACACGGAGCCCCTGTATGTAGGTGACAGCCGGGAGGACACGGAGCCCCTGTATATAGGTGACAGTGGGGAGGACACAGAGTCCCTGTATATAGGTGACAGCCGGGAGGACACAGAGCCCCTGTATATAGGTGACAGCCGGGAGGACACAGAGCCCCTGTATATAGGTGACAGCCGGGAAGACACGGAGCCCCTGTATATAGGTGACAGCGGGGAGGACAGAGTCCCTGTATATAGGTGACAGCCGGGAGGACACAGAGCCCCTGTATATAGGTGACAGCCGTGAGGACACAGAGCCCCTGTATATAGGTGACAGCCAGGAGGACACGGAGCCCCTGTATATAGGTGACAGCCGAGAGGACACGGAGCCTCTGTATATAGGTGACAGCCGGGAGGACACAGAGCCCCTGTATATAGGCGACAGCCGGGAGGACACACATCCCCTGTATATAGGTGACAGCCGGGAGGACACAGAGCCCCTGTATATAGGTGACAGCGGGGAGGACACAGAGCCCCTGTATGTAGGTGACAGCCGGGAGGACACGGAGCCCCTGTATGTAGGTGACAGCCGGGAGGACACGGAGCCCCTGTATGTAGGTGACAGTGGGGAGGACACAGAGTCCCTGTATATAGGTGACAGCCGGGAGGCCATCGAGCTCCTCCCGCCCCGCAGCCCGTTGCTGATGTCAGGAGGCGGCGCCGGGATCGCTAGGGGTCGTCGTCGGATGCTGCGGGTGTGTGCAGGTGAGGGGGCGTCCTCTCCGGAGCGGGCGGACGATGTTTGTTTTTCGGGCGGATGCTCTGGGTCTTGTTCCGCCTGTGATACATTGTAGCGGCTGCACCTGCCGTAATGTCTGGAGTGCAAGCGACCGAGCCCAGCAGACTGCAGGAACCGGGGCCCACAGTGTGTAGGAGCAGGAGCCACAGGGTGTGCGTCAGGTACAGCGGGGCCACAGGGTGTGCGTCAGGTACAGCGGGGCCACAGGGTGTGCGTCAGGTACAGCGGGGCCACAGGATGTGCCGTTGGGTACAGAGGGGTCACAGAGTAATTAAAAGCCGGGATGATGGAGTGCAGGATTAATAGGGCATAGAGAGGGGCTATTAGTGGGGGCTGGAGACTAAGGATACATACCCACAATCAGGAATTGGTGCAGGTTTGATACTGCGTATTTACGGTACGTCAAACCCATTGCGTCCAGAAATCCCATGTCCACTATGTGTGCACAGACACCTGTAGATCACCCGCGAAGATGGACATGTGGCACGTCTCTCCAGACCGCAGCATGTCAATTTCTCTTGCCGAGTCGTGCATCTCCGAAACACAAATGTCACCAATAAACTGTATTTAATGCGGTAACTGTTCAGCAGACTCACCTGGGTTCAATAAAAGGCAGCGCTTTGGACGCAGCAGACATACACTGCATCCACAATGCTGCTAGGTCCGGATTGTGGCCTAAATGTTCATTCTTCTTTAGTAGATTTTTGCTGTTGGAGGTCAGAGGTCAAGAGATCCCCAGTTGATCCCAACCAGGTACCATTTCCTCATCAGCTGGGATGTAGGAAGCAAATCATTGAGGTTCGAGGTCCTCAGTTATGTTGGAGGTTGGTGGATCCCCCCACATCAGTAAGGCTGGAGGTTGGTGGAGCCCCCCACATCAGTAAGGCTGGAGGTTGGTGGAGCCCCCCACATCAGTAAGGTTGGAGGGCAGTGGATTCTCCCACGTCAGTAAGGTTGGAGGAGCCCCCCACATCAGTAAGGTTGGAGGTTGGTGGAGCCCCCCCACGCATCAGTGAGGTTGGAGAGTGGTGGAGCTCCCCTCATAAGTAAGGTTGGTGGAGACCCCCGCCCCCCCCCCCTACATTAGTAAGGTAGGTCGGTGGAGTTCCCCCTACATCAGTAAGGTTGGATGGTGGTGGAGACCCCCACCTACACCAGTGACGTTGGAGGTTGGCCTTCATCCCTATCCCATGTACTTCCGCCAAAATGTCTCTACAAAACTAACATCCGCCCTCGTCATCGCAGGAGGAAATGTCACTCTGTGCCCACTTTGCACCAGTGGCTGGGGGGGGGCTATCATGACCTCACGCTCTGTCATCATCTTGAGTCCAGAGAGCCAGCCTGATCATTACTTGTTTCTTCAGGTTATGATCTGGACACCGTGCTGGAGTCAACCTCCTCCATGGAGCCCCTCATGCCTGTAGATCCCCAGGCTAATGTGACCGATCGATGTTACAGCGCCCGTTCACACAGTACAGTCCTGCAAGGACTGCCATTTGGGGGTGTCCCAACCGTCCTGGCTATCAACTTCCTGGTGTGGCTGGTAAGACTGGTCTGGGGCTGTATGTGAGGGTGCATCGCCCAGGGGGAAGCTGATCGTTCTCATCTCTGATTCCAGCTGCTTCTTCTTGTCTTCTCGTGTCTGAGGAAGGCGGCCTGGGACTACGGGCGACTGGCACTGCTCATAGACAATGACAGGTGAGATTGTGGTGTGCTCCGCTGGGTGACTGACCTACCCATGTTGTGCACTCACTCACCTCTGCACTTTCTCCGCAGCCCGGCCATGCGACGCAGATGGACATCATATGAGTAATGGTCACTATAGTCAGGGGCTAGAGGTGGGATGCTTCCTGCATGTACCACTTGGGAGTCCGCAACTCATCATGCTCGCACCACGTAGTCTGCGGCCCCTTGTATGCCCTGGTGGTGGCTCATAGCAGAGCCATGGAGGTGATGGTGGCTTGGAGCAGGCTGAACACATGACTGCTTAGAGCAGGGCTATGGTGATGGTGGCTTGTAGCATAGCCGTGGTGGTGGTAGCGGTCTGGAACAGGGCCATGGTGGTTGTGAAACTGACGGCTCGGAGTGAGTCGTGGTGGTGGTTTTGGCTTGGAGCAGGTCTGAGGTAGTGGCAGCATAGAGAGGAGCCTTGATGGTGGTGGTTCTGTGCCTTAATGTCACCTTATTTTGTCTGTCCATTTTTCAGCCTGACCTCTCTTTTCTATGGAGAGCCGAGTGACAAGGAGAAGTCACCCTGTGAGACGAGCCCCTCCGATCTGAACAGTAAAGATTTGGTGAGAGAATGGGATCAAACTCCCCTAAATTAGATAGCTAACAACAAAATGCAAATCTATATGTAGACTAGCCGTGTATTATCGGTGTGGGGTGATTCCTGTAGGATGTGATTCCTGTATATTATCAGTGTGTGAGTATTAGATATGGGGTGATTCCTGTATAATATGATTTCTGTATATTATCGGTATGTGAGGGATTCCTGTATAATGTGATTCCTGTATATTATCGGTGTAAGGGGATTACTGTATGTTGAGATTCCTGTATATTAGCAATGTGGGGTGATTCCTGTAGGATGTGATTTCCGTATATTATCACTGTGTGGTGTCTCCTGTTTAATGTGATTCTTGTATGTTATCAGTGTGCGATTATTACATATGGGGATGTTTCCTGTATGATGTCATTCCTTTATATTATCTGACTGGTGTGATTATTATATAATGTGATTCCCGGTGTGGGCTGTTTTAAATGTATGATGTGATTCCTAAATATAATCAGCGTGGGGTGTTTCCTGTATTATCTGTGACTGTGTGAGGCGATTCCTATATGATGTTATTCCTGTATATCAGGGGGGGAGTCTCTGGTCCGCAGGCCACTTGTGACTGCTTGGGCCGGGGTTCACAGATCTGAGGCCAATGACTGGCAACATGCCAGTCGCTGGCCGTTTAGTTACTTCTCACACTGCATGCAATTCTGAAAGCTGTGGTGCATGCGTTAAAGGCTTACATCCTGACTTGTCCTAGTGTCACAATGTTCTATGTGGGCAGAGTCAGTATCTCTGTGCTCTAGTCCCCCTGACAATGACAACAGCAGCGATAGCCCATGCCTCTTCTGTTGTGTATATGGCCCTGTGATGTATGTGCCCGCAGCCCTTCCAGTGATGTATGTTCCTCAATGTCTCCTGTCTGATGTATATGCTCCAGTTCCAGTGTCTCCTATGTAATGTAGATAGCGTAGTATGTCTATGTGATGTGTATATACAGCAGGCTCTTTGATGTATATACAGCAGGCTCTGTGCTATGTAATGTATATACAGCAGTCTCTGTGTTTGCTATGTATATACAGCAGGCTCTGTGTCTACTATGTGATGTATGTACAGCAGGCTTTGTGTCTATGTGATGTATATACATCACTCTCTCTGCTATGTGCTGTATATACAGCAGTCTGTGTTTGCTATGTAATGTATATACAGCAGGCTCTGTGTCCGCTATGTGATGTGTATATATAGCAGGATCTGTGTCCGCTATGTGATATAGTAATGTTCAGTCACCGCACACTCTTGATAGATGCTTGTGAGAATGTTATTGTACAGATACAGATGCAGCAATAACACAATTCAGGTACAGGGATAGAGAAAATGGCAACAAGAACTTAACGTTTCCACCCTCACAGGGTCTTATTCATATAGTCGCTGTAGAAGAAAAAACAAGGTATGAGAGATCAATTCAATGATAGAAACTATAAAAATTACAAATAAACTACAGAATATTATAACCAAAAATCAGATAAATAAAATATAAATATACACATGGTAAGAAAACAATAGACTAGCAAGATTTCAAGAAACAAAGTAATGATGATTCAAAGCTTAATTGTATTCATGTATAGGTCTGGAATAAGCCATAGGAGCCATTAAATAACATGGCATGGCAAAACAATACAAAAGGCCAAAAAATTGCAATCCCTTAAAGGGAAAGGGGTACAAGAAACAATATCAGGATCGATGTGACTGGATATGTTTAAATATGGGGGATTTTGCAGATGTGCCCATTCAAGGTCAAGTTATACAGAGTAGGGAAAGATGTAGCCCATATTACTTGATGGCAAGGTTCACTGAACAGTATAAAGGATATTCTGATTGCAAAGGACATCTGTTGTAGGAAAGAGGATTTGGTGCTCATAGGAAAAATAAGCGGAGTAATATATATAAAGAGTTATGGGGCCATGGATTACCTAGGTCCCGGGGAAGTCCGGTGCACCTGCGCCATGGATTATAGGCTGCAATGTGCAGTATGGACGCATGGGTAGCTGTAAATAATCAGAATGAGGCTTGGAACACACAAAAAAAGTGTAAAAAAGGGTGAAAAGAAACGTGGCATATGAACAGTGGTATAGCCACTAAAGTAGAATGCAGGGATACTAGTGTCCTGGCAAATAAAGGTGTTGAGGGTAACCTACTGTCTCCTTCCCCATTATCCTGTAGAATGTAAGCCCGCAAGGGCAGGGTCCTCTTCCCTCTGTACCAGTTGGTCATTGTTAGTTTTGTTTATTGTAAGTGATCTTTGTATTTTGATGTAACCCCTTGTCACGGATCCCTGCTCTGTGGTGTAACTAATTCATCACGTGCCCGCTCTCAGCACGTGACTTGGGGTTGTGCCTGCAAGGGTTAATCCTTCTCCCCTCTCTCAGTCCAGCATTCAACCTGTGTCCTATGCTGTAATGGGAGCATAAATCACACACCGACCCAGGCCACACACCCGCTCATACACGTTGCCACCACTCATCGAACACACGGGCGATGAGTCCCAGAAATGCCTACCACTCATAAGCTTATGAGGCTCACACACCTTAAGGGCTATGGATTCTTTTAGAACATTCAAGGTTCAACTTGTTTTATTCTTTAATACAAAAGGTTCAGTGCTTACAGTAAAAAAAGGTATAAAAATATGATAATAAAAAGACATACAACTTATGCAAAACAATATAAAAACAGGAGAAACTTACAGAAATCATCTAACTGGTAGTTTGCTTTCTGCTCCGAGGGGGTGTGTGAATGAAGTTAGTGGAACACATCAGCTTCTCAGGCCGCCCTCACTTGTGAACGCGTTTTTTAGGTATCAGGTCTACTTTATAGTTTTGGTCTGGAGGTCAGGTTTCTAGACCAGCCCCTCAGGTTAATATCATAATTGCTTGGTTTTTGATTGGACCACGGCAGCGCCCCCCCAATGAATATATTATTTTTCTCTTGAGATCCTTTGTGTAACAGCTCTCCCAGAGATACTATCAGGCCGTAATTAACATCTCTCTTCCAAGAGCCAGGAGGTGCCAAATGTTACCTTTCTTCTCGGCTTCTAGCAGGACCCCTTGGTGAGATTGGAGACAGAATTCTACTTGTCCCAGGAAAGTACATATTAACACCTGGGTGCAACATGCTGCTTTTCAAGACAGATGTTACATTATTGCCAGTGACACAGTAAATCTATACATAGTCCACTGCACACACACACATCTATATAATATATACACACACATATTTCACCACACCCCTTCTCATGTATAGCACCATGGAATTAATGGTGCTATATAAGTAAATAGTAACAATAATAATAATAATAATAATAACCTGCTGGATAAGATAAAGGGCACCAAATGCTCATGATGTTGGTAGTAATTTAAGAGTATGTAGTTGCAAGTATGTGTGAAATGTGATATGGGGTAGAAACAAAGGGACCAAAGGGAAGGGGTAACAACAAAACAATATGGGTAGTTCTGCCCATATTACCTTACACCCCTCCATTCAGGTGAGTTCCCCTTCCCTTCTCTCCTCTCCTTGTTTTGTCGTTACCCCTTCCCTTTGGTCCTGACTATATGAATAAGACCCTGTGAGGGTTGAAACTTTGATCTTGTCGCCTCACAATTTTCTCTGTTCCTGCACCTGAATTGTGTTATTGCTGCATCTGTATCTGTACAATAAAAGTCTCACAAGCATCTATCAAGAGTGTGCAGTGATTGAACAATACTACGGGGATTGTCATCCCACTTCACCAGCACCTCGGAATTCTCAAGGCAACAGTGCACGCCACACTACCCATCCTCCTATGTGATATATACAGCTCTGTGTCCGCAATGTGATGTATATACAGCAGGCTCTGTTTGCTATGTGATGTATAGTCAGCCGACTCTGCGACTGCTATGTGATGTGTATATATAGCAGGCTGTGTCTGCTATGTGATGTATATACTGCAGTCTCTGTATCCACTATGTGATGTATATACAGCAGGCTCTGTATCTGCTATGTGATGTATATACAGCAGGCTCTCTGTCCGCTATGTGATATATATACTGCAGTCTGTGTCCGCTATGTGATGTATATACAGCAGGCTCTGTGTCTGTGATATATGTACAGTGGGTGCGGAAAGTATTCATACTCTTGTTTCATTACAGCCATTTGGTAAATTCAAAGCAGTTCATTTTTTTTTCCTCATTAACCCCTTTAGCCCCAAGGGTGGTTTGCCTGTTAATGACCAGGCCAGTTTTTACAATTCTGACCACTGTCTCTTTGAGGTTATAACTCTGGAACGCTTCAACAGTTCCCGGTGATTCTGACATTGTTTTCTCGTGACATATTGTACTTCATGTTAGTGGTAAAATTTCTTTGACATGACATGCGTTTATTTGTGAAAAAAATGGAAATTTGACAACTTTGAATTTTCATGCCCTTATATCACACAGATACACTACCTGTAAAAGTTTAGGGTCACTTAGAAATTTCCTTATTTTTGAAAGAAAAGCACAGTTACCTTCCAATAAAGCTAACCTTAACCCCTTCGTGCCATGCGCCGTACTAGTACGGCGCTGCGGCAACTGCAATTGTGCCAGCCGCAGTACTAGTACTCGGTCTCGCGCTGAGCGCCGCGGTGATTGAGTGCGGGTGTCAGCTGTATATGACACCCCGCAGCAATGCCCGCGATCGGCGCTAGCGCCGATCGCAGGCATTTAACCCCTCTGATGCCGCTGTCAGTAGTGACAGCGGCATAGAGGGGGATCGCGCAGGGACGGGGGCTCCCTGTGCTCTCCCACCGGAGCAACGCGATGCGATCACGTTGTTTCGGTATTCTGGAAGGAGTCCCCGGATCCAAGATGGCCGCGGGACTCCTTCTGGGTCATAAAGTGAGGTGGCTAGCCGGCGCCTGCTCAGAGCAGGCGCCGGAAAGCCTCCTGCACTGCCTGTCAGATCGCTAATCTGACACAGTGCTATGCACAGTGTCAGATCAGCGATCTGATCTAATATAATGATGTCCCACTCTGGGACAATGTTAGAAAGTAAAAAAAAAAAAAATAGAATGTATAAAAAAAAATCCCCAAATAAAGAAAAAAAAAAAATTTCCCTATAAATCCATTTATTTATGTAAAAAAAACAAAAAAAACCAGTAAAAGTAAGTACATATTTGGTATCGCCGCGTCCGTAACGACCTGCTCTATAAAACTATCCCACTAGTTAAACCTTTCAGTGAACACCGCAAAAAAAATAAATAAAAAACGAGGCAAAAAAACAACGCTTTATTATCATACCGGCGAACAAAAAGTGGAATAACACGCGATCAAAAAGACGGATATAAATAAACATGGTACCGCTGAAAACGTCATCTTGTCCCGCAGAAAAAAAAGCTGCCATACAGCATCATCAGCAGAAAAATAAAAAAGTTATAGCTCTCTGAATAAAGCGATGCAAAAACAATTATTTTTTATATAAAATAGATTTTAGTGTAAAAGCGCCAAAACATAAAAAAATGATATAAATGAGGTATCGCTGTAATCGTACTGACCTGAAGAATAAAGCTGCTTTATCAATTTTACCACACGTGGAACGGTATAAACGCCCCCTCCCCCCCTAAAAGAAATTCAAGAATTGCTGGTTTTTGTTCATTCTGCCTCCCAAAAATCGGAATAAAAGCGATCAAAAAATGTCATGTGTCCGAAAATGGTACCAATAAAAATGCCAACTCGTCCCGCAAAAAACAAGACCTCACATGACTCTGTGGGCCAAAATATGGATAAATTATAGCTCTCAATGTGGTAATGCAAAACTATTTTTTGCAGTAAAAAATGGTCTTTTAGTGTGTGATGGCTGCCAATCATAAAAATCCACCAAAAAAACGCTATAAAAGTAAATCAAACCTCCCTTTATCACCCCCTTAGTTAGGGAAAAATAATACAATTTTAAAAAATGTATTTATTTCCATTTTCCCGTTAGGGCTAGGGTTATGGTTATGGTTGGGATTAGGGTTAGGGGTGTGTTTGGGTTAGGGTTTCAGTTAGAATTGGGGGGTTTCCACTGTTTAGGCACATCAGGTGCTCCGATCTCAATTCCAGCCAATTCTGCGTTGAAAAACTAAAACAGTGCTCCTTCCCTTCCGAGCTCTCCCGTGCGCCCAAACAGGGGTTTACCCCCACATATGGGGTATCAGCGTACTCAGGACAAATTGGACAACAACTTTTGCAGTCCAATTTCTCCTGTTACCCTTGGGAAAAAAAAAATCGCGGGCTAAAAGATCATTTTGTGAAAAGAAAAAAGATTTTGTAATTTTCACGGCTCTACATTCTAAACTTTAGTGAAACAATTGGGGGTTAAAAGTGCTCACCACACATCTAGATAAGTTCCTTAGGGGGTCTTCTTTCCAAAATGGGGTCAATTGTAGGGGGCTTCCACTGTTTAGGCACATCAGGGGCTCTCCAAACGCGACATGATGTCCAATCTCAATTCCAACCAATTTTGCATTGAAAAGTCAAATGGCGCTCCTTCCCTTTTGAGCTCTCCCATGTGCCCAAACAATGATTTACCCCAACATATGGGGTATCAGCGTACTCAGGACAAACTGTACAACGACTTTTGTGGTCCAATTTCTCCTGTTACCCTTGGTAAAATAAAACAAATTGGATCTGAAGTAAAAATTTTGTGAAAAATAGTTAAATGTTCATTTTTTTTTAAACATTAAAAAAATTCCTGTGAAGCACCTAAAGGGTTAACTTTTTGAATGTGGTTTTGAGTACCTTGAGGGGTGCAGTTTTTAGAATGGTGTCACTTTTGGGCATTTTCTGTTGTGAACTCTATTTCTGGGCTCCCTCTAGTGGTCACAAGCGGTACTGTGTAGTGTTGTTTTTCTGCAGGTTGGCTTCATCAGCTGGTTCGTTATCCTTGGTTGGTTTTCTATTTAGCCCACCTGGATACTCAGTTCCTTGCCTGCTATCAATGTATTCAGTGCTCTTCAGATTCCGTGTGTCTACCTTGCTCCCAGTCTCTCCAAGACAAGCTAAGTTTTTGTTTGATCATTTTTTGATTATCAGTGTTCATTATGTTTTTTAGTCCAGCTCGCTAAAATGTGATTTCTTCGCTTGCTGGTTGCTCTAGGGGACTGAGTTTCTCCCCCCACACCGTTAGTTGGTGTGGGGGTTCTTGAAATCTCAGAGTGGATATTTTGTAAGGGTTTTTTACTGACCGCATAGATTCCCTTTTCTATTTTCGACTATCTAGTATTGGTGGGCCTCATTTGCTGAATCTGCTTCCACCCCTGTGTATGTGCCTTCCTCTTACCTCACCGTTATTATTTGTTGGGGGCTTCTATATCTTTGGGGATTATTTCTCTGGAGGCAAGAGAGGTCTTTCTTTCTCTCTAGGGGTAGTTAGTTCCTTAGGCTGGCTCGAGACGTCTAGGAATTCAGGCACGTTCACCGGCTACTTCTAGTGTGTTTGGTTAGGTTCAGATTTGCGGTCAGTCCAGCTTGCCACCTCCCTAGAGCTTGTCCTATGTTTGTTACTTAGCTGGAGTAATTTGTGATCCTCAACCACTAAGGATCATAACAGTATAGCAGGCCAAAAAGTGTTTAATGCATCGCAGAAGTGGGATAAAAAGAAGACCTGAATATATATATATATATATATATATATTTATTTTTTTTTTCCTCCTACCGCTTTTCCTTTGCTGCAGTCTGTTTAGCTTCTTTCATCCCCTTGAACTCTGGGTGGTTTTGAGCTCAGCTGCAGACATGGATGTTCAGACTCTGACTTCTAGTGTGGATCATCTTGCTGCACGGATGCAAAGTATTCAGGATTTTGTTATTCATAGCCCTATGTCAGAACCAAAGATACCCATTCCTGAGTTGTTTTCTGGAGATAGATCTAGGTTTCAGAATTTTAAGAATAATTGTAAGTTATTTCTATCTCTGAGACCTCGTTCCTCTGGTGATTCCGCTCGGCAAGTAAAGATTGTTATCTCCTTGTTACGTGGCGACCCTCAGGATTGGGCCTTCTCTCTGGCGCCAGGAGATCCTGCATTGCTTAATGTGGATGCATTTTTTCTGGCTCTTGGACTGCTTTATGAGGAGCCTAATCTTGAGAATCAGGCAGAAAAAGCGTTGCTGGCCCTTTCTCAAGGGCAGGATGAAGCAGAGGTGTATTGTCAAAAATTTCGGAAATGGTCAGTGCTTACTCAATGGAATGAGTGTGCCCTGGCTGCAAATTTCAGAGAAGGTCTATCTGAAGCCATTAAGGATGTTATGGTGGGGTTCCCCACCCCTACAAGTCTGAGTGATTCTATGGCTTTAGCCATTCAGGTTGATCGGCGTTTGCGGGAGCGCAGATCTGCTCATCCTTTAGCGATATTTTCTGAACAGAGACCTGAGTCTATGCAATGTGATCGAACTCTGACCAGAATTGAGCGACAAAGTCATAGACGTCAAAATGGGTTGTGCTTTTACTGTGGTGATTCTGCTCATGTTATCTCAGCATGCTCTAAACGCTTAAAAAAGGTCGCTAAACCTGTCACCATTGGTACTATACAGCCTAAGTTTATTTTGTCTGTTACTTTGATTTGTTCTTTGTCGTCCTACCCGGTTATGGCTTTTGTGGATTCGGGTGCTGCCCTGAATCTGATGGATTTGTCGTTTGCCAGGCGCTGTGGTTTTGTCCTGGAGCCTTTGGAATTTCCTATTCCTCTGAGGGGAATTGATGCTACGCCATTGGCTGAGAATAAACCTCAGTATTGGACGCAAATGACCATGTGCATGACTCCCGTTCATCAGGAGGTGATTCGCTTTCTTGTTCTGCATAATTTACATGATGTTGTCGTTTTGGGTCTGCCATGGTTGCAGGCTCATAATCCAGTTTTAGATTGGAAAGCTATGTCTGTGTCAAGTTGGGGTTGTCAGGGAATTCATGGCGATACTCCGTTGGTGTCTATTGCTTCTTCCACTCCTTCTGAGGTCCCTGAGTTTTTGTCTGACTACCAGGATGTATTTGATGAGCCCAGGTCCGGTGCCCTGCCCCCTCATAGGGATTGTGACTGTGCTATAAATTTAATTCCTGGTAGTAAATTCCCTAAGGGACGACTTTTTAATTTGTCTATACCAGAGCATGCCGCGATGCGGAGTTATATAAAGGAGTCTTTGGAGAAGGGACATATTCGCCCATCCTCTTCCCCTCTTGGTGCAGGATTCTTTTTTGTGGCCAAGAAGGACGGTTCTTTGAGACCGTGTATAGATTATCGCCTTCTGAATAAAATTACAGTCAAATTTCAGTATCCTTTGCCACTATTATCTGATTTGTTTGCTCGGATTAAGGGTGCCAGTTGGTTCACCAAGATAGATCTCCGTGGTGCGTATAATTTTGTGCGCATTAAGCAGGGAGATGAATGGAAAACAGCATTTAATACGCCCGAAGGCCATTTTGAGTACTTGGTGATGCCTTTTGGACTCTCTAATGCTCCTTCTGTGTTTCAGTCCTTCATGCATGACATTTTCCGTGAATATCTGGATAAATTTATGATTGTTTATCTGGATGACATTTTGGTCTTTTCTGATGATTGGGAGTCCCATGTGAAGCAGGTCAGGATGGTGTTTCAGGTCCTGCGTGCCAATGCTTTATTTGTGAAGGGCTCAAAATGCCTCTTCGGAGTACAGAAGGTCTCCTTTTTGGGTTTTATTTTTTCTCCTTCTGCTGTGGAGATGGACCCAGTCAAGGTCCAGGCTATTCATGACTGGACTCAGCCCACGTCTGTTAAGAGTCTTCACAAGTTCTTGGGTTTTGCTAATTTTTACCGTCGTTTCATCGCTAATTTTTCTAGCGTGGTTAAACCTTTGACGGATTTGACCAGGAAGGGCTCTGATGTGACTAATTGGTCTCCTGCGGCCGTGGAGGCCTTTCGGGAGCTTAAGCACCGGTTTTCTTCAGCTCCAGTGTTATGTCAGCCAGATGTCTCTCTCCCCTTTCAGGTTGAGGTTGATGCTTCCGAGATTGGAGCAGGGGCTGTTTTGTCACAGAGAAGTTCTGAGGGCTCTGTGATGAAGCCGTGTGCTTTCTTTTCAAGAAAGTTTTCGCCTGCCGAGCGAAATTATGATGTTGGTAATCGGGAGTTGTTGGCTATGAAGTGGGCATTTGAGGAGTGGCGTCATTGGCTCGAGGGATCTAGACATCGTGTGGTGGTCCTGACTGATCACAAAAATCTGATTTACCTCGAGTCGGCCAAGCGCCTTAATCCTAGACAGGCTCGTTGGTCGTTGTTTTTCTCCCGTTTCAACTTCGTGGTCTCATACCTGCCTGGTTCGAAGAACGTGAAAGCTGATGCACTTTCTAGGAGCTTTGTGCCTGACTCTCCGGGAGTTTCTGAGCCGGCTGGTATTCTTAGAGGGAGTGATTTTGTCTGCCATTTCTCCAGATTTGCGACGAGTGCTGCAGAAATTTCAGGCGGATAGACCTGACCGTTGTCCACCAGAGAGACTGTTTGTCCCGGATAGATGGACCAGCAGAGTTATTTCCGACGTTCATTCTTCGGTGTTGGCGGGTCATCCTGGGATTTTTGGTACCAGAGATTTGGTGGCTAGGTCCTTCTGGTGGCCTTCCTTGTCGCGGGATGTGTGTTCCTTTGTGCAGTCTTGTGGGATTTGTGCTCGGGCTAAGCCTTGCTGTTCTCGTGCCAGCGGGTTGCTTTTGCCTTTGCCTGTCCCGAAAAGGCCTTGGACGCACATCTCCATGGATTTTATTTCGGATCTGCCAGTATCTCAGAGAATGTCTGTCATCTGGGTGGTGTGTGATCGTTTTTCCAAGATGGTCCATTTGGTGCCCTTGCCTAAGCTGCCTTCCTCCTCCGATTTGGTTCCTCTATTTT
Source organism: Ranitomeya variabilis (assembly GCF_051348905.1). Taxonomy (NCBI): domain Eukaryota; kingdom Metazoa; phylum Chordata; class Amphibia; order Anura; family Dendrobatidae; genus Ranitomeya; species Ranitomeya variabilis. The sequence goes on along the minus strand of NC_135232.1, from coordinate 715,689,581 downwards.
TTCAGAATGTGGTTCGCTTGCACGGCATTCCTGAAAATATTGTGTCTGATAGAGGATCCCAGTTTGTGTCCAGGTTTTGGCGAACTTTTTGTGCTAAGATGGGCATTGATTTGTCTTTTTCGTCGGCCTTCCATCCTCAGACTAATGGCCAAACCGAGCGAACTAATCAGAGGTTGGAGACTTATTTGAGATGTTTTGTTTCTGCTGATCAGGATGATTGGGTGACTTTTTTGCCATTGGCCGAGTTTGCCCTTAATAATCGGGCTAGTTCTGCTACCTTGGTTTCGCCTTTTTTCTGCAATTCTGGTTTCCATCCTCATTTTTCCTCGGGTCAGGTTGAGTCTTCTGACTGTCCTGGGGTGGATTCTGTGGTGGATAGGTTGCAGCAGATTTGGAGCCATGTGGTGGACAATCTGAAATTGTCACAGGAGAGGGCTCAGCGCTTTGCCAGCCGCCGCCGCGGTGTGGGTCCCCGACTTCGTGTTGGGGATTTGGTGTGGCTGTCTTCTCGGTATGTTCCTATGAAGGTCTCATCTCCTAAGTTTAAGCCTCGCTTCATCGGTCCTTATAAGATCTTGGAAATCCTTAACCCGGTGTCTTTTCGTTTGGATCTCCCGGCATCGTTTGCCATCCATAATGTGTTCCATAGGTCTTTGTTGCGGAGGTATTTGGTACCTGTGGTTCCTTCTGTTGAGCCTCCTGCTCCGGTGCTGGTTGAGGGCGAATTGGAGTACGTGGTGGAGAAGATTTTGGATTCTCGTATCTCTAGACGGAGACTTCAGTATCTGGTTAAGTGGAAGGGCTATGGTCAGGAGGATAATTACTGGGTTGTCGCCTCTGATGTTCATGCGGCCGATTTGGTTCGCGCCTTCCACGCAGCTCGTCCTGATCGCCCTGGGGGTCTTGATGAGGGTTCGGTGACCCCTCCTCAAGGGGGGGGTACTGTTGTGAACTCTATTTCTGGGCTCCCTCTAGTGGTCACAAGCGGTACTGTGTAGTGTTGTTTTTCTGCAGGTTGGCTTCATCAGCTGGTTCGTTATCCTTGGTTGGTTTTCTATTTAGCCCACCTGGATACTCAGTTCCTTGCCTGCTATCAATGTATTCAGTGCTCTTCAGATTCCGTGTGTCTACCTTGCTCCCAGTCTCTCCAAGACAAGCTAAGTTTTTGTTTGATCATTTTTTGATTATCAGTGTTCATTATGTTTTTTAGTCCAGCTCGCTAAAATATGATTTCTTCGCTTGCTGGTTGCTCTAGGGGACTGAGTTTCTCCCCCCACACCGTTAGTTGGTGTGGGGGTTCTTGAAATCTCAGAGTGGATATTTTGTAAGGGTTTTTTACTGACCGCATAGATTCCCTTTTCTATTTTCTGCTATCTAGTATTAGTGGGCCTCATTTGCTGAATCTGCTTCCACCCCTGTGTATGTGCCTTCCTCTTACCTCACCGTTATTATTTGTTGGGGGCTTCTATATCTTTGGGGATTATTTCTCTGGAGGCAAGAGAGGTCTTTCTTTCTCTCTAGGGGTAGTTAGTTCCTTAGGCTGGCTCGAGACGTCTAGGAATTCAGGCACGTTCACCGGCTACTTCTAGTGTGTTTGGTTAGGTTCAGATTTGCGGTCAGTCCAGCTTGCCACCTCCCTAGAGCTTGTCCTATGTTTGTTACTTAGCTGGAGTAATTTGTGATCCTCAACCACTAAGGATCATAACAATTTTCTGTCATATAGACCCCTCAAAGTCGCTTCAAGTGTGAGGTGGTCCCAAAAAAAAAAAAAAAATGGTTTACAAATTTTGTTGTAAAAATGAGAAATCGCTGGTCAGTTTTAACCCTTATAACTCCCTAACAAAAAAAAATTATGTTTCCACAATTGTGCTGATGTAAAGCAGACATGTGGGAAATGTTGTTTTTTAACTATATTATGTGATATAACTCTCTAATTTAAGGGCATAAAAACGAAAATTTGAAAATTGCAAAATTTTCACAATTTTCGCCAAATTTCAGTTTTTTTTCACAAATAAATGCAAGTCATATCGAAGAAGTTTTACCACTATCATAAAGTACAATATGTCACGAGAAAACAGTCTCAGAATCACCAGGATCCGTTGAAGCATTTCAGAGTTATGACCTCATAAAGTGACAGTGGTCAAAATTGTAAATATTGGCCCTGTGACTTAGGTGAAAACAGGCTTCGGGGTGAAGGGGTTAAATGATTCAGAAATACACTCTATACATTGTTAATGTGGTAAATGACTATTCTAGCTGCAAACATCTGGTTTGTAATGCAATATCTTCCTAGGTGTATAGAGGCCCATTTCCAGTAACCATCACTACAGTGTTCTTATGGTACTTTATGTTTGCTAACGGTGTTAGAAGGCTAATGGATGGTTAGAATACCCTTGAAAACCCTTGTGCAAGTATGTTAGCACATCTGAAAACAATTTGTCTGATTAGAGAACCTATAAACCTGACCTTCTTTTGAGCTAGTTGAGAATCTGGAGCATTACATTTGTTGGGTCCATTAAACTCTCAAAATGGCCAGAAAAAAAGAACTTTCATGTGAAACTCGACAGTCTATTCTTGTTATTAGAAATGAAGGCTATTCCATGCGAGAAATTGGCAAGAAACTGAAAATTTCTTACAATGGTGTGTACTACTCCCTTCAGAGGAGAGCACAAACAGACTCTAACCAGAGTAGAAAGGGAAGTGGGAGGCTCCGCTGCACAACTGAGCAACAAGACAAGTACATTAGAGTCTGTAGTTTGAGAAATCGACGCCTCACAGGTCCTCAACTGGCAGCTTAATTAAATAGTACACGCAAAACACCAGTGTCAACATCTACAGTGAAGAGGCGACTCCGGGATGCTGGCCTTCAGGGCAGAGTGGCAAAGAAAAAGCCATATATGCGACTGGCTAATAAAAGGAAAAGATTAATATGTGCAAAAGAACACAGACATTGGACAGAGGAAGGTTGGAAAAAGTGTTATTGACAGACGAATCCAAGTTTGAGGTATTTGGATCACACAGAAGAACATATGTGAGACACAGAACAACTGAAAAGATGCTGGAAGAGTGCCTGATGCCATCTGTCAAGCATGGTGGAGGTAATGTGATGGTCTGGGTTTACTTTGGTGCTGATAAAGTGGGAGATTTGTACAAGGTAAAAGGGATTTTGAATAAGGAAGGCTATCACTCCATTTTGTAACGCCATGCCATACCCTGTGGACAGAGCTTGATTGGAGCCAATTTCATCCTACAACAGGACAATCACCCATAGCACACTTCCAAATTATGCAAGAACTATTTAGGGAAGAAGCAGGTAGCTGGTATTCTATCTGTAATGGAGCGGCCAGCGCAGTAACCAGATCTCAACCCTATTGAGCTGTTGTGGGAGCAGCTTGACCGTATGGTACACAAAAAGTGGCCATCAAGCCAAACCAACTTGTGGGAGGGGCTTATGGAAGCATGGGGTGAAATTTCTCCAGATTACCTCAGCAAATTAACTGCTAGAATGCCAAAGGTCTGCAATGCTGTAATTGCTGCAAAGGAAGCATTCTTTGATGAAAGCGAAGTTTGAACGAAAAAATTATTTCAAATAAAAATCTTTTTTTCGAACCTTGTCAATGTCTGGACTAGATTTTCAATTCATTTGGCAACTTACCGTATTTGATTATTAAAAGTATGGAAAACACAAAATTGTCTGGGTGACCCCAAAATTTTGAACGGTAGTGTATGTCACACAAAATACTTAATAAGTAACATTTCCCACATGTCTACTTTACATCAGCACAATTTTGGAACCAACACTTTTTTTTTTGTTAGGAAGTTATAAGGGTTAAAAGTTGACCAGCAACTTCTCATTTTTACAACACCATATTTTTTTTTTTTTTTTTTTTTTTTAGGGACCACATCACATTTGAAGTCACTTTGAGGGGTCTATATGATAGAAAATACCCAAAAGTGACACAATTCTAAAAACTGCACCCCTCAAGGTGCTCAAAACTACATTCAAGAACTTTATTAACCCTTCAGGTGCTTCACAGGAATTTTTAGAATGTTTAAAAAAAATGAACATTTAATTTTTTCACAAAAGATATTTATTTCAGATCCAAATTGTTTTATTTTACAAAAGGTAACAGGAGAAATTGGACCCCAAAAGTTGTTGTACAATTTGTCCTGAGGACGTAGATACCCCATATGTGGGGGTAAACCACTATTTGGGCGCATAGCAGAGCTCAGAATGGAAGGAGCGTGGTTTATTTTTTCAACGCAGAATTGGCTGGAATTGAGATCGGACGCCATGTCGCGTTTGGATAGCCCCTGATGTGCCTAAACAGTGGAAACCCCCCACAAGTGACATTTTGGAAAGTAGACTTATCTAGATGTGTGGTGAGCACTTTGAACCCCTAATGTTCAAAGTTTATAATGTAGAGCCAAAAGTTGTTGTGCAATTTGTCCTGAGTTTTCTGGTACCCCATATGTGGGAGAAAACTACTGTTTGGGCACACGTCGGGGCTCGGAAGGGAAATAGTGACGTTTTGGAATGCAGACTTTGATGGAATGGTCTGCGGGCATCATGTTGCGTTTCCAGAGCCATTGATGTGCCTAAACAGTAAAAACCCCCCATAAGTGAACCCATTTTGGAAACTAGACCCCCCTACTAACTTATCTAGATGTGTTGTGAGAACGTTGAACCCCCAAGTGTTTCACTAAAGTTTATAAGGCAGAGCCGTGAAAATAAAAAATCATTTTTTTACCCACAAAAATGATTTTTTTAAACCCCAAATTTTTATTTTCACAAGGGTAACAGGAGAAATTGGACTGCAAAAGTTGTTGTGCAATTTGTCCTGAGTACGCTGATACCCCATATGTGGGGGTAAACCACTGTTTGGGCACATGGCAGAGCTCGGAAGGGAAGGAGCACTTCTTTATTTTTTCAACAAAGAATTGGCTGGAATTGAGATCGGACGCCATGTCTCATTTGGAGAGCCCCTGATGTGCCTAAACAATGGAAATCCCCCAATTCTAACTCCAACCCTAACCCCAACACACCCCTAACTCTAATCCCAACCCTAACCATAACCCTAACCACACCCCTGTCCCAAACACACCCCTAAACCCAACACACCCCTAACCCTAATCCCAACCGTAAACGTAATCCCAACCGTAAACGTAATCCAAACCCTAACCCCAAATTTAACCCCAACCCTAACTTTAGCCCTAACCCTATTGGGAAAATGGAAATAAATACATATTTTTATTTTGTTATTTTTCCCTAACTAAGGGGGTGCTAAAGGGGGGTTTGATTTTCTATTTATAGCGGGTTTTTATGTTTGGCAGCGGTCACATGCTAAAAGACACTTTTTTTGCATCACCATATTTTGAGAGCTTTAATTTTTCCATATTTTGGCCCACAGAGTCATGTGAGGTCTTGTTTTCTGTGTGACGAGTTGACGTTTTCATTGGCACCATTTTCGGGCTCAGGAAAATTTTTGATCGCTTTTTATTCCGATTTTTGTGAGGCAGAATGAACAAAAACCAGCAATTCATAAATTTCTTTTTTGGGGGGCTGGGCATTTATATCGTTCCGCGTGTGGTAAAATTGACAGCAGTTTTATTTTTCGTGTCAGTACGATTACAGCGATACCTCATGTATATCTTTTTTTATGTTTTGACGCTTTTATACAATAAAAATATTATAAAATAAATAATTATGTAAAAAAAAATAATTTTTGCATCGCTTTATTCTGAGAGCTATAACTTTTTCATTTTTCCGGTGATGGAGCTGTATGGGGGCTTGTTTTTTGTGGGACAAGATGACGTTTTCAGTGGTACCATGTTTATTTATATCCGTGTTTTTGATTGTGTGTTATTCTACTTTTTGTTTGGCGGTATGATGATAAAGCAGTGTTTTTTTTTGCCTTGTTTTTTTTTTTTCTCTTTTAATGGGGTTAATTAGTGGGACAGTTTTATAGGTCAGGTCGTTACAGACGCGGCGATACTCAATATGTGTACTTTTATTGATTATATTTTTTTTTTATTCAAATATTTATTGATGGAATAAATATTGATGATTTTTTTTTTTTTTTTTATATTTTTACAATTTTTTTTTTCTTAAATTCATTCTTACTTGTACACTTTGTCCCACTATGGGACACTCATTTTGTGCAGGCTGATCACTTCTATAGCATGCAGATCTGCATGCTATAGAAGCTGTCAGCTCTGCAATCCCTGCACACTGGCCTTAGAGACTTCCTGACATGCACTGCGCATGACAGGAAGTCTCTTGGGTCTTGTAATCCGGATGTCATCCTGACGACATCGGTTTGTCATGGGAGCGATCGGGACCCCGCGGCATGCTGTGGGGTCTCCGATCCAAAGGCAGAGGGGCTGTCAGCCCCTCTGCCAGCTCCTGAACACTGCGATCATGTTTGATTGCAGTGTTCCGGGGGATAAAGTGACAGTGATAAGTGATAAGTGATAGTGTCAGTTGACACGCAGCTGATCGCATTGGACGTACTATTCCGTCCATGGGGATTAAGTCCCAGGTCACATGGATTGGAATAGTACGTCCGATGGCAGAAAGGGGTTAAATGTACACTCTGAAGCCCCTTCTTGACTGAAAAAAAACAAAAATGTAGTATTTTTTTCAAATTTATTAAGAAAAAATAAATTAAATATTACATGGTCATAAGTATTCAGACCCTTTGCTCAGTATTGAGTAGAAGCACCATTTTGAGCTAGTACAGCCGTGAGTCTTCTTGGGAATGATGCAACAAGTTTTTCACACCTGCATTTGGGTATCCTCTGCCATTTTTCCTTACAGAACCTCTCCAGTTCCATCAGGTTGGATAGTGAATGTTGGTGGACAGCCATTTTCAGGTCTCTCCAGAGATGCTCGATTGGGTTTAGGTCAGGGCTCTGGCTGGGCCAGTCAAGAATGGTCACAAAGTTGTTCTGAAGCCACTCCTTTGCTATTTTATCTGTGCGCTTAGAGTCATTGTCTTGTTCGAAGGTGAACCTTCAGCCAAGTCAAGATCCAGAGCACTCTGGAAGAGGTTTTCATCCAGGATATCTCTGTACTTGGCCACATTCATGTTTCCTTCAATGACAACCAGTCGTCCTGTCACTGCAGCTGAAAAACACCTCCATAGCATGATGCTGCCACCACCATGTTTCACTGTTGGAATTGTATTGGGCAGGTGATAAGCAGTGCCTGGTTTTTTCTACACATACCGCTTAGAATTATCACCAAAAAGGTTTATCTTTGACTCATCAGACCAGAGAATCTTATTTCTCATAGTCTGGGAGTCCTTCATGTGTTGTTTAGCAAACTCTGTGCGGGGTTTCATATGTCTTGCACTGAGGAGAGGCTTCTGTCGGGCCACTCTTCCAAAAATGCTCAACTGGTGGAGGGCTGTAGTGATAGTTGACTTTGTGGAACTTTCTCCCATCTCCCAACTGCATCTCTGGAGCTCAGCCTCAGTGATCTTGGGGTTCTTCTTTACCTCTCTCACCAAGGCTCTTCTCCCACCATTGCTCAGTTTGGCTGGGCGGCCAGGTCAACGGAGATTTCTGGTGGTCCCAATCTTCTTCCATTTAAGGATTGTGGAGGCCACTGTGCTTTTAGGAACCTTGAGTACTGCAGAAATTCTGTTGTAATCTTGGCCAAATCTGTGCCTTGCCACAATTCTGTCTCTGAGCTCCTTGGTCACTTCCTTTGACCTCCATGATTCTCATTTGGTCTGACACGCACTGTGAGCTGTGAGGTCTTATATAGACAGGTGTGTGCCTTTCCAAGTCAAGTCCTATCGGTTTAATTAAACACAGCTGGACTCCAATGAAGGCGTAGAACCATCTCAAGGAGGATCACAAGGAAATGGGCAGCATGTGACTTAAATATGAGTGTCTGAGCAAAGGGTCTGAATATTTATGACCATGTTATATTTCAGTTTTTCTTTTTAAAATTTTCAAAAATTACTACATTTCTGTTTTTTTTCACTCAAGATGAGGTGCAGAGTGCACATTAATGAGAAAAAAATGAACTTTTTTGAATTTACCAAATGGCTGCAATGAAACAGAGTGACAAATTTAAAGGGGTCTGAATACTTTCCCTACCCACTGTACAGCACTCTCTGTGTCTATGTGATGTATGTAGAGTAGACCTCCCACGGCTTGAGTTCTATAAGGCTATGTGCACACGTTGCGGATTTGTTGCGTTTCCGCAGTGTTTTTTCCTCGTGGAAATGCTGTAAATCCGCACTGGATTATTAAAGCAATGTTAATCAATGGTATTCCTGAATTGGTGTGCACATGCTGCTGAAAATTCTGTCCTTATTCTCAGCGTTTTATTTTCCACAGCATGTCAGTTCTTGATGCGGATCTGCAGTGTTTCTGCACCCATTAACTTCCATTGAGTCAGTCAAAGCCGCAGCAAAACCGCATGTTTAAAAAGGTTTGCTGATTTGCTGCGGATGCGCATGCAAAAATGCTGCAGAAAAGGAAGGAGGAAAAGTGTGCGGGCGGAGAATGTGTGTGAGTGGAGAATATGTGCAGTTGTGTGTGCGCGGATGTCTGCATGTGTGTGCGGTAACACTACCGCTGGTACCAGGTACGGACTGGGGCTGAAATTCAGCCCTGGCATTTGAAATCACACAGGCCCATGTTGTCCCCGTCCCCAAGCACTAGATGGGATACTAATATTACCCTGGATAGAGGAAAGGAAGATTTACTACAAGACCAATATTTCTAATGATACTGGTGGCCTGCTGGGGTAAGTGACTGACTCAGCGACTTTGTTCTCCATCACAACTCTTAACACTATGTATCTTGAGAACACCGATTCTGTTAACAACGTTGCAGACAAGGCGGCCCATCACCAGACAGGCCCTTCTGGCTTTTGCCAGATGGCCAGTCCGGCCCTGGCTGGTACTGTCGGTTACAGCGCTGTGGGATCATACTGGCAGATGTCAGCGTGATTCCGCAGCTGACTGTGACCCGCAGCGGTGACCTGCGGTTAAAAAAAACAAACAGGCGTGGGCCGATGAGACTACTGCTCCCATCCGGCTATGTCTGCTGTCACTGATAACAGTGACAGCAGGGGCTGCTGATGGGAGAGTAGTATCATCTGCCGGTGCCTGTGCTCACAATAAAAAATATAAATTAAAAATAAAATAAAATTACATACATATTCACATAAAAATAAAAACCCATTATACTCACCTCACACCAAATCCCCGACGCCTTCGTCTCCTAGAAATAATGTAAAATAATAAACCAACATACACTCCCTGTCCGCTGTAGTGCAGGTAATCCGTGTGTCCCACAGCGATCTCGCGTATAGAACAGTCACATCGGTAGGTGTGACTACTCTACTCGGCCCCCGGAGATACACTGACAGGAGGTAAAATATCCCGCAGTGTATCAGCTGATCAGCTCTCACTTGCGGCACCGCTGCGTGGGAAAGTTCTGACTCAGTGGTACTACCGTAAGTGAGAGCACTGGAGCTGATAAACTCCAATGAACTTTCATGGCAGTTCAGTGATACACTGCGGGAGGGATTATTTTCTGTCAATATATCACCGGAAGCCAGGTAGAGCGGTGACTGTTCAACACGTGAGATCGTCGTGGGACACTCGGTAATGGACTACGTCAGACAGGGAGTATTATATGTTGGTTTATTATTTTATTTTTGTTGCAGGAGATTGAGGGCTTTGGTGGAATTGGACAATGTTGTAAGTCTGGTAAATTAAGATTCAATAAAGGAATCTGTGTGATTATTTAAAATAAAAGACTTTATTCTGTGTGTTTATTTACCATGTAACTATAGGATTAGTAATGGATAGATGTCTTATAGATGCTTCTCCATTACTAAGCCGTGGGCTTGATGTCGCCTGACAATACAGAGGTGACATCAACCTGCATTCACCCAAATTTGTAACGTAATGTGGTTAGTCATGTGCAAGATCTGTATCTAGTAATTACTTTATGTAATGCTGTTTGTAATGTAATGTTGTAATGTTTGAAATGCTGTTTTATAATACTATAATTTCCCTGGAGTTCAATAAAGTGTATCGTATAGTATATACAGTTGTGGCCAAAAGTATTGGCACCCCTGCAATTCTGTCAGATAATACTCAGTTTCTTCCTGAATATGATTGCAATCACAAATTCTTTGGTATTATTATCTTCATTTAATTTGTCTTAAATGAAAAAACACAAAAGAGAATGAAGCAAAAAGCAAAACATTGATCATTTCACACAAAACTCCAAAAATGGGCCAGACAAAAGTATTGTCACCCTCCGCCTAATACTTGGTTGCACAACCTTTAGCCAAAATAACTGCGACCAACCGCTTCCGGTAACCATCAATGGGTTTCTTACAATGCTCTGCTGGAATTCTAGACCATTCTTCTTTGGCAAACTGCTCCAGGTCCCTGATATTTGAAGGGTGCCTTCTCCAAACTGCCATTTTTAGATCTCTCCACAGGTGTTCTATGGGATTCAGGTCTGGTCTCATTGCTGGCCACCTTAGAAGTCTCCAGTGCTTTCTCTCAAACCATTTTCTAGTGCTTTTTGAAGTGTGTTTTGGGTCATTGTCCTGCTGAAAGACTCATGACCTCTGAGGGAGACCCAGCTTTCTCACAGTGGGCCCTACATTATGCTGCAAAATTTGTTGGTAGTCTTCAGACTGCATAATGCCATGCACACGGTCAAGCAGTCCAGTGCCAGAGGCAGCAAAGCAACCCCAAAACATTAGGGAACCTCCGCCATGTTTGACTGTAGGGACCGTGTTCTTTTCTTTGAATGCCTCTTTTTTTTTTTTCTCCTGTAAACTCTATGTTGATGCCTTTGCCCAAAAAGCTCTACTTTTGTCTCATCTGACCAGAGAACATTCTTCCAAAACGTTTTAGGCTTTTTCAGGTAAGTTTTGGCAAACTTCAGCCTGGCTTTTTTTATGTCTTGGGGTAAGAAGTGGGGTCTTCCTGGGTCTCCTACCATACAGTCCCTTTTCATTCAGACGCCGACGGATAGTACGGGTTGACACTGTTGTACCCTCGGACTGCAGGGCAGCTTGAACTTGTTTGGATGTTAGTCGAGGTTCTTTATCCAACATCCGCACAATCTTGCATTGAAATCTCTTGTCAATTTTTCTTTTCCGTCCACATCTAGGGAGGTTAGCCACAGTGCCATGGGCTTTAAACTTCTTGATGACACTGCGCACGGTAGACACAGGAACATTCAGGTCTTTGGAGATGGACTTGTAGCCTTGAGATTGCTCATGCTTCCTCACAATTTGGTTTCTCAAGTCCTCAGACAGTTCTTTGGTCTTCTTTCTTTTCTCCATGCTCAATGTGGTACACACAAGGACACAGGACAGAGGTTGAGTCAACTTTAATCCATGTCAACTGGCTACAAGTGTGATTTAGTTATTGCCAACACCTGTAAGGGTACTGTCACACAGTCACACTTTGATCGCTACGACCGTACGATCCGTGACGTTCCAGCGATATCCATACGATATCGCTGTGTCTGACACGCAGCAGCGATCAGGGATCCTGCTGAGAATCGTACGTCGTAGCAGATCGTATGGAACTTTCTTTCGTCGCTGGATCTCCCGCTGACATCGCTGGATCGTTGTGTGTGACAGCGATCCAGCGATGTGTTCGCTTGTAACCAGGGTAAACATCGGGTAACTAAGCGCAGGGCCGCGCTTAGTAACCCGATGTTTACCGTGGTTACCAGCATAAAAGTAAAAAAAAACAAACAGTACATACTCACATTCCGGTGTCTGTCCTCCGGCGTCTCAGCTTCTCTGCACTGTGAGCGCCGGCCAGCCAGAAAGCGAGCACAGCGGTGACGTCTGACGTCACCGCTCTGCTTTCCGGCCGCTGTGCTTACACAGTGGAGAGAAGCAGAACGCCGTGGGACAGACACCGGAATGTGAGTATGTACTGTTTGTTTTTTTTACGTTTACGCTGGTAACCAGGGTAAACATCGGGTTACTAAGCGCGGCCCTGCGCTTAGTAACCCTATGTTTACCCTGGTTACCCGGGGACTTCGGCATCGCTCCAGCGCCGTGATTGCAACGTGTGACCGCAGTCTACGACGCTGGAGCGATAATCATACGATCGCTGCGACGTCACGGATCGTGCCGTCGTAGCGATCAAAATGGCACTGTGTGACGGTACCCTTAGGTGCCACAGGTAAGTTACAGGTGCTGTTAATTACACAAATTAGAGAAGCATCACATGATTTTTCGAACAGTGCCAATACTTTTGTCCACCCCCTTTTTATGTTTGGTGTGTAATTATATCCAATTTGGCTTTAGGACAATTCTTTTTGTGTTTTTTTTCATTTAAGACAAATTAAATGAAGATAATAACAAAGAATTTGTGTTTGCAATCATTTTCAGGAAGAAACTGAGTATTATCTGACAGAATTGCAGGGGTGTCAATTCTTTTGGCCACAACTGTATGAACCCCACTTGCCACCACTGCAGGGCAAGTGGGAAGAGCGAGGCTAAGTGCCAGAATTGGCTCATCTTAGAGATGTGCCTTTTCTGGGACGGCTGAGAGCTGATGTTTTTAGCCTGGTGGGGCCAGTATACATGGCTCCTTTTCAGGCTATTAATATCAGCCCGCAGCTGTCAGCCTAGCCTTTGCTGGTTCGATTTTATAGGAGGACCCCATGTCAATTTTTTTCTGGGGTTCCCCTGTAAACTAGCTAGTAAAGGCTAAGCAAACAGCTGTGAGCTGATATTAATAGCCTGGGAACCTTTATGGCTATTGGCTCCTTCCCAGAATATTAACATCAGCCATCGGCTTTCCCTCTGCTGGTTATTAAAATTACACATGAGCTCACGCAATTTTTTTTAGTAAAATTTTTTGAAAAATAAACAGATATGGCATTTCACGCAGATTTCTGAGGGTATGTTCCCACAGTCAGTAAACGCTGCGGGTTGGATGCTGCGTACATCCAGTGTCCAGCCTGCAATGTCCAGATGTTACAGCTTAGTGGATGGGATTTCAAAGAAATCCCATGTCCACTATGCGTGCATCGGAGCCCGAGGCTTCCTTGCTGAGTCGAACATGTGGTGCGTCTTTCCAGACAACAGGATCTCTATTTATCTTCCGGAGACACTCAGTCTCCACAAGGTAAATGTCACCCGTCCATTGTATAGGGCACGGTGATTCCGCACGGTTCAATGAACACCTACGTTCAAAATCCAGCAGCGCTTTGGACACAGCGGACATGTGCTGCGTCCAAAACACTGCCGATTACTGACTGTGGAGATGTAGCCTAATAACCGTTGCTGTTTTGTTACAGCATATGTAGATTCATTATGTTAATGCTCCTACATAGGCTGTTGTGTGTGTGTGTCTTTATTTAATATTGTGTGTGTCTTTACCGTATATACAGTACTCGAGTATAAACTGACCAGAGTATAAGCCGAGGCATCTATTTTTGCCACGGAAAACTGGGTAAGCTTATTGACTCGACTATAAGCCGGGTAAGCATTGTCTCCTCATCCCTGTCCTTATATGCATGCCTTCCTGTCCCTGTATGAAGGTCTCCCCATCCCTGTCTGCATGCCTCCCTTTCATTATATGCATGCCTCCCCTGTCCCTGTCATTGTATGCATGCCTCCTTATCCCGTCCCTGTTTGCATGTTTCCTATTGAAATAAGAGCAAATCATCCTACTCGCCTACCTGCACGCCCTGGGTGCAGGCACTGCATCTCGTTCTGGCCGCCAGCACCTGCCTGTAGCTCTTCCTGCCAAGCGATCAAGTGGCCCCGCTCATTAAGGTCATGAATATGCGCTCCACGCCTATGGGAGTGGAGACGCGTGCATATTCATTACCTAAATGAGCGGTACCACGTGATCGCTCGGCAGAAAGAGCTGCAGGCTCCCGCGGCCGGAACAAGATGCAGTGCCGGCACCCAGGGCGTGCAGGTAGGTGAGTATGATGTGTGCTGGAAGCCTGCGGCTGGCATTGTGCACTATTACAGCGGCACAAGCTTTAGCCACAGCTGCCGGCTCCTGCCTCTGTGACCCGCCGCTCCCCCTCCCTCGCCGTCTTTCTGGACCGTGACTCATGTATAAGCCGAGGGGGGCCTTTTCAGCACAAAAAAATTGTGCTGAAAAACTCTGCTTATACACGAGTATATACGGTAATATTAATGAGGGTATGTGGCTGAAGAGGTTGAACAAAGAAATTACATCACTTTTTTTTTTTTTAAATAATATATCTTTATTTGGCTTACAAATCCGCATGAAAATCAGCATCAAATCTGCACTGAATTTCCACTGCGTTTTCTGCCAAGAGATGCAGAAACCGTGCAGAAATTTCCAATAGCAAATCCACAACGTGCGCACATAGCCTAAATGTGGCATGCGCAATGATGATTTCCCGGTGAGTAGACCTGCAGTGTAACGTACATCTGTGTTCATAACTTACTGCTGCAAGTTCTTTCAAAATTCATGACAGAGTCGACCGATGCAAATCTGGAAAAGCAGTTTCAAGTAGCAATATCATTGATACCATCTAACATCACAGCCGCACCAAAGAGAAGCTGCTCCAGCCATCATATCAGGGGAAGTGACCAAATATAGCAGAGCCGGAGGCTGGTATAAATAAGGTATAAATATCCAAATCACTCCTGGCAGAAAAAAGATTCCCACCCTTGCTGTATATCTTGGTGTAGAGTGATACCTGAATGATTTGGCGCCTTTGTGTTGCCAGTGTAAGGTTATTACATGTGTAATATGATTCCTATGTGTTATCGGCCTAGGATGATTATGTAATTCCTCTGTTTTATAGGTGTAGGGTTATGCCTGTATAATGTGACTCTCTTGTAATATCCCCACACAGATAATACATTTATGACATGATTCCTGCATATTTTTGGTGTGGGGTGGTTCCTGTATGATGTGATTCCCGTACATTATCCGTGTGTGTGTGGGGGGGATTTTTGAATGATTTTTTTCTTGTATATTATTGGTGCTGGGTGATTCCTTTATGATGTGAAACCCGTACATCATCAGTTTGTGAGGTGATTCCTGTATGATATGAATCCTACACATCGGTGTGTGTGGTGATTCCTTTCCATTATCGGTGTTTTCAGTGATTCTTGTATGATTTGATTTTTGTACATTATCGGTGTGGGGTAATTCCCTTATATATCGATGTTTGGGGTGATTCCTGTGTATTATCGGTGTGAAGGGAATCCTGCATGATGTGATACCCGACACACTCCCCTTGAGAAAGCAACAGTGTGAAACGTGCGTCGGGGCTGTCGTGGTGACATTCAATGTCTTCCCTGATTTCATTATTGCGAAACACTGAGTCTATTTAGCTCTGCTTAAATGGACTAGCATGAGAAATATCATGCTCACCACATAGTAAAATCCCAGAAAAACAACCACAACAGGGAGTAATATAAACACCACTTTATTAGATAATACTGATTAAAACATACAATACAATATTAAGAAGTAAAATATATATGTATAAATATACAAGTGCCTGTAGCTATCTGGTTACCATATTAAATAATTTTAAATATCCATAAGGTCATTAAAAATAGCCCACTTAAGAAGTAAAACCGTGTACAACAATTATATAAAAAAACAACAAGGGGGAAGTGACCACAAGGTGCAAAATGACCAAAATATAAAAATATTATAAACGGTAGTGCAATAGAAATATTATGTGCAATATACGCTGTGCGAGGTGCAATAGTAATGCACTAAATCCCAAAGCAAAAAAATTGTGCTAAATAAGTGGGCAATATGAAAGGACACTTACTTCAATTGTATTTATATGTAGATTAATGGACTACCAGTGCTCTCCAGGGCACCCCGACGCGCGTTTCGGATGCACTGTTCCTTCGTCAGGAAGGAACAGTGCGTCCGAAACGCGCGTCGGGGTGCCCTGGAGAGCACTGGTAGTCCATTAATCTACATATAAATACAATTGAAGTAAGTGTCCTTTCATATTGCCCACTTATTTAGCACAATTTTTTTGCTTTGGGATTTAGTGCATTACTATTGCACCTCGCACAGCGTATATTGCACATAATATTTCTATTGCACTACCGTTTATAATATTTTTATATTTTGGTCATTTTGCACCTTGTGGTCACTTCCCCCTTGTTGTTTTTTTATATAATTGTTGTACACGGTTTTACTTCTTAAGTGGGCTATTTTTAATGACCTTATGGATATTTAAAATTATTTAATATGGTAACCAGATAGCTACAGGCACTTGTATATTTTATACATATATATTTTACTTCTTAATATTGTATTGTATGTTTTAATCAGTATTATCTAATAAAGTGGTGTTTATATTACTCCCTGTTGTGGTTGTTTTTCTGGGATTTTACTATGTGGTGAGCATGATATTTCTAATTAAATGTAGTATTATACTACACTGCTAACACACTGGGTGTTTTCTGGGGACCTTTTATCTAATCTTTATTTTTATATGGTATAATTTTAATAATATATCTTTTATTAGTACCCTGTCTACATTAGTGTGTTTTATTAATTAAATGGACTAGCATGTTTGAATTGGGTCAATTTTAGACCATATACTTATTGTTAAACTGGTTAGTATTTTCCCTTTGTCATCGTATATACCTATTACTATACCTAACTCACCACTTCCTTTCTCTATACTTGATTTATCCTCTTTTTTTTTTTAAATCCGCAAAACCTGCATCACTTGTATGGTTCATGTTTTTTTTTTTTAATGTGTTTAATAAAATATTGCTGACTTTTATACTCTTGTGAGTGGTTTAATGAATATTTTGTATTCATGTATAGGTCGCAGTGTTTCGGGTGATTCTTGTGATTCCCGTACATTTTTGGTTTGGGGGGTGATTCCTGTACATTATCGATATTAAGAGATACCTGTACACTATCGCTGTGTGTGGTGATACCAGGATGGGGATGAGGGGACCATGCATTCCCGGATAGGGATGAGGGGGCCATGCATACCAGGATAGAGATGAGGGGGCCATGCATACCAGGATAGAGATGAGGGGGCCATGCCTACCAGGATAGGTATGAGGGGGCCATGCAAACCAGGATAGGGATGAGGGGGCCATGCATACCAGGATAGAGATGAGGGGGCCATGCATACCAGGATAGAGATGAGGGGGCCATGCCTACCAGGATAGGTATGAGGGGGCCATGCAAACCAGGATAGGGATGAGGGGGCTATGCGTATCAGGATGGGGATGAGGGGGCCATGCGTACCAGGATAGGGATGTGGGGGCCATGCCTACCAGGAGCGTACCAGGATAGGGATGTGGGGGCCATGCGTACCTGGATAGAGATGAGGGGGCCATGCCTACCAGGATAGGTATGAGGGGGCCATGCCTACCAGGATAGGTATGAGGGGGCCATGCATACCAGGATAGGGATGAGGGGGCCATGCATACCAGGATGGGGATGAGGGGGCCATGTGTATCAGGATGGGGATGAGGGGACCATATATACCAGGATAGGGATGAGGGGGCCATGCGTACCTGGATAGTGATGAGGGGGCCATGCATACCAGGATAGGGTTGAGAGGGCATGCATACCAGGATAGGGATGAGGGGGCCATGCATACCAGGATGGGGATGAGGGGGCCATGCATACCTAGATTGGGGACATATATATACCAAGATGGGGGATATTAGTACAGAATTGACCACATTTTTTACTTCCCTTTTTTTTCTATTTTCCTCCTCTAAAACCTAGGGACATAACAATATCACATGACTACAGCATGATGTACATTTGTTATCACCACATCCATAACCAACCAAACTCTAGAGAAATAGAAAAAAAACGTGGCAAACATGTTCAAAATGTGTGTAGGAAAAAAAAATGGTATCACTAAAAATGTCACTTTGTCCTTCAAAGAATGTGGCCACCCAAATTCAAATTTTTTGTATATGCGGCTCATATACCCAGCTGAGTTTGAGAACCCTGGTCTAATAGGAGGTCAGCCAAGCACTGTGTTCAGCAATCTCTGGTGCTCCCATAAAGAATGAATGGACTGGTGGTGCTCCATTCAGCTGGGGCTCTGAAGAGCCCTGATTCTTGGGATTGGTGGGGCCACGGCAGTTGGACCCCAAAGATCTGAAAACTATCCTGTGGATAAGTGATATTTCCTAATCTTGAGAACCCCATTGAACAGTGTTGTCTGGGCTAAATATAATATTACATGGCGGCTTGGATTCACTAGAAATAATGAAATGATTGATACCTGCTGTCACTCATCAGGATCCTGCACAGGCCGCTCTGTGGCTAGCACTGGCACCAGGAGTGATAGCGTCACTGTGATCTCTGACCACAGGACCGCTGCATTCTGTAATAATCTTCAGAAGTCAGGTGACTTGAGCTGAGCGCCATTATGAAAACATATGATGATAGATCATACAAGTCACCTGACTGATGCAGCTTATGGGCTCACTCACATTAGCGTATAACACGGCCGAGTGCTATGCAATGTTTTATCGGATTGCACTCGACCTAAAGTTATACTGTGGGGCAGTGAAGACCCGCATAAGAAGACAATCGCAGCGAGTGCTCCACAAATCGGAGCATATGCACATATACAAGTCTATGGGTGCATGTAAGACTTCAGACTGCACTCGGATGTTATCTGAGTGCAGTCTGATGTAGGCACACAGAGACAATGGAGAAGATGGAGAAATTAAGTTCTCTGTCTTCTGTGCACCTGTGATACCATTCTCTCATGTGAGAGAATCGGATCACAGGGAACTGACATTCTGCTTAAAAACTGATGAGAGTTTGTGTCGAGTGTCATTAGGATAATTTGTGCCATTCTCTCGCTAGTGTGAGCGACCCCATTACAGAACGCAGCGGCCTGTGGCCAGTGATCACAGCATCGATATCACTCCTGTGCGCTCGGCCGTATCATACGCTAATGTGAGAGCTCCCATAAGCTGCATCAGTCAGGTGACTTGTACTATCTATCGGATGTGTTTCTGATGGCGCTCTGCTCAAGTCACCGGACTGCTGCAGATTATTACAGAATGCAGCGGTCCTGTGCCCAGAGATCACAGTGACGCTATCACTCCTGATGCCAGCGCACACCACAGAGCGGCCTGTGCAGGATCCTGATGAGTTAAAGCAGGTATCAATCATTTTGTTTATATCATTTTGTGTTTTTTTTTTTTCTTTTCATTTTTGTTAGGCTGGCATTGCAGAACAGATAAGATGCACTTATGTCTGCCTCTTCTGCAAAGCGAAACACTGTTTGTGCTATTTGAATTGTAACCTCCATTGTGGAACCAGCAGGGGGCTCTTTCTGTACCTGGGGGCCCCGGGCAGCTGCCTGGTGTGCCTGCCCATAACACCGGCCCTGGGTGTGGGGTGATTCCTGTATGATTTGATTCCTGTATAATATCTGTGTGGGATGATTTTTGCATGATATGATTCCCATACATTATCACTGTGTGGTGATTCCTCTGTGATAAGATTCCCATACATTATTGATGTGGTGATAACCTGTATGATGTCCTTCCGTACATTATTGGTGTGGGGGTGATTCTCATACAATATCGGTGTGGCATGATTCATGTATGATATGATTCCCGTACATTATTGGTGTGGTGATTCCTGTACATTATTGCTGTGGAATGATTCCTGTATGATGTGCTTCCGTACAGTATTGGTCTGGGGGTGATTCCAGTATGATGTGATTCCCATATAATATTGGTGTAGTGATTCCTGTATGATGTCCTTCCTTTCCTACATTATCGGTGTGGGGTAATTTCAGTATGATGTTGTTCCCGTACTTTATTGGTGTGGGATGATTCCTGTATGATATGATTCCCGTACTCTATCGGTGTGGGGTGATTCCAGTATGATGTTGTTTCTGTACATTATTGGCGTGGCATGATTTATGTATGATGTGATTCGTATACATTATCGGTGTGTGGTGATTTGAGGCTCATTCCCGCGTCTACTCTCTTTCAGGGCTTCTGTTCCTGGCTGACTTCCATTTATCAGATGAAGTAAGGGCAGCTTGCCTTTCAGGTTCTGGGGTGGGGATTCGGATGAGTGGGCAGGTTGTATCCCGTGATGTCTGTGAGCTCTGGGTTTTCAGATTTATCACACTCTAGTTGTGGTGATTGTGCGTGAGGGGATGTGGAATTTTGCAGAAAGGTTTTTATAGGGGTGGTAGTGTAAGGCTACGTTCACATTTGCGTTGTGCGCCGCAGCGTCGGCGCCGCAACGCACAACGCAAACAAAAACGCAGCAAAACGCATGCACAACGCTGCGTT